>NC_069500.1:374645505-374953005 GCF_027579735.1 Bombina bombina
GATTAGGGGTTAATCATTTTAATATAGGTGGCGGCAGGGTAGGGGCTCACATTAGGGGGTAATAATTTTAATATAGGTTGCGGCGGGGTAGGGGGCTCACATTAGGGGGTAATGTAGTTAAAATAGGTGGCGGCGGGGTAGTGGCTCACATTACTGGGTAATAATTTTTATATAGGTGGCAACGGTGTAGGGGGGTCACATTAGGGGGTTAGACATTTAATGTAGCTGGTGGCGGGGTCCGGGAGCGGCGGTTTAGGGGTTAAACACTTTATTAGGGATTGCGGCGGGGGATTGCGGTTGACAGGTAGATAGACATTGCGCATGCGTTAGGTGTTAGGTTTTATTTTGCAGCCAGTTTAGGGAGTTACGGGGCTCCAATACTCAGCGTAAGGCTTACTATGCCTGCAATTTGTGGCGAGGTGAAAATGGAGTAAGATTTCTCCATTTTCGCCACGTAAGTCCTTACGTTGTATATTGGATACCAAACTGCACGGGTTTGGTATACCTGTCTATGGGCCAAAAAACTATGGCCAAAGGCAGAAATATACGAGCGTAACTTCTAGGTTACGCTGTATATAGGATACCAAACCCGCGCAAAATTTGACCTCGCCGACTTTTGCGGGCGACGCTGCATATCGGATCGGGCCCCATGTGCCTTTAGCATTCAATGGTAGCAATCTTTGCAACTATCTATAACATTGCTAGAAACATTATTGCAAACACGCTCCTGAGCTCACCTAGCATTACTCTTTTTATTAAATGATACCAGAAGAACTAAGCAAATTTTATAATAGAATTCTAATTAAATTTTTTTAAAATGCTATGCTCTATCCTATCCATTTCGTTTTGACTTTACCATCCCTTTAACTGATAAACATAATGAATAGTATGAGAAGGCAATTGCTAGAATTCTTTGTTTCTTTCCCTAATCATTAGTGGTATCTGATTTACAAATCTCTACTGTTGCAGTGTTAGCCAATAAAATTAGTGCATTCTGTCCACGTCTTCTGTAATAAAGTACCTAGTGCCAGTGGGCAATACGTGAAAAAACATTGTTCTAATTATGCACGATACCACATCTCACCTCTTTGAGTGATGTCCTATCAAGTGCGGTCCCTTTCAGCAGCTGCTAGTAATTCATTCTGAGCTGCTTCATAAGTAAAACATAAAGATGTAGTTATTCTGAATAATTGCACAGCCACATTCATTGATTTACAGCTTGTAAAGCAGCCAGTTTTGAAGTTTTGGCAAGTGCTCCCAATCATAGTCATGATGTCTTTCTTACTTAACAGTATGTTAATTAAAAAAAATAGATAAATTTAGCTTTGCTACCCATATGTGCATGTATTTTTTCCTTTATATGACACCACTTTTTATTTAAAGGTATACAGTGCCATCACTGGCTAGGGTGACCATATTGCCGCTTTAAAAAGGGACACATATGAAAAATACATATGTCAGGGTTCTTATACAAAACATTTCTTTAAACAGCCCTGACATATGTATTTTTCATATGTGTCCCTTTTTAAAGCGGCAATATGGTCACCCTAATCATAGCGCATTTGACAATAAATCATACCAAAAAACAAAGGGAGTCAGTGGCGCCTAAGGCTGACTGTTAAAAACAAATTACAACAATCAACGGTAATAATACCAACTATAAGAGAACCCACATAAATGATGCTGAAATTGGCACCTTAACCTTAAAAAGTCTAAAATAGATGAAGACACAAGATGAAAAGTAACATATTAATTTAATACATCAATAGTTATCAGTATACAATACAATACACCGGTGTATAAAATAAATAATAAAAATGCAATATAGCAATGCTTGGCTAAAAGGCAATAATTAGATACACTATATTGATTATACCAAGTGCATACTGTCAGTATCAAGAGAACAAATTAGACCTGATAAATGAACGGTAATGCAACAATGTATACTTTGCCGCAAAGTATAACCCTGCCTCATAACTGTCTGTATCACACATCCAGGAGATAATACAACCTTTTTTGTAACATCTATCTAAGAACTTAATGTCCATGAACTGGTAATACTACAACTTGGAAGTTAATGGATCTTCATTTAACAGGCAGCCTGGAATATAAACTTTTTTATACATTGTTGCATTACCGTTCATTTATCAGGTCTAATTTGTTCTCTTGATACTCACAGTATGCACTTGGTATAATATAGTGTATCTAATTATTGCCTTTTAGCCAAGCATTGCTATATTGCATTTTTATTATTTATTTTATACACCGGTGTATTGTATTGTATACTGATAACTATTGATGTATTAAATTAATATGTTACTTTTCATCTTGTGTCTTCATCTATTTTAGACTTTTTAAGGTTAACGTGCCCATTTCAGCATCATTTATGTGGGTTCTCTTATAGTTGGTATTATTACCGTCAATTGTTGTCATTTGTTTTTAACAGTCAGCCTTAGGCGCCACTGACTCCCTTTGTTTTTTGCGTTGTCATTGTTTCACACCTTTGGGAAGTGTGAATTTGTCAGTAGGCTAATACTGTTATTCCAATCATAGATCAGTGTCATTTCTCTGTTTTTCAAAAAATCATACCAACTCATAGACACAAGGGTGGCGATTTAACATTGGCCGAATGACCCCTAATCGCCCTGTTTCCGCACGAGCCTTCAGGCTCGCCAGGAACAGGAGTTACGAAGCAGCAGTATTAATACCGCTGACTCTTAACTCATAGACCTCCTCTGAGGCTGCGGTCTTTAATCGATGTACGATCGGGTTGATTGACACCCCCTGCTAGTGGCCGATAATCTGCAGGGGGGGCATTGCACAAGCAGTTCACCAGCAATGTTAAATGCTGACAGCGTATACTGTCGGCCTTCAGCGATGTCTGGCGGACATGATACGCTACAGCGGATCATGTCTGTCATACATTGATAAATCGGCCCCAGTGTATAAAGGAACAACAGCAATTTAGTTCAGAAGTGCCTACATTCTTCATGATTGGTTTACATAAAACACACATATAAAAAAAAATCTCTTTAATTTAGTTATATTATAACATTTGCTCTGTTTTATTTGTATCCTTTGTTGAAGGGTATACAGGTTTAAGAGTACAATAATATCTGTAGCAATTTTACACATTGTTGCAAACATTGCTGCCATAGAGTGTTAAAGTGAAGGTCCATTTTGATGAATTAGTGCCCGGTTTTTAATAAACCTATTAAAAACAAGGGCACTTTAATTCATCAAAATTGACATTTCACTGTTTTCTTCAAAAACTTACCTTTTAATCCTGAATGCCGCTCCAGTGATTCCCCTGGCCGTCAGAAGCCTCTGCAGACATCAGAAATGATGAATCAGGCTTCCTTCAATCACAGCTTCCCCCCCGGGGGAATCTTTTCCTGATGCAACGCTGTGATTGGAGGAAGCTGGATTCGTCATTTTGTAGCCGCGAAGACGGCTTGCGATGGGCGGAGGAAGTGCTGGAGTGGCTGCCGGGATTAAATGGTAAGTTTTTTAAGAAAACAAGTGAAATGTCAATTTTGATGAATTAAAGTTCCCTTATTTCTAATAGGTTTATTAAAAAAACGGGCACTAATTCATCAAAATGGACATTCACTTTAAAGACACTTGCATGCTCCTGAGCCTAGGTTTGTTTTTCAACAAAGGATACAAAAGAACAAAGAACAAAGGTTTGATCACAATTTATTGTATTATATGTTGATGGATTCAGATGGGCCCTTTTCAATGTTGATATTTATAGTTTATCATCAGCACTTTTTTATTGGTTCTGTGAAAAATGGCCCTATACTCAGCAAATATTTATATAATTATCACAATCCAAATGCTCTGTCCATAACAATATATGTACAAGGCCAATTTTCAAAATATAACATGACAGACTCCCTAAAAAGGGCCGATTTATTATGCTGCGAATGCAGCAGTTTCCGCAAGAGCCTTTAGGCTCGCCAGAAATATAAGTTAAGAAGCAGCGGTCATAAGATCACTGCTCCTTAACTCATCCGCCACCTCTGAGGTGGTAGACAGCAATCAGCATGATCGGATACAATCGGGTTGATTGACACCCCCTGCTAGTGGCTGATTGGACGTGAATGTGCAGGGGCGGTATTGCATAAGCATTTCACGAGAAATGCTTGTGCAATGATAAATGCCGACAGCGTATGCTATCAGAATTTATCGATGTCGGGCGGACATAATCCGCTACAGCGGATTTTGTCCGTCCGACAAATAATAAATCGGTCCCATACAGTGTATACTTATCTTGTGAGTGCCAATGGAAGTAATCACTCTAGAACTAAATAAGTGACATTTATCCAAGCAGTGCATAATGGGAGTCTCACTGGGCAATTCATTCTTGTCTTTATATTTATCTTGTGAGTGCCTATATAGAACATCAACTTGTTAAACCTCTTAGAACTCTAAAAATATTGATAGCACCAAATTAATAATTTACCTAATAAACAAGATAGGGCCAGATTAAACTATTTTGTGTGTCAAACATGGCCCCAGGGCCAGCACTTTGAGACCACTGATCTAAAGCATTGCAGGGGTTAAAAAATAACATGGAATTTGCATTCAGCCAGTTTGAGATGTCTGACAAGCTCTGTAATACACTGACTAACATAATAATATAAAATGAGAATTTGCAAACCTAGCATATTTTAACCATATTTACACAGGCTTCCTCTTACCCTGGCAAAGAGGGCTCTGCAATGAAGGAGTTAAAACCTTCTTTGATGACTACAGTTGGTTTAGCATGGGATGTCTTGTTACTCTGATTTTACTTAATCCCTCATTGCAGACAGAGCAGCTTACAAGTCTCTCTGCATGAATATTCTCCATTTAAATCTTGTTGCCTCAGTGAATCTACGCTTCTGGTTTTGCATTTCATAAATACTTTCACATTTGCCTTTTCTGCTGTGAAGTCAGCTAAATTATAAACCCAACACAGAATTTAAACAGGTATCCTGGCATTTTAATTGCAAAAAAGTCTCTGCAAACAAATATAGTCAATAATTACAGACGTAATGAAAATAAAAAATAGTCCTAAACTGGTTATCCATCCTAGTACCACAATGTAACCCTCCATTTCTTTTGTTTTAATATTTATTTGGTCTTCCTTTTCTCAGGTGCAATATTGTTTGGATATATTTTGCTGCACTACCCAAGGGACTGCATGCTACTCAAGCATTGTATGTATGTTTGACCTGCAGTGTTACTCAAGCATTGTATGTATGTTTGACCTGCAGTGCTACTCAAGCATTGTATGTATGTTTGACCTGCAGTGTTACTCAAGCATTGTATGTATGTTTGACCTGCAGTGTTACTCAAGCATTGTATGTATGTTTGACCTGCAGTGCTACTCAAGCATTGTATGTATGTTTGACCTGCAGTGTTACTCAAGCATTGTATGTATGTTTGACCTGCAGTGTTACTCAAGCATTGTATGTATGTTTGACCTGCAGTGCTACTCAAGCATTGTATGTATGTTTGACCTGCAGTGCTACTCAAGCATTGTATGTATGTTTGACCTGCAGTGCTACTCAAGCATTGTATGTATGTTTGACCTGCAGTGTTACTCAAGCATTGTATGTATGTTTGACCTGCAGTGCTACTCAAGCATTGTATGTATGTTTGACCTGCAGTGTTACTCAAGCATTGTATGTATGTTTGACCTGCAGTGTTACTCAAGCATTGTATGTATGTTTGACCTGCAGTGCTACTCAAGCATTGTATGTATGTTTGACCTGCAGTGCTACTCAAGCATTGTATGTATGTTTGACCTGCAGTGCTACTCAAGCATTGTATGTATGTTTGACCTGCAGTGCTACTCAAGCATTGTATGTATGTTTGACCTGCAGTGCTACTCAAGCATTGTATGTATGTTTGACCTGCAGTGCTACTCAAGCATTGTATGTATGTTTGACCTGCAGTGCTACTCAAGCATTGTATGTATGTTTGACCTGCAGTGCTACTCAAGCATTGTATGTATGTTTGACCTGCAGTGCTACTCAAGCATTGTATGTATGTTCAACCTGCAGTGCTACTCAAGCATTGTATGTATGTTTGACCTGCAGTGCTACTCAAGCATTGTATGTATGTTTGACCTGCAGTGCTACTCAAGCATTGTATGTATGTTTGACCTGCAGTGCTACTCAAGCATTGTATGTATGTTTGACCTGCAGTGTTACTCAAGCATTGTATGTATGTTTGACCTGCAGTGCTACTCAAGCATTGTATGTATGTTTGACCTGCAGTGCTACTCAAGCATTGTATGTATGTTTGACCTGCAGTGCTACTCAAGCATTGTATGTATGTTTGACCTGCAGTGCTACTCAAGCATTGTATGTATGTTTGACCTGCAGTGCTACTCAAGCATTGTATGTATGTTTGACCTGCAGTGCTACTCAAGCATTGTTTGTATGTTTGACCTGCAGTGCTACTCAAGCATTGTATGTACGTTTGACCTGCAGTGCTACTCAAGCATTGTATGTATGTTTGACCTGCAGTGCTACTCAAGCATTGTATGTATGTTTGACCTGCAGTGCTACTCAAGCATTGTATGTATGTTTGACCTGCAGTGCTACTCAAGCATTGTATGTATTTTTGACCTGCAGTGCTACTCAAGCATTGTATGTATGTTTGACCTGCAATGTTACTCAAGCATTGTATGTATGTTTGACCTGCAGTGCTACTCAAGCATTGTATGTATGTTTGACCTGCAGTGCTACTCAAGCATTGTATGTATGTTTGACCTGCAGTGCTACTCAAGCATTGTATGTATGTTTGACCTGCAGTGATACTCAAGCATTGTATGTATGTTTGACCTGCAGTGCTACTCAAGCATTGTATGTATGTTTGACCTGCAGTGCTACTCAAGCATTGTATGTATGTTTGACATGCAGTGCTACTCAAGCATTGTATGTATGTTTGACCTGCAGTGCTACTCAAGCATTATATGTATGTTTGACCTGCAGTGCTACTCAAGCATTGTATCTATGTTTGACCTGCAGTGCATAGCATCTTTCCTGAGCACATAGAAGGCTTCTTTTTACACCCAGAAAACACAGATCCTTTGTTTCATGCCACAAAATACCTGTGTCTCATTCCACTTCCATTTTCCTCTTTAAAGGGACATACAAATAAAGCATGCAATTTTAAGAAACTTTGTGCTTAACATCTGTTATACAATTTACTTTGTTCCCTTTGTATACTTTGTTTAAAAGCATACCTGGGTAGGCTCCAGAACTAGGAGTAAGCTGGTGATTGAGGGCTACACGCATGTATCATTGGCTTAACAAATGTGTTTAGCTAGGTCCAACTAGTGTATTGCTGATCTGAAGCTGACTTTAAGAGTATATGGATGTAGCCTGAGCGCTTCAACTAGAAGTGGGCTAGGATGTGAATAGGTAGAACACGTGTATTTATTAATGACAATAAATGTTGACAGTTAAAACAATTAAAACAATAATTAAAACAAAAGTTTAAAACAATAAATAATATGCAATATGCAAAGGTACCTATGTATCCATGGATCCATGTTTATCAACATACAAAAGACTGGTAAGATGTGAAAGTAGACAATCTTGATAATAATATGCGAATAAAAGCTATATATACACATATATATATATATACATATATATATATATATATATATATATATATATATATATATATATATATATATATATATATATGGAAAAAGTACCACTAAAGAAAGTACCACTGAAGAAAGTACCACATTGGTACACAAATGGGGCACTGACCGTGGTGTAGTAAGAAGTCCCAAAAGGTATATAGTGTGTAGCGCTGGACCTAAAACACTTATGCCTCCCTAATACTGTCCTCCTCCTAGACAAAAAATGTAGGCTAAATATGTTAATTTATAGGAAGGCGCTAAAAAAGCTCTAAGAAAAAAATGGAGAGTGTTTAAATGTTGGAAGTTGCCTAAATCATATCTATAGGATTCTATTTGTAATGGAAACAAATTCCCAGTTGAAAATTATACTATTGCAACAATATTGCAGTTAGTTCTACCTGATGGTATCGATAGGATTCTATTTGAAATAAACAGATAAAAAAAATAGTGCTATGGTAACAATGTAGCAGTTAGTTCTGATTTAGATAAACAATGGTATACTTTGCATATAAATCTGTTATATTATTTTTAAATAACCTGGATTAATAACCACCTTCTATAAATCTCAATAAAACGAGTGAACCAAATATATAATATGAAAAGTTTTTACTTTGGATCTTTAAAAAAGGCAAAGGCATATAGAATACATGTATCTATAATTAAAATACAGATAAAAAACAAATAAAAAATATAGCATGTGAAATACAATCATGCGTTCCCCAAATACAAATTGTACTCCTATGAAATCTCAGACACTTCTTGGTAGGTGATTTTATATTATAGAGTCCCAAGTGGTTAGGCAGTATTGTATATACACCCTTTTACAGCAGGTATGGTGTCAGTTCATTCAAAGAAAAAAGTATTTCCTATTGCGGTGTAAGGAATCTATGATACAGTAACGGCCAACTACTTAGTAACTTCTGATTTCCCTTTAAACACGGGGAAAGACTTAAACAGTGGGTGCTTCAAACAAAAAAGTCTTAGATGGTGAATCTGTACCTTGGGAAGACTTTGTGTGCTCCTGCTGCGCAGGTAATCTTACCCTTTCTTGTGTACGGCTTCTTCCAAGAGACTGATTCCTGTTAGGCAACGTTAGCAAACAAGCGGTTAAATGTTACCTCTCTCCGGTGTCTTCAAACTTGCGCAAGTTTCTTTCACAAACCGGACTCCCTCTCCTGCACTTAGTACTTGATGTACGCAGGGAAAAACATTGTAGTAAGAAGTCACAAATTGTTCCTATCAGTTGAGTGTAATTTGTAATCCCAGGTTCAGTGAAAATATGATGTAGAATTTCCAAGCGTATACTTAGGTAGAGTCCAATATAGTTATGTTATAGATGATCCCTCATTAGTGATGGTGTGGGAGAAAAAAGGGGATGTGACTGAAAGCTCAAAAAATAGTGCAAAATAGTAAAAAAAAAGATAATCCTTCAACAAAGGATAAAAATACAAAAATGTAAAATTGTGAAAAAAAATGTGAATTTTTTAGCAGAAATTGCCAAAAGATGCCTTTGATGAAAAAAGATGAAAAAATGTGTTGAAGCTAGGATAAATACATTCGTATATGCAATATAAGTCTAAGTGATGAAAGTTAGTGAATTAAAAATTATTCTCAAGGTTCAGTTGGGTGTTGAGAGATTAGTGTAGCTGGGTGCTGCAGGGTTAGTGCTGCGACCACAGGTGGAAATCCAGAGATTTTAGTGGATGTTCTGCTCCTAGCTGGATTTATCTGTGAAAGATAATCAAAATAGTGTAGTATGCTCAAAGTAGATATAAATGTAGAAATAAGGCTTACCAGATGCTTGGTCAACGCATTTTGGCCTCTCACAGGCCTTTTTCAAGACTTGACCAAGCATCTGGTAAGCCTTATTTATACATCTATATCTATTTTGAGCATACTATTGAGAATATTGAGAAACCATACATTTTAGGAACCAGGCAAAGGGTCATCAATTTCTCTCTCTCTATTTGTCTATTTCTCTCTCTCTTTTTCTCTTTTTCTCTTTCTCTCTTTCTCTCTTTCTCTCTTTCTTCTCTCTTTCTCTCTTTCTCTCTTTCTCTCTTTCTTCTCTCTTTCTTCTCTCTTTCTTTCTTCTCTCTTTCTCTCTTTCTTCTCTCTTTCTCTCTTTCTTCTCTCTTTCTTCTCTCTTTCTTCTCTCTTTTTTCTCTCTTTCTTCTCTCTTTTTCTTTCAGTCTCTCTTTCTTCTCTCTTTCTCTCTTTTTCTTTCAGTCTCTCTTTCTTCTCTCTTTCTCTCTTTTTCTTTCAGTCTCTCTTTCTTCTCTGTTTCTCTCTTTTTCTTTCAGTCTCTCTTTCTTCTCTCTTTCTCTCTTTTTCTTTCAGTCTCTCTTTCCCTATTTCTCTCTTTTTCTTTCAGTCTCTCTTTCCCTATTTCTCTCTTTTTCTTTCAGTCTCTCTTTCCCTATTTCTCTCTTTCTCTCTTTCTCTCTTTTTCTTTCAGTCTCTCTTTCCCTATTTCTATTGTTTTCTTTCTTCTCTCTTTTTCTTTCAGTCTCTCTTTCCCTATTTTTCGTTTTCTTTCTTCTCTCTTTTTCTTTCAGTCTCTCTTTCCCTATTTCTCGTTTTCTTTCTTCTCTCTTTTTCTTTCAGTCTCTCTTTCCCTATTTCTCGTTTTCTTTCTTCTCTCTTTTTTTCTTTCAGTCTCTCTTTCCCTATTTCTCGTTTTCTTTCTTCTCTCTTTTTTTCTTTCAGTCTCTCTTTCCCTATTTCTCGTTTTCTTTCTTCTCTCTTTTTTTCTTTCAGTCTCTCTTTCCCTATTTCTCTTGTTTTCTTTCTTCTCTCTTTTTTTCTTTCAGTCTCTCTTTCCCTATTTCTCTTGTTTTCTTTCTTCTGTCTTTTTCTTTCAGTCTCTCTTTCCCTATTTCTCTTGTTTTCTTTCTTCTCTCTTTTTCTTTCAGTCTCTCTTTCCCTATTTCTCTTGTTTTCTTTCTTCTCTCTTTTTCTTTCAGTCTCTCTTTCCCTATTTCTCTTGTTTTCTTTCTTCTCTCTTTTTCTTTCAGTCTCTCTTTCCCTATTTCTCTTGTTTTCTTTCTTCTCTCTTTTTCTTTCAGTCTCTCTTTCCCTATTTCTCTTGTTTTCTTTCTTCTCTCTTTTTCTTTCAGTCTCTCTTTCCCTATTTCTCTTGTTTTCTTTCTTCTCTCTTTTTCTTTCAGTCTCTCTTTCCCTATTTCTCTTGTTTTCTTTCTTCTCTCTTTTTCTTTCAGTCTCTCTTTCCCTATTTCTCTTGTTTTCTTTCTTCTCTCTTTTTCTTTCAGTCTCTCTTTGTATATCTCTCAGGGCAAACATGCTAGATGCAGATGTTTGATCATAATAATTAACAATATTGATAATATAATTTCATCTAATTAAGTCAGCCATTAGACCACACAACGGTTTGAGAAGTATTAATGTGCACATAGTGTAAAAGATGTTATTGAGAGTGTTTTATAAGTATGACTGTCATATGAAGGTTCTATTTCTGAATTTACTGAATAGGGGAGAAAGCAGCAAACTGCTATCAGAAAGAAATGTGAACTTAGAATATCAATGATGGATGAAGGAGTTTGTAGTAAAGGTGAAGATATTTGTTTTTATATGGGAATTAGATGCTATATAAAGTTTGCCTATAATTTATTTAGGATGTCACACTGAGAAAGGTTTTTGTTCAAATTTCAACCAATTAAGTTAGGTCTTTCTGTTTAGGTCATAAGACATTTTTGCTTATATTTTATGCTGACAAAGACAATTTTACTATGTAATTCATACAAAAGCTGACTATATTAAAATTAAATGAATTACATCGGTACGTTATGCCATGATGGTAATGTCAAGGTTGCTACTGATGCAGAAAACAACTACTTGGCCAAACTTGTATACTCTCATCCTTACTTTTTTAACCCTTTGGCTGCTGGAAAGGGCTCTACAATGTCTTGAAGCAATGTTAACACAGATTTTAAGTATACATCTCAGTAGAATTCTGGGGCTTTAGAGCCTTATCAAACTATTGCAACACTCTTTGAGATGCATGAGCTACGTTAATAAAAGCTGCCCAAAGCCACAGTTTATAACAGCAAGGATTTATGCACCTTTAACAAGTTTAACTAACAGGTTAAAACACCTCTGGGCATTTAATCTAATGGCGTTAGTCTCAAATTTATGAAAGGGATATATATATTTAGCAAGAGGACCAATGGCACTACTTATTTTGCTAACCACCTTTTCATAGGACCCGTATCAATAGAAAATAATTTCTTTTTCAGACAATATTTGGGGTCTAGGTGCTAGTGTATTGGAACAATTACAAGTTTGATTAGAGTAAGAAGATACTTTTTCTGAAAAAGAATACACTTCTTAGCACTCTGGGTGGTGACCTATAAGTAAATTTAATTGAACACTTATTATGGACTTGTGGAAATAAATGATAAAACTTAACTTTTAATAGTTACTAATACTAATAGGAAAAAAGTTTAAAATCACACTTAAAGGGACAGTTTACTCAAAAAATTTCTCCCCTTTAATTTGTTCCCAATGATCCACTTTACTTGCTGGAGTGTATTAAATTGTTTACAAGTAGCTCCTTTACCCTTATATTGGCATTTGAAATTGTTGATTTAGCATGTGGTATCCCCACCTATTCTGAAAGTTTGTGGCCGCGCGTACCAGCTATAGATAAGCTTTGTAAACACAGCCAGCAGAAGAAATTACACTCCCAGTGCGATATAGCAGAGATAAGGTAATAAAATGTTGATTTTCCATTGTTCTCTCAAAGTATTGGGGATTGTTTTAAGGACAGATATAAGATAAAGAAGTAGGTATATGTGCACAATGTGATACAGTAATGAGATCGGATTATATCTACAAGCTCAACCCATTTTATTAGGTTGTGGCTTCAAAACACAAAATCAGAGCTTTAATATACACAAATAAGCCTTAAAAAGCTAATTTTCATACATTTTTTACTCTGCAGTTGATAAAAAAAGCAATTGTAAACACATTAAGGGAAAAACTATTTTACAGTATACTGTCCCTTTAAGTACCCTCCAGTAGAGCGTAATATGTATGCCGTAATGGTGTTTCAACTAAGAATCATAAGATGTCAGTAAGTAACCCTATGGAATAGTGAGACTTGTGTTGTTGATCTAATTGTTCAATATGGCTGAGTTCTTTCAGTTTGTGATGCTTGCTCGTTGTGAATCAAAACTTTTAATAATGAGCTAAGATATATACTGATTATATTTAATTCATAGTCTGTATAGTAAGAAACTGCTGTTATAGTCATTTTCTAGAGTTTACAGCGAAAAGTCTGTTTTTAAGTTATGTATCTATGCGTTGTTTGAGTATTATTATAGGCTTAGTATATCCATGAAGGGCATAATTTCTTATGACTAGAGTCAGAGTCTTATGATAACTCCTTTTGTATACTGAAATTATTTCCTTGTGGTATTCAGATCTAACTATAGTCTGCAAGATTGTTGGCTTATCAGTTGTATAATAAAAATCACCTATAACGTAATACTCAATAACGATTTTGCTTAGAATGATAATTGTTAGGTTTTATTTTGTGTGTTGTGAGTTTTTGTATACTTTTTGTTAATTAGTATGGTTATTCAGCATTTGGAAGATAATAGTTGTTTAAACTCACTATACGAACAACTGATTGGCTGTATGCCTGTATATCAGGCTCTTAATATTCTTAGGTTTAGGGAAGTTTGTATATATTTCTCATTAACAGCCTAATATTAATTCTTATTTTTGAAGCTTATAGATCATTAATTGTACTTATAGTTGATCTTTTCTTGTGTTCACGGTATAAAGCATAATACATATATATCTCAGTGTAAAAGGTCAGTTTTAGCATAAGGTTTATTAATTTAATAATAATATCTCAATCCGGCTTAATATTGAAAGATTTTATCGCTTACTTATGGGTTTATTCTTTAGCAAGTATTAACAGATATATAGACCGTAATCAATGCTTTTAAAAGGCCTTTTCTTATATTTGAGGTATTATGCGTGTTACAAAATATGTCTATAATAAGTCCGCTCAACTTAAGGTCTGTTGGTTTAGTAATACTGTCTTAATCCAGCTTCTATATAAAAGGACTTTATCACTTTCACATAGTGTTATAGTTTAACAAATATTAACAAATAGTGCATATTCACACTCTGACCATTCATATTTCTCAGGTATATAGTAGTATCAGTTGATTATGTCATGCCCACTTTGTAGCATTTTATTGTTGCTGATATCCCAATGTCTGTCGTGAGTTAAAGGGACACTCAAGTCAAAATTAAACTTCATGATTCAGATACAGCATGCAATTTTAAACAACTTTCCAATTTACTTCCATTAACAAAATGTGCACAGTCTTTTTATATTTACACTTTTTGAGTCACCAACTCCTACTGAGCATGTGCAAGAATTCACAGCATATACGTATATGCATTTGTGATTGGCTGATGGCTGTCACATGGTACAGGGGGAGTGGAAATAGACATAACTTTGCAATTTATTTAACACAAATTTACTACTCATTTCAAGTTTAGACTAAGTGCTATTGCATTGTCTTCTTATCATGCATTTGTTGATTATGCAAATGTACAGTGTTGACTGGTCCTTTAAGTCAAAGTTGATCCTTTTCAAAATGAATTTAAAGCATTACCCACATTACGAGTTACTTAGTTCAGAGACTAAAACGTTATGTTAGCATCTATTTCAAATGTCTACAGTAATTGGAGGATAGCTTAAGGCTAGCTAAAAACACAGGAGCTCCTAGGACTCCTCACCAAGACCCTGACCTTCCTGACATGTTTCGCCATGAACCAGCTTTATCAAAGGATCTCATATATATATATCCATTTCCAGTTGGGGCATATGTATCAAGCTCCGTAAGGAAACTCAGAAACTTCAGTTATGAAGCAGCGGTCACAAAGACCGCTGCTCCATAACCTGTCCACCTGCTCTGAGCAGGCGGACAGACATCGCCGGAAATCAACCCGATCGAGTATGATCGGGTTGATTGACACCCCCCTGCTGGCGGCCTATTGGCCGCGAGTCTGCAGGGGGCGGTGTTGCACCAGCAGCTCTTGTGAGCTGCTGGTGCAATGCTGAATACGGCGAGCGTATTGCTCGCCGTATTCAGCGAGGTCTGTCGGACCTGATCCGCAATGTAGGATCAGGTCCGACAGACCTTAATAACTAGAGGCCATTGTCATATCCCATATCCCTTTTTATTAATATGTAATTGATATACAGTATATGTATATACATTGTGTATGTATATATATATATATATATATATATATATATAAATATATATATAATTTTTTTTAAATAGTATGAAAGGCCTGTCAGACATGATCCCACATTGCGGATCATGTCCGACAGACCTCGCTGAATACGCTCTCCGCATTGCACCAGCAGCTCTTGTGAGCTGCTGGTACAATGCCGCCCCCTGCAGATTCGCAGCCAATCGGCCACTAGCAGGGGGGTGTCAATCAACCTGATTGTATTCGATCGGGTTGAATGGCAACAATGTCTTCCGCCTCCTCAGAGATGGCGGACAGGTTATGGAGCGGTGGTCTTTAGACCGCTGCTTCATAACTGGTGTTTCTGGCGAGCCTGAAGGCTCACCAGAAACACAGGGCTTCAACGGAGCTTAATAGATATATATATAAGTGTATCAGTTTATTTACATATGTTTTGGATGTGTTTTAAGAATTTTTTTTAAACCTTACAGTTTACGCTAGGGGCCAATTTATCAAAATCTGGTGAACATGATACGCTCTAGCGAATCATGTCTGCCAGACATCGCTGAATGCCGACAGCATATTTAACATTCATTCTAGTGAACTTCTTGTGCAATGTCATCCCCTGAAGATTTGCCTCAGAGGCGGTGAACCAGTTAAGGAGCAGTGGTCTTAAGACCACGGCTTCATAATTGCTGTTTCCGTCAAGCCCGAAGGCTCACACGGAAACAAGAGCATCAGGCGCTATTTGGCCCTTGATAAATTGGCCCCTAGGTCTCCAGTTGCTCTAATTCGTCTAGCACAGTTTCTGTTTGTGCTACAGTGCAACCTTTACATTCATCTTGTAATATATGTAATCAATTGTTAGCGTATTGCTCATAGTGCGCCACTTGTTATCTAACCCATTGCATTTCAAGTGTGTTACAATAGTTTCCTTGGAATATTGACTTGCATGATGTCACTGTTACTGTAGATTTGAGTCCCTTTATCTGCTCAGCATGACTATTATTAAGTTATGATAAGGTGCTTCTTTTGTCTCCCTCTGTGAACAGTATTAATGATTCAAGCGCCCATGTTTAAAAGAAGTAGCAAATGTATGGTCAACATATTGATTTGAAAACCCTATTTGTCTGAATTTTGTATTTTTTTTTAAAGTCAATAGCCTATGTGGTTCAGATGTTTTGCTTACAAAGCAGCCGGTTGCACATGTAACCTTTCGAGTAAAATAAGTGCTGCCATATAAATATTGCCTTATTAGCTGTCTTTATAGGATTATGTGCTACTGCAGTGGAAGCATATAAAAACCAGGTCAGATATATATCATGATGTCACATATTAATGACAATAAAATATTAATGATCAATGTGAATTTGTAAAACATTTTACAAAGACAGATATTCTCTGTAAAACAGAACACCTTATAACATAAACCACACACATATACAGTATATGTTAAAAAGCAAATGTTTTCCTAATTGATCATGTTAGATAATGAGTTGTTGATATTCAGTTTTGTATGATCTTTCATACTTCAGTAAATAGCTTCTGTTGTATGTAGGAAAAGGAGAATGCTCCCAGATTAGTAACTAATTCTTTCTTATAGCCTTTCAAAACATGGTCAAATCTAAGGAAGCAATGGGATTTAAATTATCATGGCCCGCCATACGCTGTACTTAAACGGACAGTTAACTCCAAATTTGTTATTGTTTAAAAATATAAATAATCCCTTTATTATCCATTTCCCAGTTTTTCACAGCCAACATGGAGCTCGCTTCCATTAAGTCGTTAAAAATGGAGCCGTAAGCTACCGAAGCAGCCGACAGCTAAAAGTAATTTACGGCTCCATTTTAGTACCAGGTTTCCATTGAAAAGATTAGCGTGTTGCGCGCAGTCGCTCTTTTCGTGTAGCTGTAAGTTAACGTTGTGTTAACGCTTCCATCTGATGTCGGATTTCTTGAAAATCAATTAGTTGCGAAGGTAACCTAACCTTATGCTATATAATTTACGTTTAACGTCTGTGCTCCTTACCTGTGATCACCTCTCAAGAAAAATAAAGATACACTTATCCATATTTTTAAAAATCAAATACTGTTTTTTAATATAATTATATTTACCACTTCATAAATATAAGTAATATGTATTGCTGCCCTAGGCATAGGTCTAGTTTGCATTCTGTATATATGTTCTTGCATATATTATTATATTTAAATATATACTGATATTTCTATTATAATATAAGTTCAACTATTCCTATACATGAGCCAACAATAAATATTACTTATAACAATTTATTTCTACATTAAAACACTTGCATTATTTGCAAGTTTTATCATTTCAATAGAAAATAGGTCTCAAAAAGCACAATTTTCCTCCTTTACACCTAGTTGAGCTGGGTGTAATATTTCTCAATGTATCGACAGCCTCCGACAGTGTATTAACGGTTAGCGCTTTCATTGGAAACCTGATATAATTTATCGATTAACAGCTTCTATTACTTTCTATGGGACACGAAGATCTTTTCGGCAGCCGAAGTCCGGCTGCCGATATTGAGGTATAACGTGTCATTGGAAACAGTCGATAAATGATATTGCTTCCGACAGCATATTTATCGGTTTGCGAGTGCACGCAAACCGAATTACGATTCAATGGAAGCGAGCCCATGGTTAGGGGGAATATACTTTTTACTTCTGTGATTACCTTGTATCTAAGCATCTTCTGACAGCACCCTGATCGCCCCCTGATCACATGGCTATTTACTTATTATTTATTGACTTACATTTTAGCCAATTAGTGCAGTGTCAGCCACAATTAAACGGGAGTGAGCACACTGTTAATTATAAGACCCACATGGATTAGAAGTCTCTTGTGAAAAGTTAATAAAAAAGCATGTGATAAGAGGCTGTCTGTAGTGGCTTAGAAACAGGCAGACACTTAGATGTTTAAAGGGACACTATACCCAAACATTTTCTTTCATGATTAAGGTAGAGAATACAATTTTAAACAACATTCCAATTTGCTTCTATTACCTAATTTGCTTCATTCTTTAGATATACTTTAATGAAGAAATAGCAATGCACACGGTGAACCAATCACAGGAGGCATCTATGTGCAGCTACCAATCAGCAGCTACTAAGCATATCTAGATATGCTTTTCAGCAAAGAATATCAAGAGAATGAAGCAAATTAGATAATAGAAGTAAATTAGAAAGTTGTTTATAATTGTATGCTCTTTCTAAATCATGAAAGGAAAAATTTGGGTTTCATGTCCCTTTAAGTGTTGTAAAGTATATTAATATAACAATGCTGGTTGTGCAAAGCTGGTAGTAAAGGCATTATCTATCTTTTTAAACAATAACAATTTTGGTGTTGACTGTCCCTTTAACAAAGAGATTACTTCCAGAGATGAGAACAAGAAAGATAACCCCTGTAATGAAAGAACTGAAGGAGGTAGTTTTGACCGTGTATTGGCCTTCTGGATTAGTCGGTGTTAGAGCTGTGGGTGTGGTTTAGTGTGAGGTTTATAGATATGAAGATCATAAAAAATTGCTTCAGTCCCAGGTGAGGAGAAGCATGACTGCAGATGGATTGATTTTCTGGGTGCTTGCCCTTTATGGCGGATAGTTTGTGATTGTTTTTGGGTAGCTGTAATTTTGATTTGATGGAAGTGATTAATGTTAATGGAAATGTGTCTTTAATATGATGGAGGGGCACATTTGGGTAATGGAGCAAGCATGGGGGTGGCTATATTTATTACATTATTTACTATCAATAAACAAAACTGCAGCCTTTATTTCCCCATATGTATTGTGATTGTACCTGTTATTTCATTAAATTACCTAGTGCCAAGTGTAGGAGTCAATAGAAAAAAAAGACAATAGTACTCACACCATAATTATATTTATTCAACAAAAAAGATCAGTAAGCGGTATAAGTATAAACATTATTTCAAGAGATATAATGCGCATACAGGTGTGCACTCGGGATGCACACATGGATCCATTTAATTATAATGGAGTAGATGTGGACAATTCTATACAGTACAATCCTTTGTTGATTGTGGGATCTACAAGCAGGCTAATTTCTGTCCACCACTTGTTATTGTAGATAACACGGCTTGCCACTGTCATCTTGCTAGAAAAGTTCTCATTATTTTGTAGTATGTTTCTGTAAATTTCTGCTGAGACCCATTGGGGACATATATGTAGCAAGGTTACACTTGTGAGGTCTGCAGTGTGGACTTTCAATTCTCAATATTGGAAAACTCACAATTTCCAGGTTAAATTACAGGAAAAGTGGTGAAAATGATATAATGCAATGTTTTCTGTTCTATGTAATTGAACATTTTATTTTACAATCGTATGGTGTTGCTTTTATTTGTACTCTGTATTAAAAAAATCAGCTTTATAAAGATCTGTAGGTTAGACATATTTTATTGTGGACATAACAATAAAAGTATTTTATTGTATGTACAATATGGAAGGATAACCACAATCACAAAAATATATTTATGCTTTGTTTTCTCGATTTGCGGTTACAAATTAAAATGCATTTAGAGACCCTCCAGCAGCAGATAGGTTAATGTCTCTATCCACTGTATCTTCCCCTGCCTAAGAATCCTACATTGCTGATCTAGGGATATGCAATAAACTTTGCATATCCTGCTGCAAAACAAAATTGCTGTGGGTCAAAAAAAATGTGTTGGAAGCATTTAGCCTAAAATCTTAATTGGCCCACCTGCAGGGTGACTCCAAACCAAAGCCCCAGTGCCGGCTCAGATTGAGCGTCTTTCCTCATGGGGGCTTTATTTGTAGTAGCTCTGCCTTTTTTTCTAGATTGTATTTATTGGTTGCAGAGAAGGCTGTCGGACTTGCCCTTTTCCTTCTTTTGAGTTCCAGCAGAGAGCTTCTGATGTGAACTGTAATTCGCTTGTAGTTGTGAGTGATTATGTGTCTACAGCACTCTGCAAGCAGCATTTTTGGGGGGATCTCCCACAGTGCCAAGCTGATTAAATTCTGCTGGCTCTCTGTGCCTTCATGTGAGTTTTTATTTGACGTCTTGTAAGGTTAGGCCTGTTCACCTGCTCTTGTTTTTTTCTTACTATGAAAAATCACTGATGGTAAGTGGTTGATTCTTTGTTCACATTTCCTGAGAAGGCGAACTAGCATTTTCATTGATAAACCAACATTTTTTTTTCAACGGAAAAAACAACATATTACACATACCTGGTTTATTTGTATTATAATGAAATTTGTGTCCGTGTACAGCACAGCACAGCTCCCAGTGGTAACACATTTAAAAGTGTTTACTATATTTAGATATGCATAACACATTTACTTTATATATGGCATCTATATTGTTTTCCTTTAGTACTGGGGCATCAAACATTTTGAAATAAGGGGCCACATTGTTTTTTCTTTTTTTTAATTGTATTTATTTAAAAAAGTATTCTCTATAAACAAACTTCAAATGAGATTTTTTAGTAAGATAAGTGTCTCAGTCATACAGACACAAACTAACCCAAAACATAAATATGGAAGTAACAGAGAAGCCAGTTGTAGAGAAACAGAACATTCTGGATGTTGCAAATGGGGGAAGGTAGATTGTTATGTAATGCAAAACAGATATAAATCACTGGATGGCATAAGCTTAGCCAACTGTATCTTTAGATATGACTAGAATACCACTTTGAACTTCTATTTACAAATTACTTTTTAAGACATAAAGGGACATTGGACACTAGATTTTTCTTTGCATAACTGTTTTGTAGATTATTCATTAATATAGCTCCTCTGTGAGTGTTTTTGTAACAATGTATCGTTTTGTAATTTTTTAATAACATTGTGCTGATTTTAAGACTCCTAACCAAACCCCAAAGTATCAAATGTAGACCCAAGTCTACAGGCTCCTGTTTGATCCTGTTTGTGTAATGAGTCTTTTCATATGTAGGCAGGGGGAGGGGCTGAGCAGACCCATCCCCCCACCCACATATGGAATATGATTTTCAGACTCCTAACTAAGCCCCACAGTGTCAGATGTATACACATGTTTACAGACGTCTGCTGGCTCCTGTTTGTGTAATCTGTCTTTTCATATGCGGGGGGGGGGGGGGGGGGGTCTTCTCTTCTTGTTTTTCCAGCCCCTTTTAGTAGGTGTCCCAGCCTAACCTCATCAACAGTGCTAAATTAGGAACTTCTAAATAAGTTTTTAAAGGTTTTATACTGGATTTCAAGATCATTATCTGTGCATATTTTTCTTCATATTAGTGTCTATTACATGCTCTTATATGAAAATTAGTGTAGAAGAATTTTGGTAGAAAGCTATCACTGAAACACCTTCACTAGCCAGTAGCTATTGCCAGCACAATAGAAACCTTGTCTGATTTTCTGAGTATACTAAGTATAGCGTAAAGTAAAAGCTATTTTTTATGTTTCAGTTATAACTTTTATTGGAAACATTTTTGCTTATATATGTGTTTTGCAGAAATGCTTCTATACAACATTGAAATTCCGATTTGGCTCCAATGTCCCTTTAAGGTGCCCAAAATATATAAGTATATTAGATTACCCAGTATACATGCATATTATTTATTAAAGGGACAGTCTACACCAGAATTGTTATTGTTTTAAAAGATAGATAATCCCTTGTTTACCCATTCCCTAGCTTTGCATAACCAACACAGTTATATTTATATATGTTTTACCTCTGTGATTATCTTGTATTTATGCCTCTGCAGACTGCCCCTTTATTTGTTCTTTTGACAGACTTGCAGTTTAGCCAATCAGTGATGGCTCCCAGGTAACTTCACGTGCACAAGCACAGTGTTATCTATATGAAAAACATGAACTAACACCCTCTAGTGGTGAAAAACCTGTTAAAATGCATTCTTAAGAGGCGGCCTTCAAGGTCTAAGAAATTAGCATATGAACCTCCTAAGTTAAGCTTTCAACTAAGAATACCAAGAGAACAAAGAAAAATTGGTGATAAAAGTAAATTGGAAAATTGTTTAAAATTACATGCCCTATCTGAATCATGAAAGTTTTTTTTTGGGCTAGACTGTTCCTTTAAGGAATGTGTTTGTGTTATTACTTCAGTGCTGTTAAGTGGGCTGGCAGCCATTAGAGTACATGACATTCATACATTTTGCTGTCAGGGGCTACATAGCGGGGATATTTGGTTGATCTCAGTTGCGCTTTTGCTGTCCTGGTCACTAAGCGCAATTGTGTGAGAAATGTATGGAATGAGGGAAAAAGGGAAAGAGAAACATTTTGCATTGATCTGTAGGAAAAAGGAAAAAAAGTTTTAACTATCTTCTTAATACATTGAAAAATATCTGAATTTGAATTTGATTTCCATGTTTCATTTATTAAGGTGCCTTTACTGGTTAACAACTTTTGAACACAAAGACCATGGTAAATATCAATGATAAAATAAAAAGTTACATATCTCAGGTGAAGTTTTAAATTATGAAACCTTTGCACAACTAAAAATGATTATTAGAATGTTCCTTTATGATTATAATGATAAATATTTGGAGGAGATATTACTGCTCATGATGCCCCATGGTCAGTATTTGCACAAAGCTTTTAGTCCTCTTGAAAACCATGTATCATTATTCTGGGGGGGCATTCCGGTGATCGGTGTTCCCTCTAAGGCCAGTTTTGGGAGCAGCCCATCAGGGAAATAGTTAATTAGAGCAATTAGTAAACACTACACAATGCAGAGAAAAAGGTGTGGTTCCTTTATTAACTGTTTCACTGCTGGGTCGCTCGCCGTGATGTTACAACACCCTAAAGCTCCAGATTCTCTGAATTGTCAGGCTGCTTTACAAAGTTTAAGGTCACTGGATTGGGGTTATTCCCAGCTTCTTTTGACTATAAAGTTTAGAAAAACACACACACATACAATTATTTGCAACCTTGTTTATTAAAATTTTATTAAAAATATACATTTTTTTCCACATTTTCTTTACAGAGTTCTTACATGTCATAATGTATACATAAAGTAATGATTTAGTCTGAATCTGCTGGGTCTGCTGAAAAAATATATATTATGTTTGGGTTTCTCACAAAAAAAAAAATGGCGCACAATAGGGCTTAAATGTGACCAGCATCTAAAAACTGCACAACAGCTCAGCAGAGGGGTGGAAATGGCTCAGCAGTTAAAAGTTTATAGATGTAAATTTTATATTTGTTAAGACTTATATGTCATTAATTTATAATTATTAGTTAAGTGGAAAAAAGCATTGAAACACATAAGGCGGTCAATGTTGAGTCCAAAGGTTGTCATGGTTTCTTTTGTATTGCCCATTTATATTTTGCTTTTGTGTAGGTGTTTAGAAACCCACTTGGAAAGCTTGTTTCTTATGGCTTTCCAGATGTTCCATTTTACATGTAATTTAGGTGCAATAAAACGGAAGCCAAAAAACTCCTGGGTTGTTTGCAAAATGTTTACCTAGCAAACTGTAATGCATTTGAATGGGGCCAACTACAATATTCTTCATATTTATATACCTTATTATTAGTGCCCTTCCTGAAGGAAGGAAAATAGTGTATTTAGCTATAGGATAGACAATTAATTAACCCAAATTAAAGAGAAGATAAATTGATTTCTTCCAGGTTATAAACATTGTTCACAGTGTCCAAAAACTAGAGTGAAATATGTATAATGGAACAATTTAAGCTCATGTTGGGGCACATGAATTATGATCTACCCAAGTGTTGCACATTGTGATACCAGCATTGGACTTTATAATTTTACTTAAAATGTAAAGCGTTGTGCTAAATTGTGTTAATTATAACAACCCTTTATTTTGTTACGTCTCCTTTCTATAATCCGTTTTCCTCATTCCTTCCTCCTACCCAACCTTTCCTAGATATCTCCATTGCTTGTAAAATAACTAATTCATATATCTCTTCCTTATAATTATTTATTGTCTAGACTCGCCTGTTCCCCCTGTAACTGAGTCATTTTACATCTCTCACCTTGTAGCCTGTTTCCTCTGTCACTGACTTTTGTGCATCTTTTTTGTCTCCTCCCTATTTATTTTTTCCCCACATTAATGTTTCTTCCTTTTTTACTCTTTGCTCTACCATGTCATTTCTTAATGCCTATATCTTCTCTTCCACTTGTAAATCCCCTTCCATACTATCCTATGCATTCAGCTCTCTAAAACCCTCCTATAATACTGTTTCTTCATCCTACTTTTCCTTTACCCTAGATTTTTATTCCCTTTAGCCTATTACTTACTGTGTCTTTTGCTATCATTTCCCATGTTCTCACCTTCCTCCTTTTCCTAATCTGCCAGTGCCACATTAGAACTGTTTGTTTTTCATGTTTTCCTTAAATCCCTATATGATCTTTTTATTTATCCATTTGTTTTTTCCTGTTCTCCTCACTGTTATCGTTTCTCTTTTTTGCACACTTAGGCCTAGATTTAGAGTTCGGCGGTAGCCGTCAAAACCAGCGTTAGAGGCTCCTAACGCTGGTTTTGGGCGCCCGCTGGTATTTGGAGTCAGTGATTAAAGGGTCTAACGCTCACTTTTCAGCCGCGACTTTTCCATACCGCAGATCCCCCTACGCCATTTGCGTAGCCTATCTTTTCAATGGGATCTTTCTAACGCTGGTATTTAGAGTCGTTTCTGCAGTGAGCGTTAGAGCTCTAACGACAAGATTCCAGCCGCCTGAAAATAGCAGGAGTTAAGAGCTTTCTGGCTAACGCCGGTTTATAAAGCTCTTAACTACTGTACCCTAAAGTACACTAACACCCATAAACTACCTATGTACCCCTAAACCGAGGTCCCCCCACATCGCCGCCACTCGATTAAAATTTTTAACCCCTAATCTGCCGACCGCCACCTACGTTATACTTATGTACCCCTAATCTGCTGCCCCTAACACCGCCGACCCCTGTATTATATCTATTAACCCCTAACTTGCCCCCCACAACGTCGCCGCAAGCTACTTAAAATAATTAACCCCTAATCTTCCGACCGCAAATCGCCGCCACCTACGTTATCCCTATGTACCCCTAATCTGCTACCCCTAACATCGCCGACCCCTATGTTATATTTATTAACCCCTAATCTGCCCCCCACAACGTCGCCGACACCTACCTACACTTATTAACCCCTAATCTGCCGAGCGGACCTGAGCGCTACTATAATAAAGTTATTAACCCCTAATCCGCCTCACTAAGCCTATCATAAATAGTATTAACCCCTAATCTGCCCTCCCTAACATCGCCGACACCTACCTTCAATTATTAACCCCTAATCTGCCGACCGGAGCTCACCGCTATTCTAATAAATGTATTAACCCCTAAAGCTAAGTCTAACCCTAACACTAACACCCCCCTAAGTTAAATATAATTTTTATCTAACGAAATTAATTAACTCTTATTAAATAAATAATTCCTATTTAAAGCTAAATACTTACCTGTAAAATAAATCCTAATATAGCTACAATATAAATTATAATTATATTATACCTATTTTAGGATTAATATTTATTTTACAGGCAACTTTGTAATTATTTTAACCAGGTACAATAGCTATTAAATAGTTAAGAACTATTTAATAGTTACCTAGTTAAAATAATTACAAATTTACCTGTAAAATAAATCCTAACCTAAGATATAATTAAACCTAACACTACCCTATCAATAAAATAATGAAATAAACTACCTACAATTACCTACAATTAACCTAACACTACACTATCAATAAATTAATTAAACACAATTGCTACAAATAAATAACATTAAATAAACTATCTAAAGTACAAAAAATAAAAAAGAACTAAGTTACAGAAAATAATAAAATATTTACAAACATAAGAAAAATATTACAACAATTTTAAACTAATTACACCTACTCTAAGCCCCCTAATAAAATAACAAAGCCCCCCAAAATAAAAAATTCCCTACCCTATTCTAAAATACAAATATTACAAGCTCTTTTACCTTACCAGCCCTGAACAGGGCCCTTTGCGGGGCATGCCCCAAGAATTTCAGCTCTTTTGCCTGTAAAAAAAAACATACAATACCCCCCCCCAACATTACAACCCACCACCCACATACCCCTAATCTAACCCAAACCCCCCTTAAATAAACCTAACACTACCCCCCTGATGATCTTCCTACCTTGTCTTCACCATGCCAGGTTCACCGATCCGTCCTGGCTCCAAGATCTTCATCCAACCCAAGCGGGGCTAGACATCCACTGAAGAAGTCCAGAAGAGGGTCCAAAGTCTTCCTCCTATCCGGCAAGAAGAGGACATCCGGACCGGCAAACATCTTCTCCAAGCGGCATCTTCTATCTTCTTCCATCCGATGACGACCGGCTCCATCTTGAAGACCTCCAGCGCGGATCCATCCTCTTCTTCCGACGACTAGACGACGAATGACGGTTCCTTTAAGGGACGTCATCCAAGATGGCGTCCCTCGAATTCCGATTGGCTGATAGGATTCTATCAGCCAATCGGAATTAAGGTAGGAATTTTCTGATTGGCTGATGGAATCAGCCAATCAGAATATAGTTCAATCCGATTGGCTGATCCAATCAGCCAATCAGATTGAGCTCGCATTCTATTGGCTGATCGGAACAGCCAATAGAATGCGAGCTCAATCTGATTGGCTGATTGGATCAGCCAATCGGATTGAACTATATTCTGATTGGCTGATTCCATCAGCCAATCAGAAAATTCCTACCTTAATTCCGATTGGCTGATAGAATCCTATCAGCCAATCGGAATTCGAGGGACGCCATCTTGGATGACGTCCCTTAAAGGAACCGTCATTCGTCGTCTAGTCGTCGGAAGAAGAGGATGGATCCGCGCTGGAGGTCTTCAAGATGGAGCCGGTCGTCATCGGATGGAAGAAGATAGAAGATGCCGCTTGGAGAAGATGTTTGCCGGTCCGGATGTCCTCTTCTTGCCGGATAGGAGGAAGACTTTGGACCCTCTTCTGGACTTCTTCAGTGGATGTCTAGCCCCGCTTGGGTTGGATGAAGATCTTGGAGCCAGGACGGATCGGTGAACCTGGCATGGTGAAGACAAGGTAGGAAGATCATCAGGGGGGTAGTGTTAGGTTTATTTAAGGGGGGTTTGGGTTAGATTAGGGGTATGTGGGTGGTGGGTTGTAATGTTGGGGGGGGGGTATTGTATGTTTTTTTTTACAGGCAAAAGAGCTGAAATTCTTGGGGCATGCCCCGCAAAGGGCCCTGTTCAGGGCTGGTAAGGTAAAAGAGCTTGTAATATTTGTATTTTAGAATAGGGTAGGGAATTTTTTATTTTGGGGGGCTTTGTTATTTTATTAGGGGGCTTAGAGTAGGTGTAATTAGTTTAAAATTGTTGTAATATTTTTCTTATGTTTGTAAATATTTTATTATTTTCTGTAACTTAGTTCTTTTTTATTTTTTGTACTTTAGATAGTTTATTTAATGTTATTTATTTGTAGCAATTGTGTTTAATTAATTTATTGATAGTGTAGTGTTAGGTTAATTGTAGGTAATTGTAGGTAGTTTATTTCATTATTTTATTGATAGGGTAGTGTTAGGTTTAATTATATCTTAGGTTAGGATTTATTTTACAGGTAAATTTGTAATTATTTTAACTAGGTAACTATTAAATAGTTCTTAACTATTTAATAGCTATTGTACCTGGTTAAAATAATTACAAAGTTGCCTGTAAAATAAATATTAATCCTAAAATAGGTATAATATAATTATAATTTATATTGTAGCTATATTAGGATTTATTTTACAGGTAAGTATTTAGCTTTAAATAGGAATTATTTATTTAATAAGAGTTAATTAATTTCGTTAGATAAAAATTATATTTAACTTAGGGGGGTGTTAGTGTTAGGGTTAGACTTAGCTTTAGGGGTTAATACATTTATTAGAATAGCGGTGAGCTCCGGTCGGCAGATTAGGGGTTAATAATTGAAGGTAGGTGTCGGCGATGTTAGGGAGGGCAGATTAGGGGTTAATACTATTTATGATAGGGTTAGTGAGGCGGATTAGGGGTTAATAACTTTATTATAGTAGCGCTCAGGTCCGCTCGGCAGATTAGGGGTTAATAAGTGTAGGTAGGTGTCGGCGACGTTGTGGGGGGCAGATTAGGGGTTAATAAATATAACATAGGGGTCGGCGATGTTAGGGCAGCAGATTAGGGGTACATAGGGATAACGTAGGTGGCGGCGGTTTACGGAGCGGCAGATTAGGGGTTAAAAGTGTAATGCAGGGGTCAGCGATAGCGGGGGCGGCAGATTAGGGGTTAATAAGTGTAAGGTTAGGGGTGTTTAGACTCGGGGTACATGTTAGGGTGTTAGGTGCAGACTTAGGAGGTGTTTCCCCATAGGAAACAATGGGGCTGCGTTAGGAGCTGAACGCTGCTTTTTTGCAGGTGTTAGGTTTTTTTTCAGCTCAAACAGCCCCATTGTTTCCTATGGGAGAATCGTGCACGAGCACGTTTTTGATGCCGGCCGCGTCCGTAAGCAACTCTGGTATCGAGAGTTGCATTTGCGGTAAAAATGCTCTACGCTCCTTTTTTGGAGCCTAACGCAGCATTTGTTTGAACTCTCGATACCAGAGTTAAATTTATGGTGCGGCCAGAAAAAAACCCGCGGAGCGTTAACAGCCCTTTTACCGCCGAACTCTAAATCTAGGCCTTAGTTTTCTTTCAAGATGTGTCCTTCACCACAGCAACGAGCATAGCAATGATTATTTTTATCCCTCTTGCCCTGGAATCATTTCCCTGACTCTCAATGCATCCCACCTCCCAATTTCTTATAGTCTTACACCTAAGATCATACAATTTGCAGCAGAATGTATCTGTCTATTAGTCTAGCTATTTGCTGTTCTATATTTATCAGGTTGGGTTAATATTGACTTATAAAAAAATCTGTACTTGATTTTATTTTTTTATTTTATGTCCTCGTCACCCAAGGGTGTATTATGGCCTAGGCCAACAAAACCTGTGCTCAGGGCAGTAAAGAGAGGGCATAAAAGTTTGAAGAAGTTCAAGGGCATAATACCTTCCTTCTCCCATGCTCTACTAATCTGTTATTAATTAAACATATTATTTTTGTCTAGTGAAGGGGCATTACCTCTCTGTGCTTTCCCGGACTCTCTTTTTGAGAAATACATGGGGCAAATATGAGCTAGCACCATTGTTGTATATTGTTGTTGTATACTGATATGCTTATATTGTCACATTATGTTTTGCTCCCTTTGGTCTTAAAACTTCATAGTTAACCCTTTTACTTTTGGAAATTTGCCAACAGCCTTAAAAGGATATATATTTAAAGGCAAATTTCATGAGACACATGTCAGTTCACCATCTGCTTTAGCGCTTTCCCCTCTGTGAATACATGGCCTGTTAATTAGAATATTTCAGTAGTTTGCACTAATCACCTAGACTGGGAAACAGGCCAGACTTTACAAGACAACAGATTGCTTTAGAGTGATGTTTACCTAGAAGTGTAGTCTGGGAAAACGTAAACTGGTGCAAAAATTAGTCGAAATCACAAATTTGTGTGTCTCTGTTTATAAAGTTGGCAAGTTATTCATTATTTAGCAACAGCAGGACTCTCATATTTACAGTATAATATAAAAAAGCTATATATACAGTGAGGGGAAAAAAAATATTTGATCCCCTGATGATTTTGTATGTTTGCCCACTGACAAAGAAATGATCAGTCTATAATTTTAATGGTAAAAACGCATTTCAAAAAAGTTATAAATTGATTTGCATTTTAATGAGTGAAATAAGTATTTGATCCCCTATCAATCAGCAAGATTTCTGGCTCCCAGGTCTCTTTTATACAGGTAACGAGTTGAGATTAGGAGCACTCTCTTAAAATTAGTGCTCCTGATCTCAGCTTGTTACCTGTATAAAAGACACCTGTCCACAGAAGCAATCAATCAATCAGATTCCAAACTCTCCACCATGGCCAAGACGAAACAGCTGTTCAAGGATGTCAGGGCAGAAACAAACAATCAGTCCAGCACTCAATGGTCTTTGCATGCCACTCAGGAAGCCCACTCATGCCTCCAATCCAATTAGCAAAATCCAAAACAAGTGGCAGCAAAAAATTATTTATTTAACAAAACAGCACAGTAAAAAAAAAGCTGCTGTTTTTTACTGTGCTGTTTTGTTAAATAAATCATTTTTGCTGCCACTTGTTTTAGATTTTGCAAGGATGTCAGGGACAAGATTGTAGACCTACACAAGGCTGGAATGGGCTACAAGACCATCGCCAAGCTGCTTGGTAAGAAGGTGACAACAGTTGGTTCGCAAATGGAAGAAACAGAAAATAACTGTCAATCTCCCTCGGTCTGGGGCTCCATGCATGATCTCACCTTGTGGAGTTTCTGTGATCATGGGAACGGTGAAGAATAAGCCCAGAACTACACAGGAGGATCTTGTCAATGATCTTAAGGCAGCTGGGACCATTGTCACCAAGAAAACAATTCGTAACACACTACGCCGTGAAGGACTGAAATCCTGCAGCACCCGCAAGGTCCCCCTGCTCAAGAAAGCACATGTACAGGCCCATCGGATGTTTGCCAATGAACTTCTGAATGATTCAGAGGAGAACTGGGTGAAAGTGTTTTGGCATCAACTCAACTCGCCGTGTTTGGAGGAGGAGGAATGGTGCCTATGACCCCAAGAACACCATCCCCACCGTCAAACATGGAGGTGGAAACATTATGCTTTGGAGGTGTTTTTCTGCTAAGGGGACAGGACAATTTCACCGCATCAAAGGGACGATGGACGGGGCCATGTACCGTCAAATCTTGGGTGATAACCTCCTTCCCTCAGCCAGGGCATTGAAAATGGATGGGTATTCCAGCATAACAATGACCCAAAACACATGGCCAAGGCAACAAAGGAGTGGCCCAACAAGAAGCACATTAAGGTCCTGGAGTGGCCTAGCCAGTCTCCAGACCTTAATCTCATAGAAAATCTGTGGAGTGAGCTGAAGGTTCGAGTTGCCAAACGTCAGCTTCAAAACCATAATGACTTGGAGAGGATCTGCAAAGAGGAGTGGGACAAAATCCCTCCTGAGATGTGTGTAAACCTGGTGGGCAACTACAAGAAATGTCTGACCTCTGTGATTGCCAACAAGGGTTTTGCCACCAAGTACTAAGTCATGTTTTGCAAAGGGATCAAATACTTATTTCACTTATTAAAATGCAAATCAATTTACAACTTTTCTGAAATGTGTTTTTCTGGATTTTTTTATTATTATTCTGTCTCTCACTGTTCAAATAAACCTACCATTAAAATTGATTATAATTTTTTTTCACTCACTGTATATGAGATGTCTTTTTTTTTTGTAAACGATAAAAGAGAAAAAAAAAATTGCTTTGATTGAAAACAAGCCTTAATATAGTTCACAACTCCCTTAATAGCTAACACATTTTGCACCAATTAATGCTTAGTCATAGATGAATTTTACTAATCATAGACTCAAGTGAACTTAGTACCAAGGTTAAAAAAGTTTGTTTGCATGTGATCAAAATGCAGCTTCACAACAAATTTTACAATGTAATAGTGAGCTCCTCGATGAAATGATTTTCACTGTTGTGGATGGCAGGCAGTTAGGTCTGCCCTTTGGACAGGGTGAGAGGTGCACACGCCCAGGGCCCACTCTTTGGAGGGCCCCACAATTTCAGCAGTGAGATTATAAGGCACTTCTTGAAGCCTAAAAAGAAAAGATTGGTTTCTTTAGGACAGAAAAATACTTTTTAACCCTTTCAAAGCTTAGCCATTTCATAGCATTGCACAAAAACCATTTTTAGTCTTTCATAATCAGTTTCTGTGCCTTTGATTTGATTTACTAAAATTAATAATGTTTCATTATATATATATATATATATATATATATATATATATATATATTATTTTTTTCAGCAGACATACTCCCTTTAGGAAATAACTTTATTTTGCTGAAATATCAAAATGGCAAAATGTTACCACAGGGAAGGGGTTTCATTTATTTGTGTTATTACTATTGTGATCAACTAAAGGGGCCATGTTACCCTTTTAAAAGAGAGTAATCGCTATAAAGCAGAGTGATATAAGATCTCTGTAATAGCATGTGAAAGCCCCCTCTCTCTTCATAGAATTTCCTGTCACCTGTTTTCTAGGGTGGGCAAGTAATCTCTCTCATTTAAAATAGGTTCTTTTTTATATCATATGAGTATGAGAAATGGGCTTTGTAAGAGCTCATTTAGCCAAATCTCAATGGTAGTCAGTGCTGCAAGTAGGGTTCCCAGGTGTCCAGTATTCAACCGAACAGTGCAGTATTTTAGCCGGCTGTCCAGTAAAATCTTCACAAAAATACTGGACACTTAAATATCAAGTTTTTTTTATGTCTCTGAATTAGCTTAAAAGGCCTCCTATGCCTCAACACGTCAGAAAATTAGGAGCAGAGAGAAGTGAGGGGCAGTGAAGGGGAACAAATCACTTCTGTTTGTGCTAAAGAGGTTAAATGATTTTTTTGTATGTTACTGACAGCAATATACATGGTGTGCTAAAGAATGGGGGCTCATGTAGAGATTTTAAGGTGTGTTTTTGTGACTAGCTGAGAGTATAATAATGATTTGCATATTAAAAGGATATGTAACCATTTATTAAAAATCAGATTTGTATCTTTTACATGAGTAGTCACATATCTCTCTATGTAGTACAGGGACTTAGATATGAGCTCCGAATGAAGGCCATGAGCAAGTGCCTCTGGTCTCTTTTTTTGGTGTGTCACCTTGCACTGTTTCATGATTATCAAAAAGACCAATGCTACAACGTGCTCCACAGATATGGGACAGAATATATTATAATCACCAGATTTATTACACAATGATCTTTTAATAAAAACTATTTGATGATTTTACTACTCATTCCTGACAACAGGTAATGAAACTTTGCCACTGCAATCCCTGTTATTCAAAAAAGTATTTTGTAACATATTTAAACAAGTGTCTTTGCTCTGTACAAAAAAAGGCTGCGATTACTTACATGTCCTCACAAGGCCAGGGTCGGATTCACCATTAGGCAAAGTAGGCGTGTGCCTACAGGTACCTACCATAGAGGGGCGCCTGTCTATTTGCTCCATATATCTGCCTTTTCTGCACACCTCTGGGGCTCAGCCCTCACTACCCATAGTAGATAATAACTTTGGCCTAAAAAAAAAATATGGTCGCTATGCTGCCTGGTCCGGTCCGTTTCTCCAGTGAATGCGGGCAGAGTGGCTAGGGCAGCCTGAGAGTAAGTGTGTAGGGAGTTGTTTTTTTTATAGGGAGTGACAGTGAGCTGAGTGCAAGGTGGGCATGTATCAGCAGCAGCAGCAGTGACTGTCAAAATGAAAATTCTGCTGCTGTAAAAAAAATAATATCATAATTGTATAAAGTTTTAGACTGTACCTATAGTTCCATACATGTAAATGTGTGTGTGTGTGTGTCTGTGGAGTGAGCTCTCATATTTTCTCAGATCACTTCATTACTGTATGTATCTGTACTTAAATGTGGTAAATGTTGTAATTAAAATAAAAACAATAACTTAAACCACACTACCAGTTATAAACCTTTCTCCTTTCCCTATTATACTAAAATATAATTTTGCAGTGTTTACCGCTATTATATTATCAGCGTTATTATAATTTAATTTGCTCTCATAGAAGACTGTACCTTTAAACAGCAACATCCCTTGAACTGAAATCCTGCTAAAATAGATAAACTAGAAAGACAAAAAAAAATAATAAAATAAAATAATGAGAGAACATGTTCTATGAATTCCTTCAAGACTTATGATGTTCATTAGTGGAAAGATTTGGAGACATCATTTAAGCAGAACTTGAAGGGACCGTCTCTTGTCTACAAGAATCACTAATGAAGTCCTGAAAATCAAATATAATATTCTGCCTCTGGAGACGTACTGGAAATAAGTGTACTTTTCATTATCTATAATCCAGCAAGGCTTGTAATATCTACTTATGTTAAAATTACAGCTGCATTTTAGAGTGACATTAGAGCGTTAGTGTTGGTTATGAATTTACCATACTGTGAATTTCATATTACAAAATACAGTTATGGGTTCATACAGTATGCACAATCTTTCAGCTTTAAAAATGCAAAGCAGAATAAGAATAATATATGGGCAGCCAGACACAACCAGACAGTGTTTCCTTTGAGAAATTTAGTCTGCATCCTAGATTATTGTCATGCTCAAATTAACTCATTCTTTCTCTGCAGAGCCAGAACTATACAAACATTCAAAGTTATGTGTTGTTTGATTTTTCAAGTCACATTTAACACATAAAAATATTTTTTTATTTATGATACACCATTTTACATTGAGAAAATAATCTTGTTTATGACTCACATTAAGCATTCAACCATTTTTAATGATTTTTTTCCCTATGCACCTAGAAGCTCTTAGCTTTTTCTGATTCAGCAAACCATGTATAATCATATTTGCGTCAATAATGATGCTAGAAACAATTCTTTCTATGTCCCGCCACAAGTAAATATGGAAAGTGCCTGAAGCCTGGCACAAAGTGTACAAACATTTTTGACGCAGACGGGAATATCTATTGTTTTAATTTACATATGATGATTTGAACATTCATTCAAATGTTGTAAAATAAACCTAAGAGTCTTTTAAAGTCCTTAATAAAGCATAGTCCCTAATAAAGTCCCTAAAAAAACTAGTATGTTTTGTCCCATCATTTACTAATGTTTTTAGTCATAAATTACACAAATCACATGAAAAAGGAAAGAAAATGTGTTTTCCTGTTGTATTTATATATATATATATATATATATATATATATATATATATATATATATATATATATATATATATATATATACAGGGAGTGCAGAATTATTAGGCAAATGAGTATTTTGACCACATCATCCTCTTTATGCATGTTGTCTTACTCCAAGCTGTATAGGCTCGAAAGCCTACTACCAATTAAGCATATTAGGTTATGTGCATCTCTGTAATGAGAAGAGGTGTGGTCTAATGACATCAACACCCTATATCAGGTGTGCTTAATTATTAAGCAACTTCCTTTCCTTTGGCAAAATGGGTCAAAAGAAGGACTTGACAGGCTCAGAAAAGTCAAAAATAGTGAGATATCTTGCAGAGGGATGCAGCACTCTTAAAATTGCAAAGCTTCTGAAGCGTGATCATCGAACAATCAAGCGTTTCATTCAAAATAGTCAACAGGGTCGCAAGAAGCGTGTGGAAAAACCAAGGCGCAAAATAACTGCCCATGAACTGAGAAAAGTCAAGCATGCAGCTGCCAAGATGCCACTTGCCACCAGTTTGGCCATATTTCAGAGCTGCAACATCACTGGAGTGCCCAAAAGCACAAGGTGTGCAATACTCAGAGACATGGTCAAGGTAAGAAAGGCTGAAAGACGACCACCACTGAACAAGACACACAAGCTGAAACGTCAAGACTGGGCCAAGAAATATCTCAAGACTGATTTTTCTAAGGTTTTATGGACTGATGAAATGAGAGTGAGTCTTGATGGGCCAGATGGATGGGCCCGTGGCTGGATTGGTAAAGGGCAGAGAGCTCCAGTCCGACTCAGACGCCAGCAAGGTGGAGGTGGAGTACTGGTTTGGGCTGGTATCATCAAAGATGAGCTTGTGGGGCCTTTTCGGGTTGAGGATGGAGTCAAGCTCAACTCCCAGTCCTACTGCCAGTTTCTGGAAGACACCTTCTTCAAGCAGTGGTACAGGAAGAAGTCTGCATCCTTCAAGAAAAACATGATTTTCATGCAGGACAATGCTCCATCACACGCGTCCAAGTACTCCACAGCGTGGCTGGCAAGAAAGGGTATAAAAGAAGAAAATCTAATGACATGGCCTCCTTGTTCACCTGATCTGAACCCCATTGAGAACCTGTGGTCCATCATCAAATGTGAGATTTACAAGGAGGGAAAACAGTACACCTCTCTGAACAGTGTCTGGGAGGCTGTGGTTGCTGCTGCACGCAATGTTGATGGTGAACAGATAAAAACACTGACAGAATCCATGGATGGCAGGCTTTTGAGTGTCCTTGCAAAGAAAGGTGGCTATATTGGTCACTGATTTGTTTTTGTTTTGTTTTTGAATGTCAGAAATGTATATTTGTGAATGTTGAGATGTTATATTGGTTTCACTGGTAAAAATAAATAATTGAAATGGGTATATATTTGTTTTTTGTTAAGTTGCCTAATAATTGTGTACAGTAATAGTCACCTGCACACACAGATATCCCGCTAAAATAGCTAAAACTAAAAACAAACTGAAAACTACTTCCAAAAATATTCAGCTTTGATATTAATGAGTTTTTTGGGTTCATTGAGAACATGGTTGTTGTTCAATAATAAAATTAATCCTCAAAAATACAACTTGCCTAATAATTCTGCACTCCCTGTATATATATATATATATATATATATATATATATATACAGCATCCTCACATTTTTCTAAATATTGTATTATATCTTTTCATGTGACAACACTGAAGAAATGACACTTTGCTACTATGTAAAGTAGTGAGTTTACAGCCTGTATAACAGTGTACATTTGCTGTCCCCTCTAAATAACGCAACACACAGCCATTAATGTCTTAACTGTTGGCAACAAAAGTGAGTACACCCCTAAGTGGAAATGTCCAAATTGGGCCCAAAGTGTCAATATTTTATGTGGCCACCATTATTTTCCAGCACTGCCTTAACCCTCTTGGGCATGGAGTTCACCAGAGCTTCACAGGTTACCACTGGAGTCCTCTTCCACTCCTCCATGACAACATTACAGAGCTGGTGGATGTTAGAGACCTTGCGCTCCCCCACCTTCCGTTTGAGGATGCCCCACAGATGCTCAATAGGGTTTAGGTCTGGAGACATGCTTGGCCAGTCCATCACCTTTACCCTCAGCTTCATTAGCAAGGTAGTGGTCGTCTTGGAGGTGTGTTTGGGGTTGTTATCATGTTGGAATACTGCCCTGCGGCCCAGTCTCCGAAGGGAGGGGATCATGCTCTGCTTTAGTATGTCACAGTACATGTTGGCATTTATGGTTCCCTGAATGAACTGTAGCTCCCCAGTGCTGGCAGAACTCATGCAGGCCCAGACCATGACTCTCCCACCAAAATGCTTGACTGTAGGCAAGACACATTTGTCTTTGTACTCCTCTCCTGGTTGCCGCAACAAACGCTTGACACCAACTGAACCAAATAAGTTTATCTTGGCCTCATCGGACCACAGGACATGGTTCCAGTAATCCATGTCCTTAGTCTGCTTGTCTTCAGCAAACTGTTTGCGGGCTTTGTTGTGCATCATCTTTAGAAGAGGCTTCCTTCTGGGATGACAGCCATGCAGACCAATTCGATGCAGTGTGCGGCCTATGGTCTGAGCACTGACAGGCTGACCCCCCCCCCACCCCTCCAACCTCTGTAGTAATGCTGGCAGCACTCATACATCTATTTCCCAAAGACAACCTCTGGATATGACGCTGAGCATGAGCACTCAACTTCTTTGGTCGACTATGGCGAGGCCTGTTCTGAGTGGAACCTGTCCTTTGAAACCGCTGTATGGTCTTGCCCACCATGCTGCAGCTAAGTTTCAGGGTCTTGCAATCTTCTTATAGCCTTGGCCACCTTTATGTAGTGCAACAATTCTTTTTTTTTCAGATCCTCAGAGAGTTCTTTGCCATGAGGTGCCATGCTGAACTTCCAGTGACCAGTATGAGAGAGTGTGAGAGCGATAACACCAAACACCAGGGGTGTACTCACTTTTGATGCCAACGGTTTAGACATTAATGGCTGTGTGTTGAGTTATTTTGAGAGGACAGCAAATTTACACTGTTATACAGGCTGTACACTCACTACTTTACATTGTAGCAAAGTGTAATTTCTTAAGTGTTGTCACATCAAATAAATAAAATATTTACAAAAATGTGAGGGCTGTACTCACTTTTGTGGGATACTGTATATCTATCTATCATCTATCTATCTATCTATCTATCTATCTATCTATCTATCTCTATCTCTCTCTCTCTCTATCTATCTATCTATCTATCTATCTATATATATACACAAGTCTATCTATCTAAATTTAAAAAATGAATCAAGTAGACAATAAGATATTTTTTATGTCTTTATAAACACCATTATAAACACCATTAATAAAAATTGCAATTTGTGTACCAGTTTAGATATTAAACAGACATTCTATTGTAATATCAGCTGAGGTTCTATAATTCTGACACCATTCTTTTTTAACCAATCTTGTAATATATTTAGGGCCAGATTAGAAGTGGAGCTCTAAGTAACGCTCCTGCGCTAGAAGTAAGCGTTTTGCACAAGAAAGGGACACATTCTATATACAAGAAACTACTAGAGAAGATCTTAAAAATAAAGCTAAGTTTATGAAATTTGGTAATAAAACAGGTAGTCTTCTAGCGAAAGTAGTTAAATCTGAAAAAAAAACTAATATAATACCGGCAATAAAAGTGGAAGATACATACATACATGACCCGTTAGAAATAAACGAGATCTTTTACCAAATATACAGCAAATTTTATGGGGCAGCTGAGCTAGACAGCTCAAATAAAAGGCGGTTCTGGGATTCAATAACTACTCCTAAAATAACACTGGAAGAAGCTAATACAATTAACCAGCCTATTACGATAGAAGAAGTAGAAACAACAATTAATAAGATTAAATTAAATAAAGCACCCGGGCCGGATCATCTGCCAGCCGAGTTCTATAAAATTTTAAAAAAAGAAATTGCACCATATTTGACCAAATTATATAATTGGTATTACTCCGAGAATCCTAGCATGTCAAAGAACTTCACTAAAGCAAATACAATTCTGATATATAAAAAAGGAAGGGACCCTGAGAAGCCAGACGCATACAGACCTATTTCCCTACTAAATGTGGACTATAAGATCTTAGCAATAATTGTCGCGGAAAGATTAAAAAATTTTTTTGGTAATATCATACATACAAATCAAGTAGGGTTTATGAATAACCGAAGTTCTGTGGTTAATATACGTAAAGCTTGCATTATTATTGAATATTTCAACAATCTGGCAGACAAACACCAAGAGATAGGAGAAGATGCAGCCTTAATAGCCATAGATGCAGAAAAAGCTTTTGATGCGGTACAGTGGGATCATCTTTTTACATCACTGTCTAAGTTTGGTTTCTCGGGCCCCTTTCTAAACTATATCAAAGCAATATACAAAAATCCGATATCTGTTATTTCAGTGAATGGAGTGGAATCTGCAGATATTGCTCTGAAAAGAGGTACAAGACAAGGTTGTCCCTTGTCACCCTTCTTGTTTAATCTGTCCATTGAATCATTAGCCATTAAAATTCGTCAAGAGATGCAAGGGATTGTCTGTAATAATATAGAGGAAAAGATCTTGCTATATGCTGATGACGTTCTGATATTCCTGAGAAATAGCAATCGGAGCATACCACAACTTATGGATATAATAGAGCTATATAGCTCCTTTTCGGGTTATAGAGTTAATTTTAGTAAAACCGAACTCTTATGGCTTAATAAACAAAAAAAATCTAATACTTTGTTTCCCTATAAAGTAGTAGACCAGATTACATATCTTGGAATTAATCTCAGTAAGAACCCTAAGTTGTGGTATGACTTGAATGTTAAACCAATTCTACAGAAAATTACTGACCAGTTAAACGTGTGGAAACATATTCCCTTAGCCCTGTCAGGTAAAATCAGTTTAATCAAAATGATTATTTTTCCGAAGATATTGTATAAAATGCAGAATTTACCTTTACTCATTAAATCCACAGATATTAAAGTGTTCAATAAAAATATTACTGATTTTCTGTGGGGTAAGAAAAGAAAAAAAATCTCTCTCAAAATATTGTCTCTCTCAAAGGAATCTGGAGGATTTGCTCTCCCAGATATAGGGAAATATAACTTAGCATGCCATGTTAAAATTGCAGCGGAATGGCTACTAGATAAGGAATATTATACAGCAAGGTCATTGGAAGAGGGAATAGTGAAACCCTACTCTTTAAAGGCTCTTTTACATACTAAAGTTGCAGATATTCCCAAAAAGATTAAAAAGATCAGCTCAGTTATGAGTATTATAAAAGCGTGGCAGCAGTATTGCAAGAAATTAAAAGTTAATTATACAATATCTAATTATTTAACAATTACTGGCTACCCCCTTTTCCCGGAAGCATTAAAATCTGCAGTCTTCCATAGGTGGAAAAGTAAGGGATTGATATACATTGGTCAAATGATTAATTTCAACACAGAAAATCCGCACATTAAGACGTTTGAGGAATTAAGAGCTGACTTCGATTTACCCAATGAATTTTTTTTTGCGTACCTACAAATAAGGAGTCTAGCCAATAAGCTATTACACCTCCAAAATAAGGATTGGGACTGGCCCTCACTTATGTTGAATTTTAATTTAAGTAAAGCAGGAGATTTCTCGATTAGAAAATGGTACAATGAAGCTCTGAGACAGGAGGGTAGATTAAACTTAAATCTTATCGTCAAAAAATGGCAACTGAAGGGGTTTAGAGATTGCAATGAAGATCGTATATATAACAGTATTAATAAAATAAATAAGATCTTCACTGCTACTAATTTTAGAGAAGCACATATCTTCCTACTCAATCAAACATACCTGACACCATGTGCCATGTCAAGATGGAACAGCCAAATTAAGGATAAATGTGCGAAATGCGGTAACAGCGGGGCCGATATCATACACTATTTTTGGGAATGTACATTAGTTAGGCAGTATTGGAATAAAATAAGTTTTCTACTCTCAAGGATAGTAAAAACAGGGATATCAATCTCCCGAGATACAGTCTTTTTCCTATTTCAGGCAGATTCCAGATTAAAAAATAAATTATTTATCGAACTAGTGATAGGGGTGGCAAGGTTTCTGTTGCTGAGAACCTGGATCTCAAAAAAACTACCATCTATAGCAGAAGTGAGTAATTTTATCTTTAAACAAATGACACTAGAACAATGTCTGATAGAACAAGATAAAAGTAAGGAAGTCGAGACTTTCTTTAAAAAGTGGGAAACTTTTATATACTCTCAGGCAATAGATATACAGAAGAAAATTATTTACCCGTTAAGATCAACAGAATATGTTATGAATGCAATACTAAGAGGGGAATTGCCACAGGTATAACAAGTCATTACTTTAGAGAATTGAATGCGACTGTAAACTTGAAGGCTGATAAGAATACACAAACTTTGGCGTATCTAATTTTTTTTTATTTATTTTCCCTTTTTTTTTTTTTTTTTTTCTTCGTTCTCTTCTTTTTTTTTTTTTTTTTTTTTTTTTTCTCTTTTCTTTTAGTTTTATGTGTTGTGTAGCAATCTTTACTAGAAAATAAGTTCACAGATGAGACATATTGGAAGACATAGTTGGGACAGAGAGTGAAGAGTCCAGTTTATCCTAGCTACAGAGTCGATTGTTATGATTTGTTCAATGTATGGTTGCTGGATTCCTCCTTTTGTTTCATGGTATTCCCTTTTCTTTTGAAGGGAACGCCATGACAGATATTTTTTTTTATTGTTATTATATTGAGACTGTTCCCCGTTGTTATTGTCTTCACCTTTCTCTTTTTTCTGTACCCCATCTGTGCTCTCAATAAAAATATTTAAAAAAAAAAAAAGGGAAAAAAAAAAAAGAGAAGAAGAAAAAAAAAGAAGTAAGCGTTTTGCGCTCATTGGGTTGTGCTCATATTAGAATTTGAATGTAAAGTGTTTTCGTTCGAGCGCTAACCCAATGAGTGCAAAAAGCCGAAGTTACTATCTTGCGTGAACGTTCACGTATTCCCCCATAGAAGTCAATGGAGAAAAAAATGTGGAAAAACCTAACAACCCACTTTTGCTCAAACCCGATTTCATATTCTCATGTGCGCAAACCTGACATGAAAATATGAACATTTTACATTCCAATGTTCTTTACAGATATATATATAGAGAGAGAGAGGTGTTTATACTTAACTGCAAAGGGCTCAAATGCACTTTATCTATATGTTTTATGTGCATGCGCTTAAATACATATACACACATAAATGCATATGTATGTACTGTATATATATATATATATATATATATATATATATATACACAGTATATATATATGTTAAATCCCTTTGCCTGCCTTTTTTCTAACACCTGAGATCTTTGAGTCTTTATAACTTTTGAATGCAATATTTTTTAAAATACTTTTATTAGATAGTGTTATTATGAGTGTAACTATACTTTGTAATGTATTTTTGAAGTGTTTTGTACAGATTGCTGTATTTCACATCACTTTTATACACTCTGGGTGAGCACTTGCACCCTTACACCTAGATTACGAGTTTTGCGTTAGAGGCTGTGCGGTGCTAACAAGCAGTTTTGTCTCACCGCTCACTTTCCTACAGCGCTCGTATTACGAATTTTCAGAAACCCATCGTTAAAAGACAAGAAGTGAGCGTTAAGCAAAATTGTGCTCATTACCGCACTCCAATACCAGCGCTGCTTAAGTCAGCGGTGAGCTGGTGTAATGTGCTTGTGCACGATTTCCCCATAGGAATCAATGGGGAGAGCCGGCTGAAAAAAAGTCTAACACCTACAAAAAAGCAGCGTAAAACTCAGTAACGCAGCTCCTATGCGGAAATAAAAGTTATGTCTACACCTAACACCCTAACATGAACCCCGAGTCTAAACACCCCTAATCTTACACTTATTAACACCTAATCTGCTGCCCCCGACATCGCCGACACCTATATTATACTTATTAACCCCTAATCTGCCGCTCCGGACACCGCCGCCACCTACATTATACTTATGAACCCCTAATCTGCTACCCCCAACATCGCTGACACCTACATTATATTTATTAACCCCTAATCTGCTGCCCCCAATGTCGCCGCCACCTACCTACACATATTAACCCCTAATCTGCCGCCCTCAACATCAAGTTATTAACCCCTAAACTTAAGTCTAACCCTAAACCTAACACCCACTAACTTAAATATAATTTAAATAAATCTAAATAAATATTCCTATAATTAACTAAATAATTCCTATTTAAAACTAAATACTTACCTGTAAAATAAATCCTAAGCTAGCTATAATATAACTAATAGTTATATTGTATCTAGTTTAGGATTTATTTTTATTTTACAGGCAAGTTTGTATTTATTTTAACTAGGTAGAATAGTTATTAAATAGTTATTAATTATTTAATAGCTACCTAACTAAAATAAATATAAAGTTACCTGTAAAATAAAACCTAACCTAAGTTACACTAACACCTAACACTACACTATAATTAAATAAATTAACTAAATTAAATACAATTACCTAAATTAAATTAGCTTAAGTACTAAAACCCCCACTAAATTACAGAAAATAATAAACAAATTACAGAAATTTAAACTAATTAACCTAATCTAAAGCCCTATTGAAATAAAAAAAGCCCCCCAAAATAAAAAAAAAAACCCTAGCCTAAACTAAACTACCAATAGCCCTTAAAAGGGCCTTTTGCGGGGCATTGCCCAAAGGAATCAGCTCTTTTACCTGTAAAAAAAATACAAACAACCCCCCAACAGTAAAACCCACCACCACACAACCAACCCCCCAAATAAAATACTATCTAAAAAAACCTAAGCTCCCCATTGCCCTGAAAAGGGCATTTGGATGGGCATTGCCCTTAAAAGGGCAGTTAGCTCTTTTGCCGCCCAAACCCTAATCTAAAAAATAAAACCCACCAAAAGACCCTTAAAAAAACCTAACACTAACCCCCTGAAGATCGACTTACCGGGAGACATCTTCATCCAAGCTGGGCGAAGTGGTCCTCCAGACGGGCAGAAGTCTTCATCCAAGCCGGGCGAAGTGGTCCTCCAGACGGGCAGAAGTCTTCATCCAAGCTGGGCAGAAGTGGTCCTCCAGACGGGCAGAAATCTTCATGCAAGCCAGGCAGAAGTGGTCTTCCAGATGGGCAGAAGTCTTCATCCAGACGGCATCTTCTATCTTCATCCATCCGGCGCGGAGCGGGTCCATCTTCAAGACATCCAACGCGGAGCATCCTCTTTTGGCGACGACTAAAACAGAATGAAGGTACCTTTAAGTGATGTCATCCAAGATGGCGTCCCTTAGATTCCGATTGGCTGATAGAATTCTATCAGCCAATCGGAATTATGGTAGAAAAAATCCTATTGGCTGATGCAATCAGCCAATAGGATTGAAGTTCAATCCTATTGGCTGATTCAATCAGCCAATAGGATTGAGCTCGCATTCTATTGGCTGTTCCAATCAGCCAATAGAATGCACGCTCAATCCTATTGGCTGATTGGATCAGCCAATAGGATTGAACTTCAAGTTTACGTAAGTCGTTTTGCGGTAAGGCCAAAGAAGTGTGCGGTGCCCCTAAACCTTCAAGACTCGTAATACCAGCGGGCGTAAAAAAGCAGAGTTAGGACCTCTTAACGCTGCTTTTTTACCCTAACGCACAACTCGTAATCTAGCCATTAGTTTTTAATTTGATTTTAATAAAGACATTTTGAACGTATTGAAAGCCTGAGCTTTTTTTGATCCGATCCGGAGCTGACACCAGGAGATTGTGCACTCTTGTTCCATGGCTTGGGACCAGTGAGCTGGGATGCTGAGAGATTCCAGTACGCTATACTCAGCACAATAACCACCAATTAGCAGCCATATATTTTAGGGGTATGTACTAAGTGCTGATCTTAGAGTTAAGTATATATCTAACTTACTTAAAGGGACACTTAGGTAAAATTAAACTTTAATGATTCAGATACAGCATGTAATTTTAAACAATTTTCCAATTTACTTCCATTAAAAAAATGTTCACATTCTTTTATATTTACACTTTGAGTCACCAGCTCCTACTGAGCATGTGCAAGAATTCACAGGCTATACGTATATGCATTTGTGATTGGCTGATTGCCATCACATGGTACAGGGGGAGTGGAAATATACATAACTTTCAAATTTGTTAGAAAAAAATCTTGTCTTGTTATCTTGCATTTGTTGATTATGCAAATCTACTGTGTTTACTGGTCCTTTAAAAAGCAATGCTGAGGATATAAAACCCAAACATACATTAAGCTAGAATGTCCTTTAATGTGCCTTGCTACAATTAATTGACCCATCAAACATTTTCTTAAATGCTTTAACACATTTAAACACTTGCCCTAACATTTATATAAATAGAATAAACAAATTTATATTATTCAGTCAAATTTTACATCTCAGAAGTTCTGTTTTTAAACTTAAAACGAGCGCTCATGACTGAACTGAGCGAGGGCACTTTAGTGACCAAGATTCACTAAGCAAGTGTCAATGGAGATTTCTTTAGAATCTAAGTGAATTTAAGTGAATCTTGTTAACTGTAATCCAGCAGATTTATTAAAATGTAAGATTAGTGTCCAAATCCCTTGAATAACTTAGAAATTTGAAATATTTTTTTCTTACCATAGAGCGCTTTTAATTTTAGTTTTCTAATGAATAAAAGGCATCATCATCTACCAACCACTGAGGTGACATGTAAAGTTGACACAACTTATTTTTATATTTTTTTATTGGGGGGTGGGAGGATTTCATTTACCATGTGGCAGAATCTGAAGCCAACTTGAAGCCAATTTGAAGCTACTTTCATAACCACCTGCTGAGTAATAAACGTAGTAAGAGCTAAGCCCACATTTGCATTTATAAAAATAATTCAGGACAAAATTCTTCATGATTTGCACCACTGCATACAGAAAGTTGATGTTTTCAATAAGACTGTAATACAGAGAGGGTAGATCAATCCAGACAATATTTTTTTTCATTTAACACCCCCCAATAATTAAATTCACTTTTGCAAAAATATTACATTTTTGTGCCTTGCAAAACCATAGTTTTTTTTTTATTGAGACTGCAGCCAACATCACATAATCATTGCTCACAATACTCCTTCCTCACACACAATCCTTCAAATGTGGGAACTGGTAATGGTCAATTGGGCCAAGTCTGCTTAATATGGGGGATGGTCCAGCAATCCAATTCCAGATTCTGCAGTGGCAGCGATGGCAAAAAAGGCGCTTTGCTTTGGTTGAACAGCATATTCTGACTCAACTTGCCACTTCTCTTTTCTTTGATAGTGCTGCACCTTTTATGGTCTCTCCATGTTCCAGGATGTCCAATCATTATGCTCCCCAAAACACACACTTGTTTGGACACACAATTTCAGAGTGGGAGGAAAGCCATGGTGATTCTATTTCATGGATTGTACTCTTGTCTCGGAATCAAAGAGGTGTATCCACAAAATGCCTATAGTAATCATCAAGATTCCTTTTTATACTTGTCATAAGTTCTTGTGAACTCACCATCCACTGTCTCTCCTGGTCTGCAGTAAACATTCAGGCTGGCAGTTTTCTCATCCGTTAATATTGACTTTACCTTGTGGATATTTTGCATATTGTCAATATTCAGGCACCTGGCACCATGTCATGAATTTTTTTCCACACTTTCTTCAGCAACAACTGTTGTCAGGTGACTGAAGCAATGGGCAACTTCATGTAAAAAATAGAGCAGAGTATCCTAATGTATCAACTTTACCCTTATGGATTTCTGTTAGGAGTTTTTTTTATCAAGTGATTGATGATTGATCTTTGCTCCATTATCTACAAATTTCTTAACATCTCACACAATTTTTTCTGTAATTAAGAGGTAAAGAGGAAATTTTGAATCTGCACACTCAAAACAATATAGAACAATAAATGCTCACTTCATTCATTTAAACACATAGATCCACAGATAGGATAAGGAGTTATTGGACTTATTATTTCTTAAAGGGATATGAAACCCAAACATTTTCTTTTGTGATTCAGACAGAACACACAGTTTAAAAGTAATAATTTTTAATGTACTTCTATTATCAAATTTGCTTCTTTCCCATGGTATTCTTTGTTGAAGAGATACCTAAGTAGTTGTCTGGAGCACTACGTGGCGGGAAATAATGCTGCCAACTAGTAATCTTGCAAATGGATAACATCCCTGCAAAACTACAGAGACGTGCACGCTTAGGAGCTTACACATCCCTGCTTCTCAACAAAAGAAAAACAAAGAACATTTGATAATAGGAGTAAATTAAAACGTTGTGTAAAATTACAAGCACTATCTGAATCATGAAATAAAAATCTGGGGTTTCATGTCCCTTTAAGCAGCTTTTTTCTCAAACTTAGAAGTTGACAATGACCAGAAGAGCTAGAGTTGCACTTGCTCAGTCTTTAGGTTTAGGATGGTGGGCATAAATAATGTGGTTGTGGTGCAGTGATGGCAGTGACAGTGAAGGTGAAATTACATGGCCCTCCCAAGGGCTACTAGAGAGCTATGTTTTGGTCTTCCTGCTCCCTCAGTACTTTAAAGGTCAAAAGAGTGTTCCATGGCTAAATGTAGAGCTGATGTTTTTGCAATATCTCTATCAATGTATTGCCAGATATGCAAACTCTTGAATGTAATCATCTGCTGGCATTCTGTACCTAACAAGATGCTTTTATAAGGTGTAAGCATCTGCTGGCATTCTGTACCTAACAAGATGCTTTTATAAGGTGTAAGCATCTGCTGGCATTCTGTACCTAACAAGATGCTTTTATAAGGTGTAAGCATTCTATACCTAACAAGATGCTTTTATAAGGTGTAAGCATTCTGTACCTAACAAGATGCTTTTATAAGGTGTAAGCATTCTATACCTAACAATATGCTTTTATAAGGTGTAAGCATTCTGTACTTAACAATATGCTTTTATAAGGTGTAAGCATCTGCTGGCATTCTGTACCTAACAAGATGCTTTTATAAGGTGTAAGCATCTGCTGGCATTCTGTACCTAACAAGATGCTTTTATAAGGTGTAAGCATCTGCTGGCATTCTGTACCTAACAAGATGCTTTTATAAGGTGTAAGCATTCTATACCTAACAAGATGCTTTTATAAGGTGTAAGCATTCTGTACCTAACAAGATGCTTTTATAAGGTGTAAGCATTCTGTACCTAACAATATGCTTTTATAAGGTGTAAGCATTCTGTACCTAACAATATGCTTTTATAAGGTGTAAGCATTCTGTACCTAACAATATGCTTTTATAAGGTGTAAGCATTCTGTACCTAACAAGATGCTTTTATAAGGTGTAAGCATTCTGTACCTAACAATATGCTTTTATAAGGTGTAAGCATCTGCTGGCATTCTGTACCTAACAAGATGCTTTTATAAGGTGTAAGCATCTGCTGGCATTCTGTACCTAACAAGATGCTTTTATAAGGTGTAAGCATTCTGTACCTAACAATATGCTTTTATAAGGTGTAAGCATTCTGTACCTAACAATATGCTTTTATAAGGTGTAAGCATTCTGTACCTAACAAGATGCTTTTATAAGGTGTAAGCATTCTGTACCTAACAATATGCTTTTATAAGGTGTAAGCATTCTGTACCTAACAAGATGCTTTTATAAGGTGTAAGCATTCTATACCTAACAATATGCTTTTATAAGGTGTAAGCATTCTGTACTTAACAATATGCTTTTATAAGGTGTAAGCATCTGCTGGCATTCTGTACCTAACAAGATGCTTTTATAAGGTGTAAGCATCTGCTGGCATTCTGTACCTAACAAGATGCTTTTATAAGGTGTAAGCATTCTATACCTAACAAGATGCTTTTATAAGGTGTAAGCATTCTGTACCTAACAAGATGCTTTTATAAGGTGTAAGCATTCTGTACCTAACAATATGCTTTTATAAGGTGTAAGCATTCTGTACCTAACAATATGCTTTTATAAGGTGTAAGCATTCTATACCTAACAAGATGCTTTTATAAGGTGTAAGCATTTTGTACCTAACAAGATGCTTTTATAAGGTGTAAGCATTCTGTACCTAACAATATGCTTTTATAAGGTGTAAGCATTCTGTACCTAACAATATGCTTTTATAAGGTGTAAGCATTCTGTACCTAACAATATGCTTTTATAAGGTGTAAGCATTCTATACCTAACAAGATGCTTTTATAAGGTGTAAGCATTCTGTACCTAACAAGATGCTTTTATAAGGTGTAAGCATTCTGTACCTAACAATATGCTTTTATAAGGTGTAAGCATTCTGTACCTAACAATATGCTTTTATAAGGTGTAAGCATTCTGTACCTAACAATATGCTTTTATAAGATGTAAGCATTCTGTACCTAACAATATGCTTTTATAAGATGTAAGCATTCTGTACCTAACAAGATGCTTTTATAAGGTGTAAGCATTCTGTACCTAACAATATGCTTTTATAAGGTGTAAGCATTCTGTACCTAACAAGATGCTTTTATAAGGTGTAAGCATTTTGTACCTAACAATATGCTTTTATAAGGTGTAAGCATTCTGTACCTAACAATATGCTTTTATAAGGTGTAAGCATTCTGTACCTAACAATATGCTTTTATAAGGTGTAAGCATTCTATACCTAACAAGATGCTTTTATAAGGTGTAAGCATTCTGTACCTAACAATATGCTTTTATAAGGTGTAAGCATTCTGTACCTAACAATATGCTTTTATAAGGTGGTGAGTACAATACAGTAGCAAAACATAAACAATTTAAAGCCTGAAAACATAAACAACACAAGCTATGCTGGAGCTCAGGAACATACTGTCCCTGTTTCCGTCTGTTAAAGTTTGACAGGTGAAAACGTCAGCCACAACTGAGATTTTTCTTGTTTTGTTTTTCAATTACTTTCCATCCATTAGGAGTTTTTGTCATTGTATTAAATAAGCTTCCTTGATTATGTCTCTGTTTAATTTGGAACATCTGGTTTTCCTACATTTGCACAGGGTTCTATGTCCCCTTGATAAATATCAGTTCATGACCTGTACAGTTAACAAATGCAAATAGTTTTTGTTAATTTCTGTCCAGCATAAAAAATCCAGACTTGTAATGGGTTTTCAAAGAGTTGCTGAATCAGATAAACCCAATAAACCATCATTGTAACATATCTCTGAGGGGTTTTCACAGTGCATAATTCAATCTTTGAAAACCATGAGAACACTGAGATTTTTTTATGGCTACGAGTTGTCTTGAATTTGAACATTCCTTGGTAACCGATTCAAAGATCTGTTCTAACAGATTGGAATTCTTAGAACAAATGGTTTTCATAATGATAATATCGTTAATAAAGAATAAATACTGAAATACAGACATTGTTATGGTTAAACAAACTAACACCTTACCCTGCAGGGAATAAGTGTCAAAAGGAAGGGAGGTGCGCCAAATTCAACTAATACAACAAACAATAAATGCAATATATAAAAGCAATATATAAAAGAAATAAAAGAAATAAAGGAAATAAAGTCCGGATTAAATGGGTGAGTGACAAAAAGTCCATACAAACAATTCCTGTTGCTGGGGAATTGGCAGCTCTCTCCACAGATTATCGATACAAAAACAGTTCCTGAAACACAGAAAAAAGAGAGGCGCTCTTCGTGTAATATGTCCTAGAACGATGTGACCAGATGTATTAAGCAATGGAAATATACTCACAAACGACCATGCACCCACAGTGCAATAACGAGCAGGCCGAAACTTCGGAGCCGTTCGGCTGACTCACTAAGGCGATAGGCACTTGGGACCAAAACGAGGCTCACCAGAATGACCACTTCCGTTGGTGTGTGGGACCAGGATACCAAACTGCTGGCAAAAAGAATGTAACCCTTGGTGTGGGAGCTCCAACCAGGCGGAGGTCCCAAATCGTTAAAGGGAAAGATAATCTTTCCCTTTAACGATTTGGGACCTCCGCCTGGTTGGAGCTCCCACACCAAGGGTTACATTCTTTTTGCCAGCAGTTTGGTATCCTGGTCCCACACACCAACGGAAGTGGTCATTCTGGTGAGCCTCGTTTTGGTCCCAAGTGCCTATCGCCTTAGTGAGTCAGCCGAACGGCTCCGAAGTTTCGGCCTGCTCGTTATTGCACTGTGGGTGCATGGTCGTTTGTGAGTATATTTCCATTGCTTAATACATCTGGTCACATCGTTCTAGGACATATTACACGAAGAGCGCCTCTCTTTTTTCTGTGTTTCAGGAACTGTTATTGTTATGGTTAAAATTTGTCTAATGTTGAGAATCTTTTTTGAAGTAAAGAATTTAATATCAGCCGTAAGAATTTGTAATGTTTGAGTATGCTAATTAGCATGGCAGATATTTATTTCACAACAAAAGTAGGTTCTCTATTGTGCTGTTTGGTAAAGTGAACCCCGATAAAAACTGCACATCATTCCTTCTCATCAGAACCCACCTTTTAAAAAAGTAACACTCTATCTCCAGCCAAACTCTCTAGATATAATAATTGCAAAGCCTAGGGAATGTGGCATTACTTGTATTTACATTTCATTGCATATGCATGCAGATATTTTTATGAGAAACCTAATTGAGGGATTGAGATTTGCGTGTTACAAATCTGGTGACAGGGATACAAAGTCAGCAGTGCTCTCTTCTAGCGAGTATATTTGTTTTCCCCTTAGCTTTACATGATGCCTGTCACTGTTTCCATTTATAAGGTCTGCTATTTCCATATTCAGATACGCTGATGATGATGAGCTTGTTGATTTACCAGATGTACACAGTACAGTTATCTTTTTATCACTGCGGAATAGAAAGTACTTCATCCAATCATCCGATGGAACAGTTTATCTTTAGGGATGTTCAGCTGCAGGAGATAACTCTATTGCACAATTTAACTGATTTCTGGCAGCTAAGTTAAACAGACAGTACGTTAAAGTAAGTTATGTTAAGTTAAACATTGTAAACAGTATCACATGCTTTTTAGCTTTTGCAACAGCAGTGTACACTAAACGCATTGTACAATTAATCATTTGAGGTGTTAAGAGCTCCAAGTTTTTTGTTTATTATTCTGCCTCCATAGAGAGCTGTGAACTCTGTATTAAGTGTTGACCAATTGCAGCTCCTGTTGGGTAGTGTATCAGTACGAATATGCTGTTCCTATTTCATGATGAAATTATAGAAACGTTATCAACGGCACCTGACATTAGGAATGATTATCTAGCCTTACAAACTATGCTAATTTGATGCAAATTGAGAAAGTAAAAGCAACAGAGAGTAAAATTAAGAGAAATACTGAGACAGTAGAAAGGTGAATAATAAAGAAAATAGAATAGAAATGCAAGGGGATGAAAGGGGGCGTGTAGGAGAGAGGAAGAGAAAGAAGACTACTATCCAGTTTGCTTTGTAGTATGGAGATTGTTTCCTTATATTGTTCAAAATATTTAGGTTCCTGGAATCGTAATTGGTTAAATAGAAATATACAAAATTCCCAGAGGTTGTAAGTGCTTGAATCCTATACATATGGATGGAAATGTTTTACCTGGTTTATAAAAAGTCACTGACATTAGAACTCATTATTGATAGGGGCTTACCCTGTTAATATTAACTTTTTTTCTGGTTAGGCTCTTTATCCTTTATATTTTTAATTTTATTTTATTTTATTTTTTTAAATCATGTTTGATATTTTTTGTGCTTGCTCTTTTCTATTTTTATATATCAGAAACAAGTTAAACCTATGGACAGTTACTCTAGTGTTGACACAGTAATATTCAGCACACACAGAAACACCCCAGGTACTCTGTCACTCCTACAAAAAAAATAAAAAAAAATAAAGGGAAAAAAACAGGCACCTTTACACCAAAAAAAAAAGTATTTATTCCTTACTACAATTGAAACAAAGTTGTTTTTTTAATGGAAATTAAAAAGTTTTTAAAAAGGATTGAAATGGATAAAGTATATGACAAGGTGCCAGACTAGGAAGGGCTCAAAGGTGTATAACTATGTGAGTGCAATTGTATGAGTGTGTGTATGACTATGTGTGTGTGTATATATATATATATATATATATATATATATATACATTTATATATATATATATGTGTGTGTGTGTGTGTATGTATGTGTGGGTGTGTATATATATATATATATATATATATATATATATACACAGTGTATATATATATATATATATATATATATATGTGTGTGTGTGTGTGTGTGTGTGACTGTGTATTTATGTATGTGTTAAGTGTTGTATATTTAAACATGAGTTTTTCAGAGCGCCTTCATATAAGTCTATTATGTGAGGAATTTAGCACACCCAAGCTATACAACAATCAGATGTTAATGTGCCATAGTCACTCTTAAACTTGAAGTTGTGATAAAACATTATTGTTTACTTCTGCAAATATATACTCAGTAATAAGTCCAAATGGAAGTTCTCAAAATTTGTCTGTAGAAAGATTAATCAAATCTCTGGCATTGAAGAGGTTAAAGAAATGTATACTCAGTAATAAGTCCAAATGGAAGTTCTCAAAATTTGTCTGTAGAAAAATTAATCAAATCTCTGGCATTGAAGAGGTTAAAGAACAGAGATTCTCTTCTTTGTCTAATATACTGCAGTAGCCAACCACTGTTTTTATAAATGTCTGTCTGTCAGTCATCTCTCTAAAAGAAGAAAGAGAACAAATAACATATTTTAAGCGTACTGAGTGATTTGTAGACATCCTCAAAAACTTTTCAATAGAGCACATTTTGTGTTCCTTTAGGGCACTAATATTTTATTTGATAACAGCAGGAAAACTCATGAGACTAGATGCTATTTACAAATATTTCAATTTATCGAATACAGGCTATTGTTTAGGATAATTCTTAAGCTCCTGCATGCTAATGTTGTCTAAGATCATTTTATTTTAGGCTGTTCTGCATAATTTTAACTTAGGGCACCTACATGGCTCATTTTTTGAAGTCATTATTTATGTTCTTATTTATAACAATCATCCAGACATATTATTATGATAGTGCGGGATCACTCCCGGCTAAACTCTGAGCTTGTTACAAGCTCACCAGCCTTATGAGGAACATGATTATGATGCATCTTTTTATGCAGATCAATATATAAATTGTAACGAAAAACAGTGGCATTTATGTAAGCAAAGTCTCACAAAAACGTTTGTATTTACCTAAACTTAGAGTTTGGGAATTCAGCCTACGAGGTCCGTGTATCATGATGCTGTATTCTTGTGGGCAACTGGTTTTAAAATGAGTGGCCCCCAAAACAATATATGATGTGTGTCAGTGTGCTTCTTAGGCAACCTTCTGATCTGAGAACATACATTATACAGTTTACTTCAGTGTAGTCAAAAAGGGTTATAAGAAAAATCATAGAACTACACTTTAATACAGGACAATGCAAGACCTGTCATTCTTTTTTTTTTTTTTACTTTTACATCTTGTTTTCATGAGGTTTAATGTTTTGGTGCAATTATCCAGTGAGAAAGCAAGACTAGGGCTTTGGCAAGAGCCTAGAGGAATCAGAAGTGATAACACCAATGGATCAATCTTAAAATATTTGATGGATCAAAGAGCTGAAACCAAACCACATTCTGATCAAATTTAGTGTTTTGAGGGTTGAAAGAAGAGAAGTAAATAGGCTGACAGATGCATGACTTAAGGGGCTTGGTGGTGATAATCTAAATCTAAAAGTATTATTACAAATAACAGTGTTACACTGTGTGCAGTTACTTCAGGTTGATGTCAACATAAAGAACACAGAAGCAGAAGATAACACACACTTTGCAAAGATTTTCACTGGGATGACATGCAGACTCAGGTGCTGTATTAGTGGATAGTGTTTAATAAACTGTGCCTGCTCCATTTTCTCCAGATGGGCTGCGTTGCTCCATCATACTTAAAGGGACAGTGTACCCTAATTTTTTCTCTCCCCTTTAATTTGTACTCAACTATCCATTTTACCTGCTGGAGTGTATTTAAATGTTTACAAAAAGCTCCATTTACTTTATTTTGTCATGTGAAATTGCTGATTTTGCCTGAAGACTCACCAGAAACACAGGCCCTCAAGCTCCATAAATGGGCCTCATAGTATCTTAAGATAACTCTGTCCTTAGTTATAGCTAATCAGAAAGAAAATAGAGGGTTAGATCTCACCCAGTATAAAGTCCATTCACGTGTCAGGCCTAGACGGGCTATTCTCAGTGTTTGGTATTGCATGTTATGTGTTCTTTCTGTGTTTGGGTGATACCATTTGCCAATGGGATTTCTGTGTGCCTGTTCTTGTTTGAGCAACAGTCAAACATTCTGATCCTTCCAAAGTAGACCCCAGCGTTGTGGGGGGAGGGAATGAGATTCCCAGGTCTTTGGCGATGCTATCCAAGTCCTGTGGATTTTTATAAACAAAAGTGGTTCCTTCATGGGTGATATTTAGACTAAAGGGAAAGCCCCATCTGTATTTAATACATTTATTCTGAAGAGTTTTGGTGATGAATTGCACTTCTTTCCTTTTTTTGTATAGTGTTGGGACTGAGATCCATGTATATTTGAAGAGAATAATCCAGGTAAGAGATTTTGTGTTGCTGTCTCGCTTTGGTCCATATTTCTTCTCTATCTCTGTACCTCAAAAATCTAAGGATCATGTCCCTTGGTGGTGCAGAAGGAGGTCTGATTGGTCTGTGAATTATATCAAGTTCAATTGTCACTTCTTTAGGACTATCCTTAAGATGGGGGAAGAGATCCTGGACATATAGCTCCAGCTCAGGACCGCTAACTGTTTCAAGAATGCCCCTGATTCTCAAATAATTTATTCTGTTTCTGTTGTCTAGGTCGTCTAATTTGTCCTGTAGAGCAGCTATCTGTGAGTCGTGAATATTAGTATGAGTTGTTATTGAATCCAGTTGAATAAGTTGTTATTCATAACATCTTGTGTCTCCTCCAGGTCCCCTACTCGGTTGCCCACTTCTGTAATCTCCTTTCTTATGGATGTCAGTTCTGTTTTTTTTGTTTTGTTTTTTTTTAAATAATTTTTTTTATTGAGGATTTTCAAACAGTACAATAGATAAAGATAGTCACAAGTGTTACAATTTTAGGCACAAAAACATATAAAATATACAAACAAATTATATTGAAGTTAGTGATTAAAACAGTAGGTGACATGAGCTTCTAAATCCTCTATTTTGTAGTAATATTAGCTTATCGGTGTGACTACTGAGCTAACCACTTGTGGGTCATATGATCATAGGGATTAAACATATATGGTAGTCTATAGAAAGGCCTCTTCTGGACCTTATGATGAATATATATATAAAGGGGGAGAGGAGGAAATCAGCGGGCAAAGAGCCGCTCTGAGTTGTAGGGTATAAGAAGGGGGGGCTGAGCCTTCTAAATCAAAACAGTGAAGCAGCCAAGAAGGGAATAGGTGGTGTGCCTAGAGGTAGAAATATAAATAATATCTAACACTAATAGTACAAATTACAAGTGAAAAGTGGTATTACAGTATAACACTTAGGCGCCTTCTTAGTATAAAAATACAAGTTCAAGATACATACATCAATAAAAACAATAACCGTTTGTCTAGTTAATAAATTAGGACCTTCTTTTAGGCACTAACTATAGGCATAATAGATAGGGGCACTAAACCAGTACCTGGGTTGTCACAAACATAATATGCAATAGATAAGTTTGCATACACAAATATCTATCTTAAACACAGAAGTGCTAGCTATATATACATGGGTTAAGTGTGTGACTAAGTGCAAGTATGATTTATCCCCTATGAGCCGGCATTAGGGAGACTGTTACTGAATAAGATAGTCAAACGTGCCCCTTATAATTATAACATAACTAGAGACTAATATGGACCACTTCTGCATGTATAGTGATCAATGTGATGAACGCCCGAAATAGGTGCCTGTAAATTGTAATGAAAGTCATAAAGATGTGTTTGCATAATGAACAATAAACTTAAATATATATATAATCAAAATGCCCAAGTTAGTTGAGTGGTAAACCTGCAATAGTATGATCGCTCATATACAGAGTTATAAGACTTAATAAACTAAAAGAAACTTATAGTAGGGAATATTCATGTAATCCATATAGACCAGAGTTATTTAAATCAGGTATCGTTGTAGACATCTCATAAGGAAAAGTAAAGCTTATATATAGATGGGAGTCATTAGAAAATACTGTGTACCTATGGGATATCAGCAAGCCTTACCGTCTATAAGGAGTGGAGAATGATGGTAAATGAAAGGTCTCCAGGTACAAAAATAAATAACTATCTTCTCTACAGTATAAGGAACTATAGTCTCCAACACTTAACAGTTATAAAATTTGGGCCTTACAGCCTGGAAGTCTTATATACACAGAGACCAATATTAGAACCCCCATGAGGGAATAACAGTATCTATATACTCCACAGCCTGACCTAACTTATATGTCTAATGAGGTGGGAGTCTAGCATCTTGAGTATGTAAGTGGAGCTACATTTCCACATGAAAGTCCTAGAATAAACAAACATATCTTTTGACCCTCAATATTAACTAACTTTGTAAGTAGAATACCAGGGTGTCCACTCTGAAACCCTCAAAAATAATACAAAGCTAGCATAATGAATTAGTTTTCAAAGGCGGGAGAGATCTCAGTCCTGAGGTAGACGCATCTATAAAGTATATCTGTACATACAAAGAGAGTTAGGTCAGGGATAAGGGGGGGGGGGTGGGATAGTCAGCGGGCAGAGAGCCACTCTAGGGTCAGTTCTGTTTTAATAAGCATTTTTAATTAATCAAAGTCCACCTTGGAGGGAAGGTTTGCAATGTCTGATTTTTTTTCTGTGAAATAAAAGTAGAAGTAAGTGATTCAGTTTTTGTAGGGTCCGGAGTGGTTTGGGAGAGTGTGGTTGCTCCTGCAACCTCTTGTATATTACTTTTTTAGGTATGAAAGAAAGTGTTTACAGACACTGGTTGAAATATTTGCTGTTTTGACAGTTTTTCAGACTATATAGCAACAGGCTAATGCTGTGCAAGTTAGAATCAAGCTTGGTTATTAGCTTGCTAATCTTGGGCGAAAGTGAATCTGCAGGATTAGTAGTGTTTGAAGTGACAATACCTCATGTAGCTTTAAGGTGTGTGTATAACGTCAAAGGGTTAATTGTGTACTGAGTTAGAAAAAGTGAGCTTGAGTACATCAAGCAGGTATGAATGTATTCAAATATTCCGGCTCCTTTCATATCTACAAATGGTGTGCTGTAGGAGTATAATTTACATTGTCAGATTTATACTCAACTCTGGTATTTAGCTGATTGCTGCACTTTTAAGGCAATGTTTGAGAGGTCTTATAATGAAGCACAGACCTATGGTTGATATGGAATGTTGTTATGGAGGATTTACCTTATGATGGTAGCTGGCAGTGTCTCCTACCGGTCTATTCGAGATGTCCGCTATGCAGCGTGCTGCCGAGGGATGTGATTGTTTACCAGTCCCAGCCTGCAGGCTCGCCAGAAACAGCAGTTATGAAGCAGCGGTCACAAAGACCGCTGCTCCATAACCTGTCCGCCTGCTCTGAGCAGGCGGACAGACATCACCACAATACAACCCGATCGAGTACGATCGGGTTGATTGACACCCCCCTGCTGGTGGCCTATTGGCCGCGAGTCTGCAGGGGGCGGTGTTGCACCAGCAGCTCTTGTGAGCTGCTGGTGCAATGCTGAATACGGTGAGCATATTGCTCGCCGTATACATCGAGGTCTGGTGGACCTGATCCGCAGTGTCAGATCAGGTCCGCCAGACCTTGATAAATATGCCCCTATGACTGTCTCAAATTATTTTAAAACATTTATTCTACAAAGCAGTACTTACATTATGAGATATGGGCATCTATTTATCAAAGTGTCGACTTTCTTGCATTCGGCGGCACCAATACGCTTGCCTAAGATCGCCTAACATTGCTGCCGCGGACCTGAATACATTCTCCAAAATTACCAAAAAAGCTGTGAAAAAGCAGCGCACCAACTACGGGGCGATGAGCAGCGTACTGTTTTTAACAGTGCTCCCGGACCCCACCGCACCTAAATAAAGTTATTAACCCCTAAACCGCCGCTCCCAGAGCCCACAGCAACTCTAATAAATGTATTAACACCTAAACCGCCGCTCCCAGAGCTCACCGCCATCTACATTATACATATTAACCCCTAATCTTCTGCCCCTATACCGCCGCCACCTACATAAAGTTATTAAACCCTATCCTGCCGCTCCCGGACCCCGGCACAACTAAATAAAGTGTTTAACCCCTAAACCGCGGCTCCCGGAGCCCACCGCCACCTACATTATATTTATCAACCCCTAATCTGCCCCCCCCTACACCGCCCCCACTATATTAAATGTATTAACCCCTAACAACCCCTAACTTAAATAGAATTTAAATAAATCTAATTAAATTATTCCTATTTAAAACGACATACTTACCTATAAAATAAACCCTAAGATAGCTACAATATAACTAATAGTTACATTGTAGCTATCTTAAGATTTATTTTTATTTTACAGGCAAATTTGTATTTATTTTAACTAGCTACAATCCCCCGTCAATGGAAGAGAATGCTTCGCGTCGGATGTCTTGAAGATGGAGCCGCTCCGCGCCGGATGGATGAAGATAGAAGATAACGTCTGGATGAAGTCTTCTGCCCGTCTGGAGGACCTCTTCTGCCCGGCTTGGATGAAGACTTCTGCCCTTCTGGAGGATGACTTCGCCCGGCTTCGTTGAGGACTTCGGCCCGGTTTGGTGAAGACTTCTCAAGGTAGGGTGATCTTCAAGGGGTTAGTGTTAGGTTTTATTAAGGGGGGATTGGGTGGGTTTTAGAGTAGGGTTGGGTGTGTGGGTGGTGGGTTTTAATGTTGGAGGGAGGTATTGTACTTTTTTTCAGGTAAAAGAGCTGATTACTTTTGAGGCAATGACCTAATTTAGCGTAGGGTAGGGCTTTTTTATTTTGGGGGGCTTTTTTATTTTGTTAGGGGGATTAGATTAGGTGTAATTAGTTTAAAAATCTTGTAATTATTTTATTATTTTCTGTAATTTAGTGGGGGTTTTTTGTACTTTAGATAATTTTATTTAATTTTATTTAATTGTAGTTAATGTAGGTAATTCATTTAATTATAGTGTAGTTTTAGGTGTAATTATAACTTAGGTTAGGTTTTATTTTACAGGTACTTTTGTATTTATTTTAACTAGGTAGTTAATAAATAGTTAATAACTATTTAATAACTATTGTAGCTAGTTAAAATAAATACAAAGTTGCCTGTAAAATAAAAATAAATCCTAAGATAGCTACAATGTAACTATTAGTTATATTGTAGCTAGCTTAGGGTTTATTTTATAGGTAAGTATTTAGTTTTAAATAGGAATAATTTATTTAGATTTATTTAAATTATATTTAAGTTACGGGGTGTTAGGGTTAGGGTTAGACTTAGGTTTAGGGGTTAATACATTTAATATAGTGGCAGCGGTGTAGGGGGGGCAGATTAGGGGTTAATAAATATAATGTAGGTGTCGGCGGTGTAATGTAGGTGTCGGTGGTGTGGGGGGGGCAGATTAGGGGTTAATAAATATAATGTAGGTGGCGGCGGTGTAGGGGGGGGCAGATTAGGGGTTAATAAATATAATGTAGGTGGCGGTGGGCTCCGGGAGCAGTGGTTTAGGGGTTAAACACTTTATTTAGTTGCGGTGGACTCCGGGAGTGGCGGTTTAGGGGTTGAAAAGTTTATTTAGCTGCGGCGGGGTCCGGGAGCGGCGGTTTAGGGGTTAATAAGTATAATGTAGGTGGCGGCGGTGTATGGGGGGGGCAGATTAGGGGTGTTTAGACTCGGGGTACATGTTAGGGTGTTAGGTGTAGACATTACCATAGGAATCAATGGGATATTGGGCAGCAGCGAACATAAGCTTTCGCTGCTTTCAGACTCCCATTGATGCCTATGGTATCCGCGGCCTCCAGGGAGGCGGATTGAAAACCAGGTATGCTGGGCCGGAAAAGTGCCGAGCATACCTGCTAGTTATTTGATAACTAGCAAAAGTAGTCAGATTGTGCCAAACTTGCATTCGGAACATCTGGAGTGACGTAAGCATCGATCTGTGTCGGATCATATGTTACGTCAATAAATTCTACTTTTGCCGGTCTGTAGGGTTTGATAACTAAGGTGAATCAGGCTCACCACAAATACACTGCGGAATTCCAGCGTTTTTGCAGTTGACGTCTTGATAAATAGATGCCATGGTATGTGTTTAAAGGACCAGTCAAATTTAAAAAATGACATGTTTTAATTTATAATTAATTAGAACATGTTTTTTTCCCACTAGACAGGCCCTTTAATGTCCCTTTAAGGCAGATTACAAGAAGACAAGCTAATACCTTCTTGAAATATGCCTAGAACTAATGTATTCACTTCCCAGAAAGTATATATTGTTGTTTTTGTGTTTGCTTTTCTCGATTACAGTGAATATCTAATTATCTAATTCTTCTGTGTATGTTGTGTGACAGTGTTCACCTGTAGCCTTCAAGGCCTTTAAGCTTGAAGTATACTGTAAGTCCAAAAGCATGTGGATACCTGACCATCACACCTAAATGAGCTTGTTAGACATCCCATTCCAAAACCATTGGCATTAATATGGAGCTGCCCCCATTTGTAGCTATTACAGACACAACTCTTCTGGGAAGACTTTCCACAAAAGTTTGGAGTGGGTCTGAAAGAATGTGTGCCCATTCAGCCAAAAGAGTTTTTCTACACCAAACTCGTCAAGCCATATTTTTATGGACCTCACTTTGTGCAGAGAGGCACAGTCATGCTGGGACAGAAAAGAGCCTTCAACAAACTGTTGCCACAAAGTTGGAAGCACCCAATTATCCAAAAGGTTTTTGTATCCTGTAGCATCAAGAAGACCCTTCACTGGAACTTAGGGGCCTAGCCCAAACCCTGAAAAACACCCCCAGACCATTATTTTGTATCCACTAAACCTTACAGTAGGCTTTATGCATTGCAGAAGGTAGCATTCTCCTGGCATCTACCAACCCAAGATTCCTCCATTATACTGCCAGATAGAGAAGTGTGATTTTTCACTCCAGAGAACACATTTCCACTACTCCAGAGTTCAATGGTGGTATGCTTTATATCACTCCAGCCGACGCTTGGAATTGCGCATGTTGTTGTGAGACTTGTATACAACTGCTTGGCCATGGAAACCCATTTCATGAAGCACCTGCCAACAGTTCTTGTGCTCATGTTGTTTTCAGAGGCAGTTTGAACTTTGTAGTGAGTAGTGCAACAGATAATAGGAGTTTTTTAAGCACCATGTGAGTTTCCATGGTCAGCCATTTTACAGATGGGCTGTTGCTCCTAGATACTCCCACTTCACAATAAAAGCACTTACAGTTGACTGGGGAAGATCTACTAGGCAGAAACTTAATGAACTATACTAATGTTTGTCTGTGGAGATTTCATTGATATGTGCTGGATTTTATGCACCTGTTAGTAATGGGTGTGGCTAAAGCACTCAATAATTAATAGGGGTGTCCATAGAATGTATGTTGGTAAGGTGGACAATAACAACATTTGAGGGAGGCCATTAAATATTTATTTAAAAGGACTTACACTCATATCCCATATAAAGGGCCAGATTAGAAGTGGTGTGCTATTTAGTACTTTTGCTTGAGCAAACACCACGCTAACTTCTTCTCCCCATAGACTTCAATGGAGCGTCAAAACTGAAAAAAAAACTAACATCGCTCACATGCTAACCTGACACCGTGTTAGACCAACTTCGCTAACCCGAAGGTAGTTAGGTTTATTTTACATTCTAAAGAAGAAAATGTTCTATTTAGAGATATTTCTATGTACAGGTGGCCCTCGGTTTACAAGGGTTCAATTTGCACTGTTACAGAATAACAACCTTTTTTTCAGTCATGTGACTGCTATTGAAAAGCATTGAGAAGCAGTGCATTGATTAAAATAGCCACTAGGTGGAGCTGTCCGCTTGTATTGCAGCAAAGATATGCAAGCCAAGCAAGCTGAAATTAATCAGTTTAACCAGACCTGAACTATCGAGCAGCTTGCAAAGGAACAAGATCTTCCTGTCTATAAATCAGTCCGGGTTGGAATGCATAGAAAGAACTGTTTGCAGAAAAATGCAAGTAAAGTCTGTGTTGTGTGATTATTTTATTAGGTGTATAATGCTGTTTAGCAAATGTTTTTGTTCATTTAACTTAGTTTAATTATAAATTCTGAGCTTTGTGATTATTTTATTAGATTTATAATGCTGTTTAGCATTTAAAGTCTTCATTTCAAAGCTTTAAAAATAATGTATTAGGTGTTACTTATGCCAGTTTTGAGAGGAGCCTGGAACCTAACTCCCTCACTTCCCGTTGACTTACATTATAAACTGGGTTTCAATTTACAATGGTTTCGATTTACAACCATTCCTTCTGGAACCTAACCCCGGCGTAAACTGAGGGCTACCTGTATATATAATCTATTAAGAAGAAAGGTCTAATTTGTGGGTCATAATTTAACTTACTAGATACTTAATTTAAAAGCCTTATAATTCTATAACTCTATGGGGCATATTTATCAAAGTGCAAGCGGTCATGATACAATGTGCATTTATCATTGCACAAACAGTTCACCAGAACTGCTTGTGCAATACCGCCCCCTGCAGATTCGCGGCCAATAGGCCGCTAGCATGGGGTGTCAATCAACCCGATCGTATTCGATCGGGTTTATTTCTGTCTGCCGCCTCAGAGCAGTCGGACAAGTTATGGAGCAACGGTCTTTAGGACGCTGCTTCATGACTTCTGTTTCCGGCGAGCCTTCAGCCATTCGGAGATTTATAATTCGGCCCCTGTATATTCTATTTCTTTGTCTACATCAATATTATATTATGAGCATTTTTTGCCCACACCCTAAAAATTATTTTGTACTCCCAAGCTTAAAAGACAGCCATATATTGTACCATGGTATTGCTATCTTAACTAATCAGTTGTATTATACATTATTCATTCCTATGAAGAATGTTTTACCTAATGGAGGTTACATAAGAAACATACAGTGATCCTGTTTTCTTTCACAGCATCTGCCACAAGCCACTGTCATTTCAGAAAAATGGTCAGACTCCCTTGTTCTTCTCCCTGTAGCTGTTAAACTATTGGGCCAGCTGAGTAATTCTCTGTATCTAATATTTTGGATTTTGTAAACACTGTAATTTCAGAAAATGACTTTGAACATTGTGTTCCTAGTTTTGCAGTACCAAATAGTGCCGTGTGATAAGTAATATGTTGCTTGGGGACTCATTTTGTACTTAAAGTAATATTTAAGTACAGAAAGGAATAAAAAAACTCTCCAGGCTTCAAATTGCTGGTTATTAAGTTATCTCAATGTAAAAAGCCTTTTTAACTTCAGAGTGTATCTTTGCAAAGGCTGGAATATGCCATGAGTTCACTCCCAATACAGTACAAGATAAATTATATATGAGCAAGTCAGATTGGGAGAATAACAGTTTGCAGTTTGATTAGGATTTGCTTTTTTCTTATTTTTTTTTCTTTATATTTATCTAAGGTTGTGTCCACCAATTGTGTTAGCTATTGTTTTTTTACATCACTGCTGAAACATATCTACTGTTATTCACATAACAGCTCACAGGGAACATTTCCAAATGGACTGGCCCTTAGATTCTCAGGGGCCGAATTATCAAGCTCCGAATGGAGCTTGATGCCCCTGTATCTGCGCGATCCTTCAGACTCGCCAGAAACAGCAGTTATGAAGCAGCGGTCTAAAGACCGCTGCTCCATAATTTGTCCATCTGCTCTGAGGCTGCGGACATCAATCCGCCCAATCTTATATGTTCGGGCTGATTGACACCCCCTGCTAGCAAATCTGCAGGGGGCGGTATTGCACAAGCAGTTCAGCATTTATCGATGTCGGCGGACATGATACACTACATTGTATCATGTCCGCTCACACTTTCATGAATCAGCCCCTCAATGTACAACTTTAATGGTGATACATTTAAGTAATCACTAAACACTATTGTGAGAGAAAGCATCAAGAACACTGAATGCTGGATCAAAGACATTCCATAAAAGCAGTAAAGCATGTAAAAATGACAGTTAGTTCATTAAAATTGTTTTTCAATATTTCAGTTATATCTCAACTTAACTGCTGAAACATTTCTCACTCCTTTTTGTGATTCTGTTTTTTTTTTTATCTTTTGCACACTTAAAGTGCCATAAAACATTTTGAGTTATGTGCATATTATAAAAGGATCAGCTGAGGTTAAACAGTGTGTAAAAAAAGTTTATAAGTATTTTAATAACATTTCCAAAAATCTGTAAAATGACTTACACTTTAGTGTTGCCAATTGTAGCACGCTCCACCCCCTTTATCAATGTCCTACTCCAAACCTTATGGTATCATGTAACAAAGTGTGTATGTGAGGATAATTACTTATGCAAGTAAGGAAGGGGGGTTAAGGAGGCACAGCAGGTAATGCTATTGTTTATTGCCAAGAGGCTTGCTTTTTATCCTTGTTGGGGATAGTCATATGCTTTTTGAAAGCTTCAGCGTTATACTGTGCACTGCTTTAGTCATGTGTCATTTGACTGTGCCCCTATTGTGCATATGCACAAGTGCATTCTGCTGAAGTTATGGCTTAGATAGCACGTTCCATATAATGAAACACCCAGGAGGGAGCTTGCTGCAAAAAACACTATGCCTGAATTAAAGGGGTTAATGGAGGTTTAAATATAAACCGTTTTGCAAGTAAGCTTTGGCTGCATTATATATTTAGAAACTTATATAAGTTCATACTGTTTTATATCCCTTTAAGAATATATTTCAATTACTTTTTTTATGACTTATAAAAACTGTATAGCATTTTTTCCTCAAGCTACCTGTATGTACTTTCAGAAAGTACATTTAGGGCTAGATTACAAGAGGAGCACAAACACATTAAGCTCTTTTGCGTTAACATAGTTTGAGAGCAGTCGATATACTTGTTCTATTTTTGCACTCGTATTACAATTCTTAAAAAAAGTTCAGCTGTATTAAAATGTTTTAGTAGATAACATTTTAAGCATCCTCTTCTAGTAACATATAGTGTGTTATACTTTGAATGAGACCAATAACAATATAATGCACAAATGATTATGCTCCAATTGTAATCTAGGTTTTAGTTTGCAGAAATACCCCCAAATCTCCACCATATGAATTAGAAAAATAGAAAAAATATTTTTCTTTCATGTAATTGGCAAGAGTCCATGAGCTAGTTACGTATGGGATATACAATCCTACCAGGAGGGGCAAAGTTCCCCAAACCTCAAAATGCCTATAAATACACCCCTCACCAAACCCACAATTCAGTTTTACAAACTTTGCCTCCTATGGAGGTGGTGAAGTAAGTTTGTGCTAGATTTCTACGTTGATATGCGCTTCTCAGCATGTTGAAGCCCGGTTCCTCTCAAAGTACAGTGAATGTCAGAGGGATGTGAAGGGAGTATCACCTATTGAATACAATGGTCTTCCTAACGGGGATCTATTTCATATGTTCTCTGTTATCGGTCGTTGAGATTCATCTCCTACCTCCCTTTTCAGATCAACGATATACTCTTATATACAATTACCTCTACTGATTTTCGTTTCAGTACTGGTTTGGCTATCTGCTATATGTGGATGGGTGTCTTTTGGTAAGTATGTCTCATTTACTTAAGACACTCTTAGCTATGGTTTGGCACTTTATATATAAAGTTCTAAATATATTTGTACTTATATTTGCCATGATTCAGGTTTATCTGTATTTTTCCTTTTTGCAGACTGTCAGTTTTTATATCTGGGAAATGATATAAAAAAATAAAATAAAAAATTCTTACCTGAGGTTTTCAAATTGACTCTTTATAAATTGCGAGCTGTATTAGGTTCGCGAGAGCGCAAAATGCTATAATTTATTGCGTCATTCTTGGCGCGAGACTTTTTGGCGCAAAAATTACGTTTGTTGATGCAAATTCGTCATTTCCGGCGTCTTTGTTGGCGCCGAGTCTTTTTACGAGGTTGCATCATCTATGACGCTCGAGTTTCGTTCCGGACGTTTTTGGCGCAAAAAAAGTTTTTTTAGTTTGTGGTGCGTCATACTTGGCGCCAAACATTTTTTCATTATTTAAGACCTCATTCCTTTTGCCTCTGGTCTTTTTTTCTATGTCAGAGGCCTATTCTGTTTGCATTTTTTCCCATTCCTGAAACTGTCATATAAGGAAATTGATAATGTTGCTTTATATGTTGTTTTTTCTTTTACATACTGCAAGATGTCTCAATCTGATCCTGTCTCAGAATCTACTACTGGAATCCTGCTGCCTGATATCTGTTCTACCAAAGATAAGTGCATTTGTTGTAAACTTGTGGTAACTGTTCCTCCAGCTGTGGTTTGTAATAGTTGTCATGATAAACTTTTACATGCAGAGAATGTTTCCATCAGTAGTAGTTCATTACATGTTGCTGGTCCATCAACATCTAATGCTCAGGATATTCCTGTAAATTTAAGAGATTTTATTTCTGATTCCATTCAGATGGCTTTGTCTGCCATTCCGCCTTCTAGTAAACATAAAAGGTCTTTTAAAACTTCTCAAAGAGTTGATGAATTTTCTAATGAACGACAACATACTGATTTATCTATCTCTGATGAGGATCTGTCTGATTCAGAGGATCCTGCCTCAGATATTGACACTGACAAATCCTCTTATTTATTTAAAATAGAGTTTATTCGTTCTTTATTAAAAGAAGTGTTAATTGCATTAGATATGGAGGAGACTAGTCCTCTTGATACTAAAACTAGTAAGCATTTAAATTAGGTTTATAAACCTCATGTAGTTATTCCTGATGTTTTTCCAGTTCCTGGTGCTATTTCAGATATGATTTCTAAGGAATGGAATAGACTGGGTACTTATTTTACTCCTTCTTCAAGGTATAAAAAAAATGTATCCTTTGCCTACTGATAGATTGGAGTTTTGGGAATAGATCCCCAAAGTTGATGGGGCCATCTCTACTCTTGCTAAACGTACTACTATTCCTATGGAAGATAGTACTTCTTTTAAAGATCCTTTAGATAGGAAGCTTGAATATTATCTAAGGAAAGCTTATTTATGTTCAGGCCATCTTCTTAGGCCTGCTATTTCTTTGGCTGATGTTGCAGCTGCCTCAACTTTTTGGTTGGAAACGTTAGCGCAACAAGTATCAGATCATGATGTGTATAGCATTGTTAAATTAATTCAACATGCTAATAATTTCATTTGTGATGCCATTTTTTATATCATCAGAATTGATGTTAGATATATGTCTTTAGCTATTTTAGCTAGAAGAGCTTTATGGCTTAAATCTTGGAATGCTGATATGACTTCTAAATAGACATTGCTATCTCTTTCTTTCCAAGGTAATAAATTATTTGGTTCTCAGTTGGATTCTATAATTTCAACTGACACTTGGGATATGGGAGCTTTTTTGCCTCAGGATAAAAAATCTAAGGGTAAATTTAAAGCTTCTAACCGTTTTCGTTCCTTTCGACAAAATAAGGAACAGAAACCTAGTCCTTCCCCTAAGGAATCTGTCTCCAATTGAAAGCCTTCCTCAATCTGGAATAAATCCAAGCCATTTAAGAGATCTAAACCAGCCCCCAAGTCCGCATGAAGGTGCGGCCCTCATTCCAGCTCAGCTGGTAGGGGGCAGAGTAAAATTTTTCAAGGATCTTTGGATAAATTCAGTCCAAAATCATTGGATTCAGAACATTGTCTCTCAGGGGTACAGAATAGGTTTCAGAGTAAGACTGCCTGTGAGAAGTTTCTTTCTCTCACGCATTCCAGTGAACCCAGAGAAAGCGCAGGCTTTCCTGAAGTGTGTTTTAGACCTGGAGTTATCTGGGGTAATCGTGCCAGTTCCTTTTCAGGAAGAGGGTCTGGAGTTTTATTCAAATCTGTTCATTGTCCCAAAGAAAGAAAATTCATTCAGACCAGTTCTGGATCTAAAAGTCTTGAATCGTTATGTAAGAGTACCAACATTCAAAATGGTGACTATAAGGACTTTTCTGCCTCTTGTTCAGCAAGGGCATTATATGTCCACAATAGACTTACAGGATGCATATCTTCATATTCCGATTCATCCAGATCACTATCAGTTCCTGAGATTCTCTTTTATAGACAAGCATTACCAATTTGTTGCTCTTCCTTTTGGCCTAGCGACAGTTCCAAGGATCTTTTCAAAGGTTCTCGGTGCCCTACTCTCTGTAATCAGAGAGCGGGGTATTGCAGTGTTTCCTTATTTGGATGATATCTTGGTACTTGCTCAGTCTTTACATTCTGCAGAATCTCACACAAATCAACTAGTGTTGTTTCTTCAAAGACATGGTTGGAGGATCAATTTACCAAAAAGTTATTTGATTCCTCAGACAAAGGTAACCTTTTTAGGTTTCCAAATAGATTCAATATCCATGACTTTGTCTCTAACAGACAAGAGACGTCTGAAATTGGTTGCAGCCTGTCGGAACCTTCAGTCTCAGTCATTCCCTTCAGTAGCTATGTGCATGGAGGTTTTAGGTCTCATGACTGCAGCATTGGACGCAATCCCCTTTGCTCGTTTTCACATGAGACCTTTTCAGCTTTGTATGCTGAACCAATGGTGCAGGGATTATAGAAGGATATCACAATTAATATCCTTAAATCCCAATGTTCGACTATCTCTGATTTGGTGGTTAGATCACCATTGTATAGTTCAAAGGGCCTCTTTTGTTCGTCCAACCTGGACTTTGATCACAATAGATGCGAGTCTTTCAGGTTGGGGAGCTGTCTGGGGATCTCTGACAGCACAAGGGGTTTGGAAATCTTAAGAGGCGAGATTACCAATCAACATTTTGGATTCTCAGAGCTCTTTAGTTTTGGCCTCTATTGAAGGGAGAGACGTTTATTTGTTTTCAGACAGACAATGTCACAACTGTGGCATATGTCAATCATCAGGGTGGGACTCACAGTCCTCAGGCTATGAAAGAAGTATCCCGGATACTTGTTTTGGCAGAATCCAGCTCCTGTCTAATTTCTGCGGTCCATATCCCAGGTATAGACAATTGGGAAGCGGATTATCTCAGTCGTCAAGCTTTACATCTGGGAGAGTGGTCTCTTCACCCAGATGTGTTTTTTCAAATTGTTCAGAAGTGGGGTCTTCCAGAAATAGATCTGATGGCATCTCATCTAAACAGGAAACTTCCCAGGTACCTGTCCAGGTCCAGGGATCCTCAGGCGAAAGCAATGGATGCATTGACACTTCCTTGGAGTTATCAACCTGCCTATATCTTTCCGCCTTTAGTTCTTCTTCCAAGAGTGATTTCCAAGATCATCATGGAACAATCATTTGTGCTGCTGGTGGCTCCAGCATGGGCTCACAGGTTTTGGTATGCAAATCTTGTTCGGATGTCCAGTTGCCAACCATGGCCACTTCCACTAAGGCCAGACCTTCTATCTCAAGGTCCGTTTTTCCATCAGGATCTCAAATCATTAAATTTGAAGGTATGAAAATTGAACACTTAGTGCTTAGTCATAGAGGTTTCTCTGACTCAGTGATTAATACTATGTTGCAGGCTCGTAAATCTGTTTCTAGAAAGATTTATTATTGAGTTTGGAAGACTTACATTTCATGGTGTTCTCATACATTCTCTTGGCATTCTTTTAGAATTCCTAGAATTTTACAGTTTCTTCAGGATGGTTTGGATAAGGGTTTGTCTGTGAGTTCCTTGAAAGGACAAATCTCTGCTCTTTCTGTTTTATTCCACAGAAAAATTGCTAAACTCCCTGATATTCATTGTTTTGTACAGGCTTTGGTTCGTATCAAGCCTGTCATTAAATCAATCTCTCATCCTTGGAATCTTAATGAGCCTATGCATTCTTTGGACATTAAATTGCTCTCTTGGAAAGTGTTGTTTCTTTTGGCCATCTCTTCTGCTAGAAGAGTTTCTGAATTATCTGCTCTTTCTTGTGAGTCTCCTTTTCTGATTTTTAAATCAGGATAAGGCAGTTTTGCGGACTTTATTTAAATTCTTACCTAAAGTTGTAAATTCCAACAACATTAGTAGGTAAATTGTTGTCCCTTCTTTGTGTTCCAATTCTAAGAATTATTTGGAAAGATCTTTACATTCTTTGGATGTGGTGAGAGCTTTGAAATATTATGTTGAAGCTACTAAAGTTTTCAGGAAGACTTCTTGTATATTTGTTATCTTTTCTGGTTCTAGGAAAGGTCAGAAGGCTTCTGCCATTTCTTTGGCATCTTGGTTAAAGCTTTTGATTCATCACGCTTATTTGGAGTCGGGTAAATCCCTGCCTCAGAGGATTACAGCTCATTCTACTAGGTCATTTTCTCTTCCTGGGCTTTTAAGAATGAAGCTTCAGTTAATCAGATTTGCAAAGCAGCAACTTGGTCTTCTTTGCATACATTTACTAAATTCTACCATTTTTATGTTTTTTCTTCTTCAGAAGCAGTTTTTGGTAGAAAAGTTCTTCAGGCAGCTGTTTCAGTTTGATTCTTCTGCTTATAATTTCAGTTTTTTTCTTTTTCATTATAAGATTAAAACTTATGATTTGGGTTGTGGATTAATTTTTTCAGCGGAATTTGCAGTCTTTATTTTTTATCCCTCCCTCTCTAGTGACTCTTGCGTGGAGTTCCACATCTTGGGTATTGCTATCCCATACGTCACTAGCTCATGGACTCTTGCCAATTACATGAAAGAAAACATCATTTATGTAAGAATTGACTTGATAAATTAATTTCTTTCATATTGGCAAGAGTCCATGAGGCCCACCCTTTTTATGGTGGTTATGATTTTTTTGTATAAAGCACAATTATTCAAATTCCTTTGTTTATGTTTTTTGCTCCTTTCTTTATCACCCCACTTCTTGGCTATTCATTAAACTGAATTGTGGGTGTGATGAGGGGTGTATTTATAGGCATTTTGAGGTTTTGGAAACTTTGCCCTTCCTGGTAGGATTGTATATCCCATACGTCACTAGCTCATGGACTCTTGCCAATATGAAATAAATGAATTTATCAGGTAAATTCTTACATAAATTATGTTTTTTTTCCATTTCTTAGGGGTCTACTTAACAAGGGCCGAATGGCCCCTGTTCCCCTTGTTTCCACGCGAGCCTTCAGGCTAGCCGGAAACAGGAGTTAAGAAGCAGCGGTCTTAAGACCGCTGCTCCTTAACTCATACGCCGCCTCATGTACGATCAGGCTAATTGACACCCCCTGCTAGCGGCCAATTGGTTGCAAATCTGCAGGGGTGGTATTGCACCAGCAGTTCACCAGAACTGCTGGTGCAATGATACAGTAGGGCAAAAAAGTATTTAGTCAGCCACCAATTGTGCAAGTTCTCCCACTTAAGAAGATGAGAGAGGCCTGTAATTTTAATCATAGGTATACCTCAACTATGAGAGACAAAATGTGGAAACAAATCCAGACAATCACATTGTCTGATTTGGAAAAATTTTTTTTTGCAAATTATGGTGGAAAATAAGTATTTGGCCAATATCAAAAGTTCATCTCTTTGTTATATATCCTTTGTTGGCAATGACAGAGGTCAAACGGTTTCTGTAAGTCTTCACAAGGTTGTCACACACTGTTGCTGGTATGTTGGCCCATTCCTGCATGCAGATCTCCTCTAGAGCAGTGATGTTTTGGGGCTGTCGCTGGGCAACACAGACTTTCAACTCCCTCCAAAGGTTTTCTATGGGGTTGAGATCTGGAGACTGGCTAGGCCACTCCAGGACCTTGAAATGCTTCTTTTTACGAAGCCACTCCTTCATTGCCCATGCGGTGTGTTTGGGACCATTGTCATGCTGAAAGACCCAGCCACGTTTCATCTTCAATGCCCTTGCTGATGGAAGGAGGTTTGCACTCAAAATCTCACGATACATGGCCTTATTCATTCTTTCACGTACACAAATCAGTCATCCTGTTCCCTTTGCAGAGGTATGGTATTCTCCCAATCCACTTCTGGATCATCCAAATGCTCTCTAGCATACTTCAGACGGGCCCGGACATGTACTGGCTTAAGCAGGGGGACACGTCTGGCACTGCAGGATCTGAGTCCCTGGCGGCGTAGTGTGTTACTGATGGTAGCCTTTGTTACTTTGGTCCCAGCTCTCTACAGGTCATTCACTAGGTCCCCCCGTGTGGTTCTGGGATGTTTGCTCACCGTTCTTGTGATCATTTTGACCCCACGGGGTGAGATCTTGCGTGGAGCGAGGGAGATTATCAGTGGTCTTGTATGTCTTCCATTTTCTAATTATTGCTCCCACAGTTGATTTCTTCACACCAAGCTGCTTGCCTATTGCAGATTCAGTCTTCCCAGCCTGGTGCAGGTCTACAATTTTGTTTCTGGTGTCCTTCGACAGCTCTTTGGTCTTCACCATAGTGGAGTTTGGAGTGTGACTGTTTGAGGTTGTGGACAGATGGACAGGTGTCTTTTATGCTGATAACAAGTTCCAACAGGTGCCATTAATACAGGTTATGAGTGGAGGACAGAGGAGCCTCTTAAAGAAGAAGATACAGGTCTGTGAGAGCCAGAAACCTTGCTTGTTTGTAGGTGACCAAATACTTATTTTCCACCATAATATGCAAATAAATTCTTTCCAAATCAGACAATGTGATTGTCTGGATTTTTTTCCACATTTTGTCTCTCATAGTTGAGGTATACCTATGATGAAAATTACAGGCCTCTCTCATCTTCTTAAGTGGGAGAACTTGCACAATTGGTGGCTGACTAAATACTTTTTTGCCCCACTGTATGTATATGCTTATATACATATATATTTATGTGTTAACATGTGTATATACACATATTAGCAAATAAATATATTTGTATATAGTCATATGTTTTCGTGAGTATAATGCTTCCTATTAATGCGAATGCAAGCTCACGTTTGCATTGTGCTTTACTTGTAATACCAGTGCACATTAGCGTGTGCTGGTATTACTCAGTGGAGCGCTAAAATTGATTGCATGCAAGCAATATTTAGCGATCCACTCATAATCAAGCCCTAAGTTTCTGTTCACCTTATCATCTACTAATAAAAAGGGCATGAGCCCCATATTCGCTTGCTCTAAAATGGGGTATCAAATAACACTGTCGCCTAGATTACGAGTTTTGCGATAAACAGGATGTGAAACTAACGCCAAAAAAATTGCGTTATGTCACCCTCCATAGCGCTGCCATAAGAGTTACTGTAAAGCCTCCTTGTTCGTGCTATATAGTGGCGTTAAGCTCCATACCGCACAAAATTCAAATGCTGATTTGATGTGCTTGTGCACGCTTTCCCCCATAGACATCAATGGGGAGAGAGTGTTAGAAAAAAACCCTTGACACTTGAAGTGCGGAATAAAAAATCTCTGTTACGCAACCCTATTGATGTCTATGGGGAAAAAAAGCTACATCCTAAAATAAACCCCTAGTCTAAACACCCCTATTCCGCCGCCCCCGACATCACAGACACTAATAAAAGTTATGAACCCCTAATCCGCCGCTCCCGACATCGCCAACACTAAATTAAATGATTAACCCCTAAAGCTCCGGCCTCCCATATCGCTGCTACTAAATAAAGCTTTTAATCCCTAAACCTCCGGCCCCCCCACATCGCCGCTACTAAATAAACCTATTAACCCCGAAAACTCCGGCACCCCACATCGCCGCCACTAAATAGACCTATTAACCCCTAAACCACCAGCCCCCCACATTGCAAAACACTAAATTAAACTATTAACCCCTAAACCTAACACCCCCCTAACTTTAAATTCAAATGACAATATAACTATCTTAAAATAAATAAAAACTTACCTGTGAAATAAAAATAAACCGAAAATTAAACTATAAATTAACCTAACATAACTATTGTAATAAAATAAAAAAAATATTACCAATTAAACACTTAAATTACAAATTTAAAAAAACCTAACACTGCGAAAAAAATGTAAATCTTAAATTGCAAAAAATAATAAACACTAAATTACGGAAAATAAAAAACACTAAGCTTACGAAAAATAATAAACAAAATTATCACAAATAAAATCAATTACACCTAATATAAAAATGCCCTATAAAAATAAAAAAGCCCCCCAAAATAACCCCCCCCAACCTACAATAAACTACCAATAGCCCTTAAAAGAGCCTTTTGTAGGACATTGCCCTAAGTTAAACAGCTCTTTTACCTGTAAAAAAATACAAAGTCCCCCCAACAGTAAAACCCACCACCCAACCAACCCCCCAAAATAAAAAACTTAACTCTAAAACATTCTTAAAAGGGCATTCAGCTCTTTTACAAGTGCCCATCCCTTATCTAAACCCCCCCCCCCAAAAAAAAACAAAACAAAAAACCTAACACTAACTCCATAAAATCTACTCACGGTTTCTGAAGTCCGGACATCCATCTTTATCTAGGCGGTGAGAAGTCTTCATCCAGGCGGCGACACCTTCATCCATCTTGGGGACATCTTCTATCTTTATCCCGGTGGCGCGGAGTGGAGCTATCCTGGAAGTGGATCCCATCATGCGTGGAGCGTCCTCTTCATACAGTCACCGCCGTAATTGTTTTTATTTTTGATAATTTCGTTTATTATTTTTTGTAAGCTTAGTGTTTTTAATTTTTCGTAATTTAGTGCTTATTATTTTTTGTAATTTTATATTTTTTTTATATTTTTCGTAGTGTTAGGTTTTTTAAATTTGTAATTTATGTTTTTAATTGGTAGTATTTTTTTATAGTTAGATTAATTTTTTAGTTTATTTTAGGTTTAGTTTTATTTCACAGGTATGTTTTTATTTATTTAAATATAGTTATATTGTAGTTTTAATTTAAATTTAGGGGGTGTTAGGTTTAGGGGTTAATAGTGTTTTGCAATGTGGGGGTCCGGCGGTCTAGGGGATAATAGGTTTAGTTTAGTAGTTACTATGTGGGGGGCTGGAGGTTTAGGGGTTAATACTTTATTATAGCGTTGGCGATGTCGGGGAGCGGCAGATTAGGGATTTATAAATTTTATTAGTGTCGCCAATGTCGGAGAGTGGCGGCTTAGGGGTTAATATATTTTAATAGTGTTGGTGATGTGGGTAGGCGGCAGATTAGGGGTTAATAACTTTATTTATTAGTCATTATGTGGGTGGGTGGAGATTAGGGGTTACTTTATTATAGCGTTGGCGATGTCGGGGAGTGGCGGATTAGGGATTTAAAATTTTATTAGTGTCGCCAATGTCGGTGACTGGCGGCTTAGGGGTTAATATATTTTAATAGTGTTGGTGATGTGGGTAGGGATTTATAAATTTTATTAGTGTCGCCAATGTCGGAGAGTGGCGGCTTAGGGGTTAATATATTTTAATAGTGTTGGTGATGTGGGTAGGCGGCAGATTAGGGGTTAATAACTTTATTTATTAGTCATTATGTGGGTGTGCGGCAGATTAGGGGTTACTTTATTATAGCGTTGGTGAAGTCGGGGAGCGGCGGATTAGGGATTTATAAATTTTATTAGTGTTGCCAATGTCGGAGAGTGGCGGCTTAGGGGTTAATATATTTTAATAGTGTTGGTGATGTGGGTAGGCGGCAGATTAGGGGTTAATAACTTTATTTATTAGTCATTATGTGGGTGGGCAGCAGATTAGGGGTTAATAGTTTTTGATAATTTCGTTTATTATTTTTTGTAAGCTTAGTGTTTTTAATTTCTCGTAATTTAGTGTTTATTATTTTTTGTAATTTTATATTTTTTTATATTTTTCGTAGTGTTAGGTTTTTTAAATTTGTAGTTTATGTTTTTAATTGGTAGTATTTTTTTATAGTTAGATTCATTTTTTAGTTTAATTTTAGGTTTAGTTTTATTTCACAGGTATGTTTTTTATTTATTTAAATATAGTTATATTGTAGTTTTAATTTAAATTTAGGGGGTGTTAGGTTTAGGGGTTAATAGTGTTTTGCAATGTGGGGGTCCGGCGGTCTAGGGGATAATAGGTTTAGTTTAGTAGTTACTATGTGGGGGGCTGGAGGTTTAGGGGTTAATACTTTATTATAGCGTTGGTGATGTCGGGGAGCGGCGGATTAGGGATTTATAAATTTTATTAGTGTCACCAATGTCGGAGAGTGGCGGCTTAGGGGTTAATATATTTTAATAGTGTTGGTGATGTGGGTAGGCGGCAGATTAGGGGTTAATAACTTTATTTATTAGTCATTATGTGGGTGGGCGGCAGATTAGGGGTTAATAGGTATAATATAGTGTTTGCAATGCGGGAGGGTGTCAATTTAGGGGTTAATAGGTAGTTTATGGGTGTTAGTGTACTTTGTAACACTTTAGTTATGAGTTTTGTGAAACATTTTTGTTACACAAAATCCATAACTACTGCTCTCAGATGGAGGTTTGGATCGTGTCGGTATAGGCTGTAACGCAAGCATTTTAGCCTGAACGCACAACCTGTACTGGCGCTATTAAACAAATCCCGCACAAAAACGTAATTTTTGAGTGTGGAATGGACGTTGCCTTACAGACTAAAATGCTTGCATTACAGCTATACCAACACTACTCGTAATATGCGTTTCTGGCCATTCCAGCATAATGGCCAATTTTTCAGCATTACAAGTAGTACTGCACCGTAACGCAAAACTCTTAATCTAGTTTTCTGTTCTTTATCAGTAGAATGGAGATACTGTATCTGAAATAGCATCAATCCCTTTTATATACATTGCCATGAAGACTAAAGAGACTAAAGAGACAGCTGCCATGGTAATAACTAGCAAATTAGAAGAGCATGTGACCTCTTAGTCAATTAAATCCAATGCCCTTCATCATTGATACAAGAGGACTAATATTTTTAGGGAGTGAGGAGGGAGGTAGTTGATGTAATAACCTCTTGAGTGGCATTTCTTGACTAGTGCTGGGGGATGCTTTGCATCAGCATTAATTACAATAGCACTCTAAAACTTCAAAAGGTACCAAGCAGTATCTTTACACATCCAATGATCCATGCAGAGCAAGGAGGGAGGTAGTGGAGTGAGAAGGGGAGTCTAAATTAAGGTATATGTAGGTAGTAGGAATATGAGGTCCCACTCGCCTCACCCCTGGAAGTAGACTTTGTTGTCCTTTAATGGTCTAGAACCACCTCTGCTCTTCCCCCATCCATGGACAATATTTTATTTTAGCCAGTGGTGCTGGTGATCAACTGGTCTTACCTCATTCTGCCAATAGGGAAAGCATTCTGCCATTCTCCTCTCGTAATTAGTTATTAGTGAGAGTGGAAAAAAAGAACCTTTCCACAGCAAGTCCAGTTGGTTTTCTTGTCACATTTTTGCCCAGTAAGCTATGTAACTTTTAAAAATCTGATAAAACAAATATAAATTCACCTAGTGCTATGTTAAAAATAATAATAATAATCAGACAACAGATTGTAAATCAATATTGAGTGGATTACAGCATTAGATGAAACATATTAGTGTTAACTCCTGACTACCCAGGTGCTCCAATTAATGAAGTGGCCCCTAGATTGTTTCCTACTTTCACTAATGACAAATTTAATCCTGATCTTTGCATATTTTGCCAGCTCTGGAGAGTTAAAGTATGATCATAGAGTAATTAGGTTGTCTCGTAGACTAACAATACTGCTTAAACGTAGCTCAAATTTATTTAACATAATCTTTCCTGGATAAATTGCATAGATGAACCTCAGTACCTTTTGAAACCTCTGTTGGAGGCAGTGGAGCCTATTTATTAATGTGCGAGCAGACATGATCCGATATTGTGGATCATGTCCGCCACACATCGATAAATGCCGACAGCATACGCTTGTGCAATGCCACCCCTGCAGATTTGCGCCAGCAGGCGGTGTCAATCAACCCGATCGTATTGAATAGGGTTGATTTCTGTCTGCGGCCTCAGAGCAGGCGGACAGGTTATGGAGTAGCAGTCTTTAGACCGCTGCTTCATAACTTGTGTTTCAGGCTCGCCGGAAACACGGGGCATGAAGCTCCATACGGAGCTTGATAAATATGCCTCAGTATGTCTTTTATTGTGAATTCTGGTAATCTAGTGCATAAACATTGTCTTCGATAGTATAGCTGTAAAGTTTTTCTGCCGTAAAATATAGAAGGTAAATGCAATTTGAACCCTTACGGAACAAAAATAAATACTTTTGGGCCGTGTTAAATGTCTGTGTATATAATACCATGAATCTGTGTGTAATTCTGCAATGTATGCTTAACTCCGCGGCTGTCAGAGATGTCAACAACACATTGCACAGCAAAGCGTTATAGCACTCTGTGGTAGCCAAGGGATTAAGAAGGCAATCCTCTTATGCTCTGCAAAACCTTTCTTGGCACGATAATGATATTGCTAGTCATTGCCTGTGTATTCATTTCTTTAATTGTTGGATAACATTTTCTTCGAAATAATCTCAATATGATTTTAATGAGCAACATTAAATTTTTTTTTTTAGCAACTTCCCTGAAATTAACACGTTGCATTCAGGAAGCACTGCATTTATAACCCAGGTAAAAACTATTGGCAGTGTCCCCCTATATATTTCTGCCCTCTTCTTGCCATCTTCAATTCTTTTTAACTTTGTGTTCTTGGCTTGAACAGGTGGACCCTTCTTAACTGGATACTAAACCCAAATGTTTTCTTTCATGATCCAGACAGAGCATGCCATTTTAAGCAACTTTCTAATTTACTCTTATTAACAATTTTTCTTCGTTCTTTTGCTATCTTTATTTAAAAAGCAGGAATGTAAAGCTTAGGAGCCAGCCCATTTTAGGTTCAGCATCCTGGATAGCGCTTACTTATTAGTGTCTCTGAACCAAAAATGTGTCGGCTCCTAAGCTTTACATTCCTGTTATTTAAATAAAGATAGCAAGAGAAAGAAAAACATTTGATAATAAGAGTAAATTAGAAAGTTGTTTAAAATTGCATGCTCTATCTGATTCATGAAAGGAAAAATGTGGGTTTAGTATCGCTTTAATACTGTTGTCTTCCTGTTGCTCTCAGGGCAACTTGTTGCCTTTTGGTCTCTCTGACATGCCAGTGTACCTCCTGGTACAGATAGATGTATATACAGTCATGTGAAAAAGAAAGTACACCCTCTTCGAATTCTATTGTTTTACGTATCAGGACATAATAACAATCACCTGGTCCTTAGCAGGTCTTAAAGTTAGGTAAATACAACCTCAGATGAACAACAACACATGACATATTACACTGTGTCATAATTTATTTAACGAAAATAAAGCCAATAGTAAAGAAGAATTAAAATTAAAATGAATACTTCAGTATCAGTTAACACACAAACATAGATTCTGATGGCAGATAAGAACCATAGATCCAACAAGTCTGCTTTCTTGAATTTTGCTGTAACATCTCTAATGGGAGTTTATTGCATAAATCAACCATCCTTTCTGTGAAGAAGTGCACTTCGTACATATGCCCTTTCACTTATAGGCACTCCCTACTAATACTATATTATTTGATCACTGTTTTAATTTAGTTGTGGTATAACTGTAATTTAAGCTCTTAATTGCCCAGCACACATCAGGGAAATAATATTTTTTGTATATGCATAATATTTATCATCCATTAACCACTGGCAGGCCCATGTACTAAAAGACAGATTGACAAGGTAACTTGTGGACCTATCTTTCCATCTCTGTGACAAGTGGACAGCAGATACTGTTGACTGCTGCCTGCAGTTATCATTGCACAAGGATATTGTTGCGTAATGCTGCCCCCTGCTCTCATATGACCAATCACGTGAGAGATGGGCCTGTCAATTTCCATCACCTCACCCCAAACCTGTTCGTTCATATGACAGTTGCTTCTTAACTTGTGGTTTGCAGGCTCAAATGAGTCTCTGCTGAGTAGTACATTGAACCCAATAGGGTTCATCACAATCTATTATTGCAGTTTTGCAAGTAAACCCGCCCTGTACAGTAAAAACTTTCTTTATAATTTTGCACTATTGTCTCAGTTCAATATATACAATATTAAAAAAACTTGTGTTTATTTTCAAAACACTATTTACCTAGTGCAGACATTAAAAAGCCAACTATTGTAAACTGGAAAAGTTGCTCCCACTTTCTTCTGTGGGATATTACTATCCTATACACAAAGTCTTGTTTCTATAAATAAAAAACTTAATATTAAATAAACTTAAATTGAATAACTAGCTTAATTAAAATACATAACACACTATTTTATATATATATATATATATATACTGTATATTCAGTATGTGTGTGTGTATATATATATATATATATATATATATATATAAATATTATATAAACACATTATATACCCATGCACAATATACCCACAATGCCCCTGCTCACACAGGTTTATTATTCATTTACAATTTTAACTATTTTATTGAGACTTGTAAGTTTCAATTTACACAGGTAAACTGTATTGTCATTCCACACTGTCTAAAAATTTGATCATTTTTATTAAACTCTTGCTGCACATGACAATGCTACAGTGGAAATTCTACTACTTGCTAAAGACCCTCGCATCACACAGTTAATTGTACTTAAATGCCTCTTTCCGAAATTATCTTCAAACATTGATTTGATCTTTTTAGAACATTTCCCATGTACTTTTGATTTGCAATGCAGATACCTTTACAACATATCTCTATTATGATGATCCTTTGAACATTGGTCCCTTAGAGAGAATTTATGTGACATAGTTTGTCTGTAAAACTACAGGATTAGTTTTTTTGTTGCTTATACAGATACAGGACCAGATTACAAGTGGAGAGCTATTTAGCACTTTCGCTCGAGTGTAAACTTCGCTAGAACTAAGTTTTTTTGCATGCAATGGGTAACACACATATTACAAGTTGAAAGTAAAATGTTTGCGTGTGAAACAAATTTAACACATACTAAACAAAACTGCAACAATGTATTTTCCCCATAGAATTCAATAGAGAGAACAGAAGAAAAAAATCCTAACGCTTATCACTTTCGCGCTAACCAGACAGGAATAATAATATTTCAGATTCCAATGTTCTTCACTTACAGAACAATGTAATTATTTTCCCAGTAAATACATATTTCTATATATGTGTGTATATACCTATACCTGTATATCTATTCCTATAGATATGTAGGTATAGATATCTATTTGTCATTAACATTACCATATATATAGAAATATGTATTTACTAATACATTTTTCTATGTGAAGAAAATAGGAATGTAAAATATGCATATCACGTTTCGAGTTTTGTAATTTAGGTCTAATGTGGTGTTGTGTTAGCGTGCATGAAGAATTACTAACCTTAATGCTCGTTATTGAAATATAAAATATTAAAAAATGTTAATAATAACTATTAAGTTATACATACTGTGTATATATATATATATATATATATATATATATATATTCTATGGATTATTTACAAATTTTACAGTATATATAATAAAAAAAATTAAAAAAATATTTTATATTTTAGATGTAATAATTCAATAACACTCATTGAGGTTAGCAATTCTTAATGTGCACTAACCAACACCGTGTTAGACCTAAAGCTCAAAACATGAAGTATTATATGCATATTTTACATTCCTTCTTATGTATATATATATATATATATATAATGTTAATGCAAATAGATATACAGGTATATACATATATTTATATATATATATATATATATATATATATATATATATATATATATAGAGAGAGAGAGAGAGAGAGAAATATATTTATAATAAAAATAACATTTATGTGTGTATGTGAAGAACATTTGTATGTTAAAAAGGTACAAATTCTAAGACTATATCCTGCAGTATTACAAACAAGCTGCACTATGAAATGTACGTTTTAAATTAATCTAATGGTGTGTAACAAACAACACCTGTAAAGTAAGTTGTATTTAAGCGTTAAAATCAAGGGTTAAAATTCATTTTAATAAACTATGCAGAAAAAGCAAAGCAAAACCTTTTCAAGGCTGTTTTTCCATTCACTCGCTCATTGAGGTAGGTTTTCAGAATATTCACAAGAACGATAGATTTGAATGCATGCTAAGGGGGCAATTTATCAAGTTCCGTATGGAGCTTGATGCCCCTGTTTCCACGTGAGCCTTCAGGCTTGCCGGAAACAGTAGTGACCGCTGCTCCATAACTTGTCCGCCTGCTCTGAGGCCAGGGATTGAAATCAACCCGATCGAATACGATCGGGTTGATTAACACCCTTCTAGCGGCCGCGAATCTGCAGGGGGCGGCATTGCACCAGCAGTGCTGTCGTAGGGTGACACATATGAAAAATACATATGTTAGGGTTCTTATGCAAAATATTTCTTTAAACAGCTGTTAAAAATTTATTTTTCATGTGTCCCTTTTTAAAGCGGCAATATGGTCACCCTATGCTGTCGGCATTTATCAATGTGCAGCGGACATAATACGCTACATCGTATCATGACCGCTCGCCCTATTATAAATCTCCCCCCTAGTCTTTAAGATACAATAAGTGAAATGCTAGTGTAGAGAAATGTTCTTAATACATAAGGACTGTCTATTTGTATTGTCTACAAGACACCTTTTAGCACATTATCTCACCACAGACTTGAATAATAGAAGCAGTGGTCACCCTCAGAAAACAGTTACCAATGTATTTATTTTTAAGCAGATTCACAGTTTCATTTCATTTACTTAGCTGGAGGAATTCATCAGTATAAATATATAATGCTTTGCCTTATTTCTGTTACTTGAAAACTAGTGAATCAGGAACTAGAGCTATAAAGAATCTAACTTTATTTTTTTCCAATGTATGAGCAATTCTTGCTACTGGGGAGACAGTCAACATTGTAGAGCCTTTATGACATTTATATATTTGGCTGTATGTAGAATAAATACATTTAGGAGCCAGGGATTTTTTTTAGGAGTCCTGACTCCCAAGATTTGTTAAGCTAACTCCAATATCGCTATTGCCAAAGTTTCACAGCTGCAATGTCCCAATGTGGTTGCTGCTGCCTACAAGATAATTGTACTGCACTACATTCCTTTTTGGCATCCAGTGAGTTATCTCTAATCACATCAAGTAAATAGTAAAGGTTCAGACAGTGCTAACTATTCCTTTCTTTATGTTAAAAACCCTTTTCTACCTCATTTACACCTCTGCTTGTTTTGTATAGAGCATTGAATGTGTAAAAAAAGGCACCACCTTGTAAATGTATTGCAGCTGTTTAAAAGGTAAAAAAAAAACAATGGCACTACTATATTGTATAATTAACCCTTATTGTCCTTAGTATACAGCTTTTAATAGTTGGTCTGTAATGTCGATGAAGGTGCTATGCAGTATGTTACAAATGGCAAATAAATAAAGATAGGTAAGAAACCTGCTCTTTATTGAAGACTACATGTACAGCACTCAAGGGGTTAATTTTAGTTTAACAGTTTTGACACTGATGGTGTAACACACATGCACTTTAACATTGTAATACTGGTTTGTACCAGAAATATGGAGGGATTGTGCTAATTTAAAACATAACTTTTATTATAAAAAAAAAACAGGTTTAAAATAGAAAGTGTAAATAAAATCACACTTAGGTTATTTAAAGGGATAGTAAACCCCAAAATGTTCTTTATTGATTCAGATAGAACATACAATTTTAAACAACTTTCCAATTGAATTCTATTATCACATTTTCTTCATTCTCTTGTTATCCATTGCTGAAGGGACAGCATTGCACTACTGACAGGAAGCTAAAAATATTTACTTAGCCAATCACAAGAAACAAATGTGTGCAGGCACCAATTAGCAGCAGCTCCCACTAGTGTATGATATATGCGTATTCATTTTTTAACAAGGGATACTAAGAGAACGAAGCACATTTGAAAATAGAAGTGAATTTAAAAGTGTCTTAAAATGACATGCTCCATCTAAATCGTGCAAGTTTAATTTTGACTTTCCTATCCCTTTAAGTAAATGTATTAGGCGTAATAAGCGGAGAGAATGACACAAGTACTTGGAATATTCACTTAAAAAACAATATGGATATAGTGTAGTTAAATAGCAGGAGACTGAAGTTGTGAAGTCTCTTATAGTACGGTAAACTACATATGCTTAATAGGTTTTCACATATTTTACAGTGGTCAATAGTCAAGGGTTAATAAAACCAGGTAAATGTGATAGCTGTGAAATTAGTTATCGATCATCTGGTTTGTGACCTAAATTTGACCGTTGTTTAACTGAAAATGGTATGTTTTAAGTGAAAGATAGTGGATTTCTTGAGCCCAGGGGGTTAATTTATTATAGTGCGAGCGGACATCATATGATGTAGCGTATCATGTCCGCTGCACATCGATAAATGCTGACAGCATACGCTGTCGGCATTTATCATTGCACCAGCAGTTCTTGTAAACTGCTGGTGCAATACCGCCCCCTACAGATTTGCGGCCAATCGGCCACCAGCAGGGGGTGTTGTCAATCAACCCGATCGTATTGCATCGGGTTGATTTTCGGCGATGTCTGTCCGCCACCTCAGAGCAGGTGGATAGGTTATGAAGCAGCGTTTTTTAGACCGCTGATTCATAAATTGTGTTTCTAGTGAGCCTGAAGCAGGGGGTGTCAATCAACCCGATTGACTCATTAATTTTGATCTGAGCAGAATACATACCCGGATGACAGAGATACCACCAGCAGGGGATGTCTATCAACCCGATCGTATTGGATCGGGTTGATTTTCGGCGATGTCTGTCCGCTGCCTCAGAGCAGGTGGACAGGTTATGGAGCAGCGGTTTTTAGACCGCTGCTTCATAACTTGTGTTTTTGGTGAGCCTGAAGCAGGGAGTGTCAATCAACCCAATCGTATTTGATCGGGTTGATTTCTGTCCTCCGCCTCAGAGCAGGTGGACAGGTTATGGAGCACACGGGGGATCAAGCTCCGTATAGCTTGATAAATTGACACCCTAGAATAACTAATACTCATTCCTAGTTCAGTGTGAGTAGTTACGTTGGCTCATATCTAGAAATCTATAGGATATCTAAAGTGCAGCATCAAATATAGTTGCAATGTATAGCGATATGGATTTGAGCCAATATAATCACTGAATTAACTGGTTTACAGCAAGTACTCCCAGCGGTTTGAATATTGTTGGTTCACAGTCAGAACTCTCCCATTTTTCTACATGTAAATAAACTGCATCGAGAAAAATAGCCTAAGGCAAGCTAAAACAGAGGAGCTCCTAGGACTCCTCACCAGTACCCTAACGTCCCTAACATGTTTCGCCTAAACGGCTTTCTCAAAGGGATTCAGCACGCCGCTGCAATAACGGCTTCTTATAGCGTGTTCGGATATGCCCTCTTTTGAGGCGTCATTACCAGGCAGCGAATCCTGAGGGTATCTCTGTTATCCGGGTATGTATTCTGCTCAGATCAAAATTAATGAGTCAATACATTCATAAGGTAATTTAAAGTAGCGAAATTGTTGCAATCCTATGCACTAGTATATAACTACCAATTTATCGGTTCAGGGACTCCACTTGCGATCAGTAGAGTAAATGCACTTACATTGGATATTGTGTATTGAAATTGGGTTAAAGTATAACATGAAATTTCCAATACTCAAAATAAAAGGGTTTATTATTGATTTATACACCTATTTAATAGGTCATATTCTTGCTTTCTAAATAATCATTCCAGGACTGGAAGTAAAGAATTATATGAGATAATAAAGAGCTGTGTATGCGTGAACCCTAATGTTAACAACACAACGTGAGTGTGTATATAGGTAAAAGTGAAATTAAAAATAAATTAAAAGAATTGTGTTAAAGGGGCAGTCAACACCGATGAAAACATCCCATACCTTAGATCAAGCAAAAAAAAAAGAGCCTGCACCGCATCCTATCTTCAATAACACTAACGTTAGGTGGCTAATCTTGAATGAACATTTAGTTAACAACAGCAGATATGGACGCCAAACTCCTCCCCCTGTTACGTAGGAGGCTTCTTCTCTAACTCTTCATCCAATGCGAATCACATCCTTGGCTAGATTCTTTAGCCGCGTTCACGGAGACACTGCTCTATTTCTAATAGAACAGTGTCCCTGTGAACGAGTATGGGTTTAAACAAGAAGCCTCCTACGTAATAGGGGGCGGAGTTTGGCGACCATATCTGCTGTTGTTAACTAAATGTTCAGATTAGCCACCTAACGTTAGTGTTATTGAAGATAGGATGCGGTGCAGGCTCTTTTTTTTTGCTTGATCTAAGTTATGGGATAATGTTTTCATCGGTGTTGAATGTCCCTTTAAGTGTGATATTATTCAGACTACTGAATAAAAAAATATAATACTTCATACAAACTATGTGGCTATATAGTAACAGGTACCATCAGATCTAACACAGTTATAATGTGTGACCATGTGAAATCAAGTTAGGAGAAATTTGTTGGAAGAAAACCACTATGGATCATGAAATTAAGTGTAATATCCCGTGTCTGATGATTAACATCATTTTGATGAATTGTGCATAAATGGAATAACTGACCCCATAAGTTTTAGTTCTATCAATCTACTGTGAAATGATCTATACTTTTGAATGTGAAGTGTGTATATTAATAGGATTAGCTTGAGCTGTGAAAGGAATAGGGATTGTATGTTCATGTAACTCATTCTGGAAATCAAAGTTTCTGGTTACTACAGGAATCCTAATTGGGTTTAACTTTACGTTGTTATGGTAGTGTATATATTTAATGCTAGGACTTTAATTCCTTGTACATAGATGTAGTTTCTCAAGTTTAAAGGAAATTAGCAAAATTGTTTTGTCCATTTAGTCCATAAGGGTATACTGTATTTAGTAAGAAAATCCATCTGCTTTCTGCTTTGAGTAAGAGTATCTCTAAATCACCACCTTTTATCCGCAACTTTACTTTCTGAATGCCAAAACATTTTACATCACATTGTTTAGAGTTGTGTTTATTGCAAAAATGACAGGCTACAGATGTAAGTTGTTTTCCTGCTTTTAAGTAATTTGACACATTTTAATGTTTGCAGAGAAAGAGAAACAGAGGCGCCACCATGGTCTAGTACCACCAAAGCATATGTGCACAGATGCAGATAGATGTATATACTCACAAACAAAAAGCACCCTTGGGTGCTAGTAGGGCAGACTGGAACCTCGCAGTGGTCCTGCTCACTGATATCCTCCAGCAGAGATCCAATCAAAGGTCTTGGAAGTAGCCTGTTGTCTGATGCCTAGATATACAGAAAAGGCAAACAAACATGGCCCAATAAGGTTTGCACAAGAGCAATATAAAACCATAAGATTGCACTTACAAGATAGAATGCACCTCCAGGTGCAATAACAGCGTACTGGGACCTCACAGCCGCCCAGTTGACTGTGAACACCAAAGCGAACAGCAGCAACCACACAAATTGTTCCAATATTCCCAGCAGTGTGTAAATGGTGACATACACCACAACAGCAAGTGTATAATAAAAATAATACTTTATTAAAAAGCGACGCGTTTCTCAGCCTCCAGTGGGCTTTTTCATCAGGCTATAAAACAACAGCATTTTAATGTTTCTCAGGTGCTCTTCAGTCTTGTTCGTGTTTTTCTGGTCGTCATGCCCACGTAGATTTTATCACATTTACACCGTAGTGCATTGACAACCCCTCTGTTTGGCAATTAATGTGAGCATTAATTTTGTGGCATTTGTTAAAGCGGTCACGTATTTCATGTAATTTTAGCATTTGAATGAGCCATGTGTGAATGCACTTGCTGTTTTGGGGCCCTCTATATGGCTGGCACTTACAAGATCCTTCAAATTGCGTGTTCTTCTATATCCTGACTGTAACTTGCCTCCTAAAAAGCGTGACTATATAGGGTCTGATTTCAGAATATGCTAAATGTCCTGTAGATTTTTTGAAATGTGTGGACTTGCTGGATTGTAGGTTGTAATGAACCTTATCTGTTCTTGATTAGACTTATGTTTTTTCTTTAGTAATGTTTGTCTGTTGGTAGACTTTGCTCGATGTTCTGCTCTTTTAATAGCCCTTTTGCTGTAGCCTCTTACTAACAGTCTTTCTGTTAGTTACTTCACTCTCTGTGAGTAGTTCTGATCTTATGAGGAATTTCTTCTCATCCTTAAAAAATCTCCTGTAGGTAAGGCGTTTTTATGGTATTAGGGGCATGTGCACTGGAGCTATGTAGTACACTGTTAGTAGCTATTGGTTTTCTGTTGACATCTGTGGATAGTCTACCTTGGTTGGTCTTGCTGATTTGAAGATCCAAAAAATGAATTGTTTCGCTTCATAAGTCAATTTGATATTCAGATTGTTTGAGTTTAAGTTGTTTAAAAATTGATCCAGTTCAGGTTTGGTGCCTTCCCATAGGAACAGCACATCATCAATATAGCGCATCCAGATGGAAATTTGGTTCATGAAATATGAATTTGCATCTGAAAATACGTATTTGTGCTCCCAGCATCCCAAAAAGAGATTTGTATAGGTGGAAGCACATGCTGTACCCATAGTGGTACCTCTTGTTTGCAGGTAAAAACAGTTGTTAAATGTAAAGAGGTTGTGTTTTAGTACAAAGCTTAAAAGTTATAAGATAAAATCATCATGTGCTGGATCTTCCTCTGACCCCATTGTTAGGAACCAGTGTACTGCTTGTATTCCTAGATTGTGTTTTATACAAGTGTATAGGAATTCTACATCCGCTGTAACTAGCAACATGTTTAGAGTGAGATGTATAACATCTAGTTGAATTAGAACGTCAGTTGTGTCTTGCAAATAGGAGGAGATTTGGGAGAGATACTTTCTGAGTCTGTAATCTCCTTACTGACTTGCCTTTTCAGTTAGGCTATTAATGCCAGCAACAATTATCTGTCCAGGGGGTGGGTTTGATTTTTTATGAATTTAATAAAATGTGACTACAGTTGGATTTGTCACTTTGAGGAACTGATATTCCTTGGCTGTGATTATGTTGTCATTTTTGGCCATATGGATAATGTTTGTGTATTTGTATAGAAATTCCTGGGATGGATTGTATCCTAATTTCTGATAACAGGAACCATGCCTGAGTTGTATGTCTGTTTCATTACGATACAGGTTTAATGGCCATATGACTATATTATCCCCTTTGTCCGAATATACAATATAGTAGCGCCGTTGTTTTTTTTTTTTATCTTTTATCAAGTTTCAGTGTCTGGTAACAGTAGGGTTGCCACCTCAGCCATGTTTTCCTGGACACTTATGAGTTACACATGCTGCAGGGTGTGCAGGGAGGAACATGTATTGTGTTTCTGGACAGCACTATTCATATTCCTCCCTGTACACCCTGCAGCATGTGTAACTTATAAGTGTTCTGTATTTTAAGGGACAGGTGGCAACCCTATGTAACAAACTTCATACCAATAGAGCACACAAAATAATACTCACACATCCCCTCTTGTAGAAAACATGACTTCCAAGTGGGAACTTGACAGACAATCCAATCAGATCTCAATGCAGTATTTGAAAATCCATCTATAACACACTAAGGGGCATATTGATCAAGCTACGTATGGAGCTTGATGCCCCGTGTTTCTGGCGAGTATAATGGTAGCACAACGTGAGTGTGGATATAGGTAAAAGTGAAATGAAAAATAAAATAAAAGAATTGTGTTAAGTGCGATATTATTCAGACTACAGAATAAAAAAATATAATAGTTCATACAAACTGTGTGGCTATATAGTAACAGGTACCATCAGATCTAACACAGTTATAATGTGTGACCATATGAAATCAAGTTAGGAGAAAGTTTTTTTATTCAGTAGTCTGAATAATATCACACTAAACACAATTCTTTTATTTTTATTTCACTTTTACCTACAGTATATCCACACTCATGTTGTGTTGTTACCATTAGGGTTCACGCATACACAGCTCTTTATATGTGTACCACACTTCATATACACCTTTCTGCAACTGGGTGATTCTTTTTTCTGTGAGTATTGTATTAATTTTTTCTGGATTGTGTATATTTAATTTCTCCAACATAGGTGTGTCCGGTCCACGGCGTCATCCTTACTTGTGGGATATTCTCTTCCCCAACAGGAAATGGCAAAGAGCCCAGCAAAGCTGGTCACATGATCCCTCCTAGGCTCCGCCTACCCCAGTCATTCTCTTTGCCGTTGTACAGGCAACATCTCCACGGAGATGGCTTAGAGTTTTTTAGTGTTTAACTGTAGTTTTTCATTATTCAATCAAGAGTTTGTTATTTTCAAATAGTGCTGGTACGTACTATTTACTCAGAAACAGAAAAGAGATGAAGAATTCTGTTTGTATGAGGAAAATGATTTTAGCAACCGTAACTAAAATCCATGGCTGTTCCACACAGGACTGTTGAGAGCAATTAACTTCAGTTGGGGGAACAGTGTGCAGTCTCTTACTGCTTGAGGTATGACACATTCTAACAAGACGATGTAATGCTGGAAGCTGTCATTTTCCCTATGGGATCCGGTAAGCCATGTTTATTACGATTGTAAATAAGGGCTTCACAAGGGCTTATTTAAACTGTAGACTTTTTCTGGGCTAAATCGATTGATTATTAACACATATTTAGCCTTGAGGAATCATTTTATATGGGTATTTTGATATAATAATATCGGCAGGCACTGTTTTAGACACCTTATTCTTTAGGGGCTTTCCCAAAGCATAGGCAGAGTCTCATTTTCGCGCCGGTGTGGCGCACTTGTTTTTGAGAGGCATGGCATGCAGTCGCATGTGAGAGGAGCTCTGATACTTATAAAAGACTTCTGAAGGCGTCATTTGGTATCGTATTCCCCTTTGGGTTTGGTTGGGTCTCAGCAAAGCAGATACCAGGGACTGTAAAGGGGTTTAAAGCTTAAAACGGCTCCGGTTCCGTTATTTTAAGGGTTAAAGCTTCCAAAATTGGTGTGCAATATTTTCAAAGCTTTAAGACGCTGTGGTGAAAATTTGGTGAATTTTGAACAATTCCTTCATGTTTTTTCGCAATTGCAGTAATAAAGTGTGTTCAGTTTAAAATTTAAAGTGACAGTAACGGTTTTATTTTAAAACGTTTTTTGTACTTTCTGTTCAAGTTTATGCCTGTTTAACATGTCTGAACTACCAGATAGACTGTGTTCTGAATGTGGGGAAGCCAGAATTCCTATTCATTTAAATAAATGTGATTTATGTGATAATGACAATGATGCCCAAGATGATTCCTCAAGTGAGGGGAGTAAGCATGGTACTGCATCATTCCCTCCTTCGTCTACACGAGTCTTGCCCACTCAGGAGGCCCCTAGTACATCTAGCGCGCCAATACTCCTTACTATGCAACAATTAACGGCTGTAATGGATAATTCTGTCAAAAACATTTTAGCCAAAATGAACCCTTGTCAGCGTAAGCGTGGCTGCTCTGTTTTAGTTACTGAAGAGCATGACGACGCTGATATTAATATCTCTGAAGGGCCCCTAACCCAATCTGAGGGGGCCAGGGAGGTTTTGTCTGAGGGAGAAATTACTGATTTAGGGAACATTTCTCAGCAGGCTGAATCTGATGTGATTACATTTAAATTTAAATTGGAACATCTCCGCATTTTGCTTAAGGAGGTATTATCCACTCTGGATGATTGTGAAAATTTAGTCATCCCAGAGAAACTATGTAAAATGGACAAGTTCCTAGAGGTGCCGGGGCTCCCAGAAGCTTTTCCTATACCCAAGCGGGTGGCGGACATTGTTAATAAAGAATGGGAAAGGCCCGGTATTCCTTTCGTCCCTCCCCCCATATTTAAAAAATTGTTTCCTATGGTCGACCCCAGAAAGGACTTATGGCAGTCAGTCCCCAAGGTCGAGGGAGCGGTTTCTACTTTAAACAAACGCACCACTATTCCCATAGAGGATAGTTGTGCTTTCAAAGATCCTATGGATAAAAAATTAGAAGGTTTGCTTAAAAAGATGTTTGTTCAGCAGGGTTACCTTCTACAACCCATTTCATGCATTGTCCCTGTCACTACTGCCGCATATTTCTGGTTTGATGAACTGCTTAAGGTGCTCGATAGTGACTCTCCTCCTTATGAGGAGATTATGGACAGAATCAATGCTCTCAAATTGGCTAATTCTTTCACTCTAGACGCCTCTTTGCAATTGGCTAAGTTAGCGGCTAAGAACTCTGGGTTTGCTATTGTGGCGCGCAGAGCGCTTTGGTTGAAATCTTGGTCGGCTGATGCGTCTTCCAAGAACAAGCTACTAAACATTCCTTTCAAGGGGAAAACGTTGTTTGGTCCTGACTTGAAAGAGATTATCTCTGATATCACTGGGGGTAAGGGCCACGCCCTTCCTCAGGATCGGCCTTTCAAGGCAAAAAATAGACCTAATTTTCGTCCCTTTCGTAAAAACGGACCAGCCCAAGGTGCTACGTCCTCTAAGCAAGAGGGTAATACTTCTCAGGCCAAGCCAGCTTGGAGACCAATGCAAGGCTGGAACAAGGGAAAGCAGGCCAAGAAACCTGCCACTGCTACCAAGACAGCATGAAATATTGGCCCCCGATCCGGGACCGGATCTGGTGGGGGGCAGACTCTCTCTCTTCGCTCAGGCTTGGGCAAGAGATGTTCTGGATCCTTGGGCGCTAGAAATAGTCTCCCAGGGTTATCTTCTGGAATTCAAGGGACTTCCCCCAAGGGGAAGGTTCCACAGGTCGCAGTTGTCTTCAGACCACATAAAAAGACAGGCGTTCTTACATTGTGTAGAAGACCTGTTAAAAATGGGAGTGATTCATCCTGTTCCATTAAGAGAACAGGGGATGGGGTTCTACTCCAATCTGTTCATAGTTCCCAAAAAAGAGGGAACGTTCAGACCAATCCTAGATCTCAAGATCTTAAACAAATTTCTCAAGGTCCCATCGTTCAAGATGGAAACCATTCGAACTATCCTTCCTTCCATCCAGGAAGGTCAATTCATGACCACGGTGGATTTAAAGGATGCGTATCTACATATTCCTATCCACAAGGAACATCATCGGTTCCTAAGGTTTGCATTCCTGGACAAACATTACCAGTTCGTGGCGCTTCCTTTCGGATTAGCCACTGCTCCAAGGATTTTCACAAAGGTACTAGGGTCCCTTCTAGCGGTGCTAAGACCAAGGGGCATTGCAGTAGTACCTTACCTGGACGACATTCTGATTCAAGCGTCGTCCCTTCCTCAAGCAAAGGCTCACACGGACATTGTCCTGGCCTTTCTCAGATCTCACGGCTGGAAAGTGAACGTGGAAAAGAGTTCTCTATCCCCGTCAACAAGGGTTCCCTTCTTGGGAACAATTATAGACTCCTTAGAAATGAGGATCTTTCTAACAGAGGCCAGAAAAACAAAGCTTCTGGACTCTTGTCGGATACTTCATTCCGTTCCTCTTCCTTCCATAGCTCAGTGCATGGAAGTGATCGGGTTGATGGTGGCGGCGAAGGACATAGTTCCTTTTGCGCGCATTCATCTAAGACCATTACAACTGTGCATGCTCAGTCAGTGGAATGGGGACTATACAGACTTGTCTCCGAAGATACAAGTAAATCAGAAGACCAGAGACTCACTCCGTTGGTGGCTGTCCCTGGACAATTTGTCTCAAGGGATGATGTTCCACAGACCAGAGTGGGTCATTGTCACGACCGACGCCAGTCTGATAGGCTGGGGCGCGGTCTGGGGATCCCTGAAAGCTCAGGGTCTTTGGTCTCGGGAAGAATCTCTTCTACCGATAAATATTCTGGAACTGAGAGCGATATTCAATGCTCTCCAGGCCTGGCCCCAGCTTGCGAGGACCAGGTTCATACGGTTTCAATCAGACAACATGACGACTGTTGCGTACATCAACCATCAGGGGGGAACAAGGAGTTCCCTAGCGATGGAAGAAGTAACCAAAATTATTCTTTGGGCGGAGTCTCACTCCTGCCACCTGTCTGCTATCCACATCCCAGGAGTGGAAAATTGGGAAGCGGATTTTCTGAGTCGGCAGACATTGCATCCGGGGGAGTGGGAACTCCATCCGGAAATCTTTGCCTAAGTCACTCACCTGTGGGGCATTCCAGACATGGATCTGATGGCCTCTCGTCAGAACTTCAAAGTTCCTTGCTACGGGGCCAGATCCAGGGATCCCAAGGCGGCTCTAGTGGATGCACTAGTAGCACCTTGGACCTTCAAACTAGCTTATGTGTTCCCGCCATTTCCTCTCATCCCCAGGCTGATAGCCAGGATCAAGCAGGAGAGGGCGTCGGTGATCTTGATAGCTCCTGCGTGGCCACGCAGGACTTGGTATGCAGATCTGGTGAATATGTCATCGGCTCCACCTTGGAAGCTACCTTTGAGACGAGACCTTCTTGTTCAGGGTCCGTTCGAACATCCGAATCTGGTTTCACTCCAGCTGACTGCTTGGAGATTGAACGCTTGATTTTATCGAAGCGAGGATTCTCAGATTCTGTTATCGATACTCTTGTTCAGGCCAGAAAGCCTGTGACTAGAAAGATTTACCACAAAATTTGGAAAAAATATATCTGTTGGTGTGAATCTAAAGGATTCCCTTGGGACAAGGTTAAGATTCCTAGGATTCTATCCTTCCTTCAAGAAGGATTGGAAAAAGGATTATCTGCAAGTTCCCTGAAGGGACAGATTTCTGCCTTGTCGGTATTACTTCACAAAAAGCTGGCAGCTGTGCCAGATGTTCAAGCCTTTGTTCAGGCTCTGGTTAGAATCAAGCCTGTTTACAAACCTTTGACTCCTCCTTGGAGTCTCAATTTAGTTCTTTCAGTTCTTCAGGGGGTTCCATTTGAACCCTTACATTCCGTTGATATTAAGTTATTATCTTGGAAAGTTTTGTTTTTAGTTGCGATTTCTTCTGCTAGAAGAGTCTCAGAATTATCTGCTCTGCAGTGTTCTCCTCCTTATCTGGTGTTCCATGCAGATAAGGTGGTTTTACGTACTAAACCTGGTTTTCTTCCAAAAGTTGTTTCTAACAAAAACATTAACCAGGAGATTATCGTACCTTCTCTGTGTCCAAAACCAGTTTCAAAGAAGGAACGTTTGTTGCACAATTTGGATGTTGTTCGCGCTCTAAAATTCTATTTAGATGCTACAAAGGATTTTAGACAAACATCTTCCTTGTTTGTTGTTTATTCAGGTAAAAGGAGAGGTCAAAAAGCAACTTCTACCTCTCTCTCTTTTTGGATTAAAAGCATCATCAGATTGGCTTACGAGACTGCCGGACGGCAGCCTCCCGAAAGAATCACAGCTCATTCCACTAGGGCTGTGGCTTCCACATGGGCCTTCAAGAACGAGGCTTCTGTTGATCAGATATGTAGGGCAGCGACTTGGTCTTCACTGCACACTTTTACCAAATTTTACAAGTTTGATACTTTTGCTTCTTCTGAGGCTATTTTTGGGAGAAAGGTTTTGCAAGCCGTGGTGCCTTCCATTTAGGTGACCTGATTTGCTCCCTCCCTTCATCCGTGTCCTAAAGCTTTGGTATTGGTTCCCACAAGTAAGGATGACGCCGTGGACCGGACACACCTATGTTGGAGAAAACAGAATTTATGTTTACCTGATAAATTTCTTTCTCCAACGGTGTGTCCGGTCCACGGCCCGCCCTGGTTTTTTTAATCAGGTCTGATATTTTATTTTCTTTAACTACAGTCACCACGGTACCATATGGTTTCTCCTATGCAAATATTCCTCCTTAACGTCGGTCGAATGACTGGGGTAGGCGGAGCCTAGGAGGGATCATGTGACCAGCTTTGCTGGGCTCTTTGCCATTTCCTGTTGGGGAAGAGAATATCCCACAAGTAAGGATGACGCCGTGGACCGGACACACCGTTGGAGAAAGAAATTTATCAGGTAAACATAAATTCTGTTTTTGTGGCATGTGTTTTGCTGAGCTGCTTATGAAGTATATATCTGATTAATACAAAATTATAAAATGTGATCACTTGCTATATGAATAAAAAATAAGATTGTGACCCAAGCTGAAGACGGAGCTTGTTGGGTTGACTTTTGATTTTGGAGCCAGAGGTTAAAGGGCCATAATAATAATACCCAAATGTTTAAACACTTTAAAGTGCTGCAGCATAGCTGTAAAAAGCTGACTAGAAAATATCACCTCAACATCTCTAAGTAAAAAAATATTTTACCTCAAAAGTTCCTCAGTAGCCACCTCCCATTGTAAATGATTTCTAAGCAGCATTTTAGTGTGTCTGTCCTGGGACAGCTAAAAGGATGAGCCTCGTGAACTCATATTATTTCACCAATCAGGTAAAAGAAGCTTACTATGAAATCTCATGAGAGTTAAGTGAAATCTCATGAGATCACAGTAAGAGTTCATGACCTTAGCACTGCTGATGCTGATTGGCTTCTGTTCATTTCTTCATTTTTTTTTATTTTTACCTGCAGCTGGGAGCAGGTGAAGTATAACTTTTTACACAGAACTTACTCTGCTGAGCTGAGGAGATTGTGAGGTAAAATATCTTCCATTTTTACATAGAGATGCTCAGGTGATATTTTCCTGTCAGCTTTTTATAGTTATACTGCATCAGTTTCAAGTGATTTAGCATATGAGTATTATGTCCCTTTAAGCACCAGATCAGCCAAACTGTATGCAGCAAGGTGTGGAATAATATAAACTGTGAGTACTAACATTAAAGGGACATGAAACACAATTTTTTTTTCTTTCATGATACAGATAGAGCATACAATTTTAAACAACTTTCCAATTTACTTCTATAAGCTAATTTGCTTCATTCTCTTGGTAGTCTTTGTTGAAGATACAGCATTGCACATGGGTTAGCCAATAACATGAGGCATATATGTGCAGCCACCAATCATTAGCTGTTGAGCTTTGCTAGTTATCATTTTCAACAAAGCATGCCAAGAGAACAAAATGCATTAGATCATAGAAGTTAATTGGAAAGTTGTTTATAACTGCATGCTTTATTTGATCATGAAAGAAAACATTTGAGTTTCATGTCCCTTTTAAGTATATGACCAACAGTGTTTGGAGCAAATTAAGGGGCTAATCTCTTGGAGTGATCAGAGAGCGGAACACTCAAATCAATTTGTTGCTTACATGAATTTCATTGCCTATGTGGATACTTATTTTCATTTTTGGATATGGATCTCACTAATGAACTATAAACTCAGTTACAAAACTGGATGGTATTAACAAGTGACTTGAGAGAAGATATCACTAAGCTTTAAAACGTTATTATCTAGTTATTTTTATTAATTTCATACTTATATTTATTTACCAGTAAGTATATTGCACCAAGGATCCTTGATTTATTTTAGAAATATCTTCAGAGATGTGGTAGTACATTTGTCAAATTGATTGTATGAATATTTTTTTAATATATGTAAAATAAATAGTTTGTGGTTGTCAGCTAATTAATAGTCAGAGTGTAGTGAAACTTTTAGTGAAGTAGTGCATATATACAGGGTGTTTTTATTTGTAGTTCCTTTTTGAGGTATTCAGAGGTTATACCAATACTGTGTTCTCAGCTATAGGGGCATATTTATCAAGCTCCGTATGGTGTTTGAAGTCCCGTGTTTCTGGCGATCCTTCATGCTTGCCAGAAACACAAGTTATGAAGCAGCGGTCTACAGACCGCTGCTCCATAACCTGTCTGCCTGCTCTGAAGCGGCGGACAGACATCAACGAAAATCAACCCGATCCAATTTCGATCGGGATGATTGACACCCCCTGCTGGTGGACAATTGGCCGCAAATCTGCAGGGGACGGAATTGCACCAGCAGTTCAAAAGAACTGCTGGTGCAATGATAAATGCCGACAGTGTATGCAGAGGACATGATCCGCAATATCGGATCATGTCCGCTCGCACCTTATTAAATATGCCCCATAATCTCTAGCACCTATTTAAAAAAATATTTTTTTCTAAACATTTTTGCATTTTCTCACTATTACAATCCTGTCAATTATCACAAAGATAGTAAATATCTGTCAAAACTGTTATTTATAGCAATCAAGTTTAGGGAGAGGTGGTAGGTCAAGTTTTCTATCTCAGCAACTTAAATATGCACCAGCTGCCAGTAAACGAAGTTCTGGATCTGCAGAGAAAAGAGTGAAGATTAAGAGATATTCCACTAATTGATGCAATTTTGTACTAAAAAGTATGGTTTATTTTTCTATTTTAAAATGAGTCTTGCAGCATTGGCGAGGGGGGGGGGACTGAGGTCTTCCTTGGAAGTTGTTTTGTAAAACGGAATACACAATGCACGTAATGTACTGGTAGAAAAAGACATAAATGTAAAACAATAAGCAAATGCTAGTCAAATACACTGATAGCGCAATTTGCTTTAAAAAATGCTCTCTGTCCCATTCGCTTTCCCTGTGAGATTCTTTCTTGCAAAGAGCTTCAGCTGTTGGGACTACTATGTTATACGTGTTGACATATTTCCTCTCTGATGTCAAATTTTAAGTCTTAGGGGTAGATTTAACAAGCAGCAGATGCTGCTTTCTAAGCCCATTGCTTCCGGCTCCACGTAAGTTAAGAAGCAGCGGTCCTAAAAGGTAACGGACTGCAATCATCCCGATCTGATCAGGATGATTGACACCCCCTACTAGCGGCTGATTGGTGGCATTGCACAACCATTTCACAACAAATGCTTGTGCGATGTTAAATATCAACAGCGTATGCTGTCGGCATTTAGCGATGTCAGGCAGACTTGATTCGCTAAAGTCTGCCCAGCATTGGTAAATCTACCCCTTAGTTCCTTATTTAAAGTCATTCTGTTTTCTAAACTTAATATAAAAATAGTCTTCATGTCTATAAAAGTTACATTTGAAGAGCATTTTGTTTACAAATTCCAAGTGCAAATATATAGTATACTGCAACAAAGTAAATACTTGGTAACTTACATAATAATTGCTCAAGTCATCTCTGGAGGGATCCATTTATTCAAAATCTCTAGAATAAACAAAATGTCAAAGAGCTTAAATTGGTGCTTTATGCCACTCATTACAGGTTATAAAAAATAGATCATCTCATAGGAACTGACCAAGGTGCTGAACCATAAGGTTACATTCACTTATTCTCTTAAACAATGTTTGATGCTTGAGGAAAGCAGTTATTCTTAAAACTGTGCATGCACTGGATTTTGTAATCCATTGTTCTAAATAATTTGCTACCAGGAATTGTGGTACACAATTGTCACCAGACTTCTGTCTTAAAAAATGATATGTAATTGTAATGAAAATATAATCATCATTCTATTTAGACTTTGTGATGGGAGACATAAAATGAAATGCCTTAGGGTATTATAATGTAACTTAATGTATGATGCTCTTTTTATATGCTCAATGGAAGTAATTGTTGAGTGAATGCTTTCTGAATAGGTCTGAATGATTCTAACTTTTCAGAGCTCACTCCCTGCACTCTGCAGTACTTATAGTGTGTATGTTATCATCCGGTACCCCAGAGATTTGCTATGCTTTATACATCCTGAAAGCAGACAGCAGATGCTTTTATACATTTCATTCAGCAGACCAAAAATGAGCCAGTCCCAAGGTGGCCATTTTTTTTGTAAGTGATCTGTCAATAATATGGGATGCTTTTCATAACTAAAGAAACTGGACCAGTATGTGAGGAACAGAACTGAAGACAACCAACAGTGAAAATCATTAAAATGAACAGAGATGACGATATATATAGAATTGTTCAAATGTAGTCTGTTATGTGATACAAATTTGTGTTGCAGGGAAACAGTCAGGTGCTAGAATTGGAGGCCATACACTAAAATTGCAATTACTGAATAAATAAAAGTGTAAGTGTACATAGCTAAATCCATGCAAAAGTATGGGAAAAAATCTAAAAAGTATGGGAAAAAATCTAAAAATAACGTGTAAATATAGAAGCAAGGAAGATCAGTACATAATTTAGCGCTGAAAATAATTTTGGATCTTTGATATTTGGTTGGAATGTAGGTATTTTACCATTTTGCTGCATAGCCTTTTCTTATCTATTTATCAAACCTTTTTTAAATAATGATTTCATTAAAAAGCATCATACTTTTTTAGTTGCTTCTATTAAAAGTGCCTGGGAAAATCATCAACTATCTATTTTGCTTCTACATTTGGTATCATCAATTCCTCCTTTTAAAATACAAAAACTATTCACAGGGACATTCAGTGGAGGGTTCTCTTCTCTCTGTACACGGTGTGGGGGCTGAGATATGCTCTTTCAAAGCCTCCTGCCGCTTTACTAGCAACAAAGTCCTGCTGAAGTGCAGGGGGGTGCAAGGGTCAGACTCGACAGGGGGACACCCCAGGATAATGACACTTGATCATCATTCACACTGTAAACAAATTCCAGATGACTACGAAGGCCTGTTACACTCTAGTAGTTAATGCTCCTTTATTATTAATAATAATAATAATAATAATAATAATAATGCTATAATTTCCTTAGCCTTTTTTTTTTTTAAATGTAATTTGGTTCTGAAAACATTATCTTTTCCACTGCCCCCCAGAAAGTTAATTGCTAAAAATTGTTTGACCCTTCAACATGTTATGCAGTTATAGCAATGTAATTACTGAAATATACAGTTTGGGCCAGATTACAAGTGGAGCGATATTAGCGCTCCACTATGTAATACCAGTGCACGATAATGTGCACTGGTATTAAAAGTTAATCGTAATGCGAACGCAGGCTTGCGTTTGCATTGCTAGGAAACATTGCGCTCATCAGAGCGTGCTTCCATAGGCTCCTATAGGAGCCTCATTCTGATGTTGTCACAGACTGCATCAGAACCTCGCGCAGTGAAGGGGGTAAGTAGCGCAAAGATAATAGCCAGCCAGCTAGGGTTCTTTCATAACCTTTACTGCTGAGCATAAAATATTCTAATGGCTTTTAACCTATTTCTGAAGCCTCCTGTTGGACTTTGCAAAGTGAACATTTATTTATTTATTTATTTATTTTAATAGGCTGAGGATGCTAAAGCCAATGAGAGACCACATTGCCAAATAATTATTCTATATGATTCTTCTAAGCACTTACTTTGTGTATCTCTTTATCAAAGAACTCGGGAGCCCACTATCATAGGTAATAATGGCCAACTATGCTTGTAAACATCACTCTGAAATAGCTTACATTAAATAGCACAATAAATCTTTGTGAGATTTGTTTTGTATAAAACAAGATCAGCTCATCTCTAAATTAGTCTTATGGAACAGATCACAACTGAAGCTGGATCTGTAGATTCAAGTAGAAGCTGATCAAGTGCCGCCACCATAAAGCATATGGAACACTTTAGCATGAAGTATAAACAAATTTAGTGAAGTGACCGGTATGAGAGTTTTGTTATGTAGCTATGTGCCAGATACTCTGTTATAAATAGTTTAATAAACTTAATTGGCCTCTGAATTAAATTAAGCAGAATAAGCACCACTCTTGGTTAGGATAATTAAATAAATAAGGTTAATAGCATTAACTGCCACCATTAAACCAGCACCATAATATATTGTTTCTTTATTGCATCTAAGAAAAGAGTATTTTAAAATGTATACTTTTTTTGTATTATTATTTTTTTCTAAGAACATGCACTTATGGTGAAGAATGTATGTTTACTACTTCTAAGTACTATGGTCAGTGCTTGAAGAATGCTGGCTGCAGTCATCATAAGTATGTGTCTTCACTTATATAATGATAAAATAGTTTAAGCTTTTTTCTCTTTATTGCAGACTGACAGTAAATAAAGCATATTGATTAAAAATGTAGAGCCGATGACATTTGTGGCTGTTTTTAGACATCTGTGTGGAAAGCTGCTAACATCAACTTTGTATTGAACCCAATGCATTGCCTTCTTTTGATGACTTTTCATTATGCTTGACAATGAAGAGCCCAAGGCTCCAGAACCGCAATGATCTCTTCAGATTAATATTCAATGCGGTATATGCCTAGAAGTGTACACAATAAAAGAGATTCATTTGACTTCAAAATCTTTACTCTTCCACAGGGTTTTAGCACATTTTTTATACTTAACAAAGAAACTTAAATTTGGACAATAGGTAAGGCCCATCTAGACTGTCCATGTTTTTATCTAATGTTTAGGCTTAATTACTAATGATAGCCTTCAGCAAAACAGACATTCTAACATTCCTTTACTATATTTATTGCTTCCACTTCTCCATCTTTAAAGTGGTATTAGTGGTTAAACATTCAGGGTCAGATTACGAGTGGAGCGCAAACATTTGCGCCCAAGCGATAAGGGGTTTATCATCGGGCTCACCGCTCGTATTACACTAGAATGATTACCGTGACTTCAGAGCTCTGGTTAACTGTTTCACAAAACATAAATATTGCACAAAACACATCAAAAATACACTACAAAGTACATTTACACTCATAGTAACACTATCCAATAAAAATTATACAAAAAAAAAAGTTATAATGGCTCAAAGCTATAAGATCAGGTGTTATATAAAAACGGCAGGCAAAGGGCTTTAACATTGAGATATGTATTTATATGTATGTATGTGTATATATATATATATATATATATATATATATATATATACACATATATATATAAATATACAGTATATATATGTCTATATATGTGTACATATGTATTTATATGTATATATATGTATTTAGACATATACACATATAAATACATATATATAGACATATATAGAAGTGCATTGGAGCCAGGGCCAGATTGGGCAGCTGGGATACCAGGACAAATCCCGGTGGGCCGCCGCTGGCAACTGTGCAGAGAAAGCACGCACAGCACAGTGTCAGTCAGTGTGAGCAGTTGAAGGAGCAGAGCGGCGGGCTGCGTTTTGAGCACACAGAGGCTCAAGCAGCTTAGCTGGCATAGGATGCAGCCGCTCTGCTCCAATAGGAATTAGCCAATAGCACTGTGGGGAGAGAATAGGGGGGGCGGGGACATCACGTCACCTGAGCACACACAGTCACACGCTACAAGGAGGGAGCCAAGCTGGAGGCCAAGTGGGCCAGTACTTAGGGAGCGGCAGGCGGCAGGTCACACCACAGCTGTGACAAGCACTAGGAGGAGCAAACACAGCAGGTTACAACAAGGAATGTGGTTGATGGCAGCAAAGGTGAGCACTCAGCTACTGAATAATCTGCCTGAATCTCCATATTTTCTTATCCCTGTGACTATATAGTTGTAAGCTGAATCAACGCTTCCATTCTGCCTGAAGCTACTGTGGGACGTTTTTCATAGCTTACAACATATGTTCTTTGTTTATGATTCAGTGTACGTACTGATGGTAAAAATGGTATCAAATGAGGTTAAAAAAATTGTGTGGATTGAAAGATATCATCATTCAATACCCTAATTATTTTCTAATTCTAAAGTTGCCAAAGTTGTTTGTGTATAAATCCTGGTCTGATGAAGGGGAACTGATTTCCCAAAATGTTTTTTATAAAACCTCACTCGTGTTAATGTAAACTCAGCCATGTAAATCTATGATTTACTAACCTGGGGAAGCACTTACTAATCCAGAGAGAAAAACATCAGTGTGCTTTGTGGAATATTTTGTCAATTATAACATTCTGTTATTTAGAAATATTCAAATATCCAAACCACAACTAATTGCAGAATTTAACATAATTTGGTTTAATGATAACCTGTGCAGTAAACAAGGGCCTAGATTTGGAGTTTTGTCGGTAACGACCCGAAAAACTAACGCCGGCTTTTTTCTGGCACAATCAGCCAATCAGATTGAGCTCGCATTCTATTGGCTGATCGGAACAGCCAATAGAATGCGAGCTCAATCTGATTGGCTGATCGGATCAGCCAATCGGATTGAACTTGATTCTGATTGGCTGATTCCATCAGCCAATCAGAATATTCCTACCTTAATTCCGATTGGCTGATAGAATCCTATCAGCCAATCGGAATTCGAGGGACGCCATCTTGGATGACGTCATTTAAAGGAACCGTCATTCGTCGTTCAGTCGTCGGCCAGGATGGATGTTCCGCGGTGGAGGTCTTCAGGATGCTGCCGCTTCGCTCCGGATGGATGCCGCTTGGATGAAGACTTCAATCGGATGGAAGACCTCTTCTGGCCCGCTTGGATGAAGACTTCAGCCGGATCATGGACCTCTTCAGCCCCCCGCTTGGGCTTGGATCAGGACATCGGAGGAGCTCTTCTGGACCGATCGGTGAACCTGGTATGGTGAAGACAAGGTAGGATGATCTTCAGGGGCTTAGTGTTAGGTTTATTTAAGGGGGGTTTGGGTTAGATTAGGGGTATGTGGGTGGTGGGTTGTAATTTTGGGGGGGGTATTGTATGTTTTTTTTTACAGGCAAAAGAGCTGAATTTCTTGGGGCATGCCCCGCAAAGGGCCCTGTTCAGGGCTGGTAAGGTAAAAGAGCTTTGAACTTTAGTAATTTAGAATAGGGTAGGGAATTTGTTTATTTTGGGGGGCTTTGTTATTTTATTAGGGGGCTTAGAGTAGGTGTAATTAGTTTAAAATTGTTGTAATATTTTTCTTATGTTTGTAAATATTTTTTTATTTTTTGTAACTTAGTTCTTTTTTATCTTTTGTACTTTAGTTAGTTTATTTAATTGTATTTATTTGTAGCAATTGTATTTAATTAATTTATTGATAGTGTAGTGTTAGGTTAATTGTAGGTAATTGTAGGTAGTTTATTTAATTAATTTATTGATAGTGTAGTGTTAGGTTAATTGTAGGTAATTGTAGGTAGTTTATTTAATTAATTTATTGATAGTCTAGTGTTAGGTTTATTTGTAACTTAGGTTAGGATTTCTTTTACAGGTAAATTTGTAATTATTTTAACTATTTTAGCTATTAAATAGTTCTTAACTATTTAATAGCTATTGTACCTGGTTAAAATAAATACAAAGTTACCTGTAAAATAAATATAAATCCTAAAATAGCTATAATATAATTATAATTTATATTGTAGCTATATTAGGATTTATTTTACAGGTAAGTATTTAGCTTTAAATTGGAATAATTTATTTAATAAGAGTTAATTAATTTTGTTAGATTTAAATTATATTTAATTTAGGGGGGTGTTAGTATTAGGGTTAGACTTAGCTTTAGGGGTTAATACATTTATTAGAATAGCGGCGAGATTCGGTCGGCAGATTAGGGGTTAATAATTGAAGTTAGGTGTCGGCGATGTTAGGGAGGGCAGATTAGGGGTTAATACTATTTATAATAGGGTTAGTGAGGCGGATTAGGGGTTAATAACTTTATTATAGTAGCGCTCAGGTCCGGTCGGCAGATTAGGGGTTAATAAGTGTAGGCAGGTGGAGGCGACGTTGTGGGGGGCAGATTAGGGGTTAATAAATATAATATAGGGGTCGGCGGTGTTAGGGGCAGCAGATTAGGGGTACATAAGGATAACGTAGGTGGCGGTCGGCAGATTAGGGGTTAAAAATTTTTTTTCGAGTGTCGGCGATGTGGGGGGACCTCGGTTTAGGGGTACATAGGTAGTTTATGGGTGTTAGTGTACTTTAGAGTACAGTAGTTAAGAGCTTTATAAACCGGCGTTAGCCCAGAAAGCTCTTAACTACTGACTTTTTTCCTGAGGCTGGAGTTTTGTCGTTAGATGTCTAACGCTCACTTCAGAAACGACTCTAAATACCGGAGTTAGAAAAATCCCATTGAAAAGATAGGATACACAATTTACGTAAGGGGATCTGCGGTATGGAAAAGTCGCGGCTGGAAAGTGAGCGTTAGACCCTATTTTGAGTGACTCCAAATACCGGCGGTAGCCTAAAACCAGCGTTAGGAGCCTCTAACGCTGGTTTTTACGGCTAACGCCAAACTCTAAATCTAGGCCATTGAAAATATCTAATATTAGGTCATTGTAACTTAAAAATTGCTTCAATTTTAGACAGGCTGGTGGGATCCTGGGGAGAACACTGAAATGTATAGGAAAAAAACTAAATAATTTCTGGTTTATTTTTTGTACAATTAAATATCTGTATATACACGTGTGTGCGTATATATATCTATATATATATATATATATATATATATATATATATATATCTATATATATATATATATATATATATATATATATATATATACATATATATATATAGATATAGATATATAGATATATATATATATACTGTATATATATATATATAAAAATTCACAAAGTCCCAAGATAAAGCACTCTACATTTTGCTAAAACCCTTTAATGGTAAACATTTTCAGGGGTTTCCCTCATCCTCAGACCAATACATTTGTATGTATTGGTCTGAGGACGGGGGAAACCCCGAAAACGTTTGCCATTAAAGGGTTTTAGCAAAACGGGGAGTGCTTTCTCTTGGGACTTTGTGAGTTTGTATTATTTTTTTTTAATTTTTTTTTGCAAAGCTTTATTTGAAAAGGCAGGATAACAATAATAATAGTACAGGAGCCACTGAACAATTGTAGCTGTACACAAGAACAATGCAGTAGAGTTTAGGGTGCAATTCAAATGTCTCTGCGATACTCTGTGTAGTCTCTTAAGGCCTAAAGGCCGCAAATGCCTACTGTGGCATATTAATGTCCCTGTTCTTCCGTGTGTAAAAGATGTCGTTAGAAATAATCATCCGGGCTCCTGCAACTTGTAACCTCTTTGCAATGGTTTTAATTTTTCTTTGCTGCGTAGCTTTGTATCTTTAACTTTGATTTAATAAATACAAATTTAACAAAACAAAAACAAAAATTGCAGTCTGTTTCCTTTACATGGTACACTTCTTAATTGGGTGGGGAGAGAGGGGGGGGGGAGGGGGTCTGTGGTAAGGTATAAGTGGGGTACGGTGGGGAGGTGAAGGTCAAAGTAGGGGGGGGGTCATCTTGTGGAGTGAAAGGGGGGAGGGGGGGTGGAGGGATAAGGAGAGGTTGGAGGGGGTGAGGAGGAAAGGGAGGTAGGTATAAGATCGAAGGGGTGTCTAAGAGAGTATTGCAGACCGCCACAGGTGGAGGAGGTATAGTTGTTGCACTTGTTGAACAGGTCTCTCATTAGTATAGATTTGAATGAATTGGGAGGGGGACTATAGTGGGGTGTCTTGCCACGTCAGGGTCATGTATTCATGTATGTCAAGTTTCCCTATTTTAGCGTAATGATATCTCTGAGTTTGTATTATTTTTGAATGGCACCCCGGCAGCTGTACAAATGTTAGGTGAGTGCTGGATCACAAAATGGACAATATATATATTTATACACACACACACACACACACACACTGCGTTGGACCAGAAATTTTGGAATATTTGCATCTTTAATGGGATATAAAACCCAAAGGTTTCAGATAGAGCATACAATTTTAAGCAACTTTCAAAATTGCTCCTATTATCAAATTTTCTTTGTACTCTTGGTATCTTTTTTGAAAAATCAGGAATTTAAGCTTAGGACGAGGCCCATTTTTGATTCAGCACATGGGTAGATCTGGTTAATTGGTGGCTGAATATAGTACAGTAATGTTTTAAAAAAACATAATTTATGTAAGAACTTACCTGATAAATTCATTTCTTTCATATTAGCAAGAGTCCATGAGCTAGTGACGTATGGGATATACATTCCTACCAGGAGGGGCAAAGTTTCCCAAACCTCAAAATGCCTACAAATACACCCCTCACCACACCCACAAATCAGTTTAACGAATAGCCAAGAAGTGGGGTGATAAGAAAAAAAGTACGAAAGCATAAAAAATAAGGAATTGGAATAATTGTGCTTTATACAAAAAATCAAAAACCACCACAAAATGAGGGTGGGCCTCATGGACTCTTGCTAATATGAAAGAAATGAATTTATCAGGTAAGTTCTTATGTTTTCTTTCATGTAATTAGCAAGAGTCCATGAGCTAGTGACGTATGGGATAATGACTACCCAAGATGTGGATCTTTCCACGCAAGAGTCACTAGAGAGGGAGGGATAAAATAAAGACAGCCAATTCCTGCTGAAAATAATCCACACCCAAAATAAAGTTTAATGAAAACATAAGCAGAAGATTCAAACTTAAACCGCTGCCTGAAGTACTTTTCTACCAAAAACTGCTTCAGAAGAAGAAAATACATCAAAATGGTAGAATTTAGTAAAAGTATGCAAAGAAGACCAAGTTGCTGCTTTGCAAATCTGATCAGCCGAAGCTTCATTCCTAAACGCCCAGGAAGTAGAAACTGACCTAGTAGAATGAGCTGTAATCCTTTGAGGCGGAGTTTTACCCGACTCGACATAGGCATGATGAATTAAAGATTTCAACCAAGATGCCAAAGAAATGGCAGAAGCTTTCTGACCTTTTCTGGAACCGGAAAAGATGACAAATAGACTAGAAGTCTTACGGAAAGACTTAGTAGCTTCAACATAATATTTCAAAGCTCTAACAACATCCAAAGAATGCAACTGTAAAATTCTCGGAATTCTAAAAGAATGCCAGGAAAAATGATGAGAAAGACACCAAGAAATATAAGTCTTCCAGACTCTATAATATATCTCTCTAGATACAGATTTACGAGCCTGTAACATAGTATTAATCACAGAGTCAGAGAAACCTCTTTGACCAAGAATCAAGCGTTCAATCTCCATACCTTTAAATTTAAGGATTTGAGATCCTGATGGAAAAAATGACCTTGCGACAGAAGGTCTGGTCTTAATGGAAGAGTCCACGGTCGGCAAGAGGCCATCCGGACAAGATCCGCATACCAAAACCTGTGAGGCCATGCTGGAGCTACCAGCAGAGCAAACGAGCATTCCTTCAGAATCTTGGAGATTACTTTTGGAAGAAGAACTAGAGGCGGAAAGATATAGGCAGGATGATACTTCCAAGGAAGTGATAATGCATCCACTGCCTCCGCCTGAGGATCCCGGGATCTGGACAGATACCTGGGAAGTTTCTTGTTTAGATGAGAAGCCATCAGATCTATTTCTGGAAGTTCCCACATTTGAACAATCTGAAGAAATACCTCTGGGTGAAGAGACCATTCGCCCGGATGCAATGTTTGGCGACTGAGATAATCCGCTTCCCAATTGTCTATACCTGGGATATGAACCGCAGAGATTAGACAGGAGCTGGATTCCGCCCAAACCAGAATTCGAGATACTTCTTTCATAGCCAAAGGACTGTGAGTCCCCCCCTGATGATTGATGTATGCCACAGTTGTGACATTGTCTGTCTGAAAACAAATGAACGATTCTCTCTTCAGAAGAGGCCAAGACTGAAGAGCTCTGAAAATTGCACGGAGTTCCAAAATATTGATCGGTAATCTCACCTCCTGAGATTCCCAAACCCCTTGTGCCGTCAGAGACCCCCACACAGCTCCCCAACCTGTAAGACTTGCATCTGTTGAAATTACAGTCCAGGTCGGAAGAACAAAAGAAGCCCCCTGAACTAAACGATGGTGATCTGTCCACCACGTCAGAGAGTGTCGTACAATCGGTTTTAAAGATATTAATTGAGATATCTTTGTGTAATCCCTGCACCATTGGTTCAGCATACAGAGCTGAAGAGGTCGCATGTAAAAATGAGCAAAGGGGATCGCGTCCAATGCAGCAGTCATAAGACCTAGAATTTCCATGCATAAGGCTACCGAAGGGAATGATTGTGACTGAAGGTTTCGACAAGCTGAAATCAATTTTAGACGTCTCTTGTCTGTCAAAGACAGAGTCATGGACACTGAATCTATCTGGAAACCCAAAAAGGTTACCCGTGACTGAGGAATCAATGAACTTTTTAGTGAATTGATCCTCCAACCATGATCTTGAAGAAACAACACAAGTCAATTCGTATGAGATTCTGCTAAATGTGAAGACTGAGCAAGTACCAAGATATCGTCCAAATAAGGAAATACCACAATACCCTGTTCTCTGATTACAGACAGAAGGGCACCGAGAACCTTTGTAAAAATTCTTGGAGCTGTAGCTAGGCCAAACGGCAGAGCCACAAACTGGTAATGCTTGTCCAGAAAAGAGAATCTCAGAAACTGATAGTGAGCTGGATGAATCGGAATATGCAGATATGCATCCTGTAAATCTATTGTAGACATATAATGCCCTTGCTGAACAAAAGGCAGGATAGTCCTTACAGTTACCATTTTGAATGTTGGTATCCTTACATAACGATTCAATATTTTTAGATCCAGAACTGGTCTGAAGGAATTCTCCTTCTTTGGTACAATGAAGAGATTTGAATAAAACCCCAGCCCCTGTTCCAGAACTGGAACTGGCATAATTACTCCAGCCAACTCTAGATCTGAAACACATTTCAGAAATGCTTGAGCTTTCACTGGGTTTACTGGGACACGGGAAAGAAAAAATCTCTTTGCAGGAGGTCTTATCTTGAAACCAATTCTGTACCCTTCTGAAACAATGTTCTGAATCCAAAGATTGTGAACAGAATTGATCCAAATTTATTTGAAAAAACGTAATCTGCCCCCTACTAGCTGGGCTGGAATGAGGGCCGCACCTTCATGTGGACTTAGAAGCTGGCTTTGCTTTTCTAGAAGGCTTGGATTTATTCCAGACTGGAGATGGTTTCCAAACTGTAACTGCTCCTGAGGATGAAGGATCAGGCTTTTGTTCTTTATTGAAACGAAAGGAACGAAAACGATTATTAGCCCTGTTTTTACCCTTAGATTTTTTATCCTGTGGTAAAAAAGTTCCTTTCCCACCAGTAACAGTTGAGATAATAGAATCCAACTGAGAACCAAATAATTTATTACCCTGGAAAGAAAGGGAAAGTAGAGTCGATTTAGAAGACATATCAGCATTCCAAGTTTTAAGCCATAAAGCTCTTGTAGCTAAAATAGCTAGAGACATAAACCTGACATCAACTCTGATAATATCAAAAATGGCATCACAGATAAAATTATTAGCATGTTGAAGAAGAATAATAATATTATGAGAATCATGATCTGCTACTTGTTGCGCTAAAGTTTCCAACCAAAAAGTTGAAGCTGCAGCAACATCAGCCAATGATATAGCAGGTCTAAGAAGATTACCTGAACACAGATAAGCTTTTCTTAGAAAGGATTCAATTTTCCTATCTAAAGGATCCTTAAAGGAAGTACCATCTGCCGTAGGAATAGTAGTACGTTTAGCAAGGGTAGAAATAGCCCCATCAACTTTAGGGATCTTGTCCCAAAACTCTAATCTGTCGGACGGTACAGGATATAATTGCTTAAAACGTTTAGAAGGAGTAAATGAATTACCCAAATTATTCCATTCTCTGGAAATTACTTCAGAAATAGCACCAGGAACAGGAAAAACCTCTGGAATAACCACAGGAGATTTAAAGACCTTGTCTAAACGTTTAGATTTAGTATCAAGAGGACCAGAATCCTCAATTTCTAATGCAATTAGGACTTCTTTAAGTAAAGAACGGATAAATTCCATTTTAAATAAATATGACGATTTATCAGCATCAACCTCTGAGACAGAATCCTCTGTATCAGAAGAATCATTAGAATCAGAATGATGATGTTCATTTAAAAATTCATCTGTATAAAGAGAAGTTTTAAAAGACTTTTTATGTTTACCAGAAGGAGGAATAACAGACATAGCCTTCTTAATGGATTCAGAAACAAAATCTCTTATGTTATCAGGAACACTCTGAACATTAGATGTTGATGGAACTGCAACAGGTAATGGTACTTTACTAAAGGAAATATTTTCTGCATTAACAAGTTTGTCATGACATTTAATACAAACAACAGCTGGAGGAACAACTACCAAAAGTTTACAGCAGATACACTTAGCTTTGGTAGTTCCAGCACCAGGCAGCGATTTTCCAGTAGTATCTTCTGACTCAGTTGCAACGTGGGACATCTTGCAATATGTAATAGAAAAAACAACATATAAAGCAAAATTGATCAAATTCCTTAAATGACAGTTTCAGGAATGGGAAAAAATGCCAGTGAACAAGCTTCTAGCAACCAGAAGCAATAAATAATGAGACTTAAATAAAGTGGAGACAAAATTGACGCCCACATTATTTGGCGCCTAAATGCTATTAGCGCCAAAAATGACGCCACATCCAGAACGCCGACATTTTTGGCACGAAAAACGTCAAAAATGACGCAACTTCCGGCGACACGTATGACGCCGGAAAGAGAAAAAAAAATTTCGCGCCAAGAAAGTCCGCGCCAAGAATGACGCAATAAAATGAAGCATTTTCAGCCCCCGCGAGCCTAACAGCCCACAGGGAAAAAGTCAAATTTTAAGGTAAGAAAAAAAAAAAGATTGATTCAAATGCATTATCCCAAATATGAAACTGACTGTCTGAAATAAGGAAATGTTGAACATCCTGAGTCAAGGCAAATAAATGTTTGAATACATATATTTAGAACTTTATAAAAAAGTGCCCAACCATAGCTTTAGAGTGTCACAGAAAATAAGACTTACTTACCCCAGGACACTCATCTACATGTTGTAGAAAGCCCAACCAGTACTGAAACGAAAATCAGCAGAGGTAATGGTATATATATAAGAGTATATCGTCGATCTGAAAAGGGAGGTAAGAGATGAATCTCTACGACCGATAACAGAGAACCTATGAAATAGACCCCGTAGAAGGAGATCATTGAATTCAAACAGGCAATACTCTCCTCACATCCCTCTGACATTCACTGCACGCTGAGAGGAAAACCGGGCTCCAACCTGCTGCGGAGCGCATATCAACGTAGAATCTAGCACAAACTTACTTCACCACCTCCATAGGAGGCAAAGTTTGTAAAACTGATTTGTGGGTGTGGTGAGGGGTGTATTTGTAGGCATTTTGAGGTTTGGGAAACTTTGCCCCTCCTGGTAGGAATGTATATCCCATACGTCACTAGCTCATGGACTCTTGCTAATTACATGAAAGAAATATAGACTATTTGCAAGGTGTTTACTGTCTCTTTCAAGTGATGGTAAATTATAGCTATCAGGAATGTCTGAAAAATGCTAAACTTTTTTAATATTTTGTAATAATTTATTTTATAATAATAATATTATAATATTTTATATAATAATAATAGTTTTTATTTAAAGGGATAGTGAACCCATGTTTTTTTATTTCATGATTCAGGTAGAGCATGCAATTTAAAGCAACTTTCTAATTTACTCCTATTATCAAATTTTCTTCATTCTCTTGGTATCTTTATTGGAAAAAGCAGGAATGTAAGCTTAGGAGCTAGCCCATTTTTGGTGCAAACCCTTGGTAGCCCTTGCTGATTGATAAATTCACTGGGGGTTAATATCCCTATGCTTGGATGGATATTTTTGTTGCCCCTATTTCAAAAACATTGCACTGTTAAATCTATCAATTATGTTACCAAGCATATTCTTCACAAAGTTTACATACATTGTACAAAAAAAATAAAAAAAAATTGGGAGGAGTATCCCAATTACCCACTGAGAAAAATCTGGCACGTGCATTCTATGGATGCGACAAAATTTGGGGCTGGTCTACAAATTTTCCAGGGCTGCTTTTCATTCCCAGTCTGGTCCTGATTGGAGCCCTTTGCCATTAAGTAGATGAAAACATGTAAAAGCATATTTATGCAATATTCATATTTAATAAAGGTTTCAACTATGTATTTACTCTAAATATTTCACATTCTGATGTTATGTACATGGCAAAATATGTTCTAAGTATTTATAAATAGATATTTCCATATATATATCTGTATTTATCTATACCTATATTTAATCATGTATAAATATAGGTATCCTATATTATAAAAGGCCAGGTATGTTTGTCCGATGCAGTCATGCGCAGTAGAGACTGCAGCTCCAGACAAACACAGCTTGCCTTAGACAAACACACATGGTCTTACACCTGGCCTTAAGAATCAGTGATCGGTGACAGACTGTGCGCGAGGCAGAGGCGCGTGAGGATCACTGGTGCATGTCTGTGCAAGAAAGGCAGCGAGGCCTTGATCAGTGGCTCGTCTCTGTCCACCGCGAGGCCTTAAGGAACTGTGTCTGCATAAGGAAGGCCACAGCCCTAACGTGGGAGGGTTAGGAGGGAGGCTGGTGGGCTGATCATCGCTGGAGGGGGGTGGGAGCGGGTGGGACTGCTATGCGGCTAAGTTGGTGGCGTGAGAGAGTTAGGAGGGAGGCGGGTGGATTATCGCTGGAGGGGGACGGGAGCGGGTGGGATTGCTACACAACAGAAAAGAAAAACAGTTGAGAGCAGCAGGGAGGAGGGATGAGGAAGAGGTGATTTTGGCCGTTGTAACGGGCTTTAAGACTAGTAGATATATATTTTACCAAAAAAACATCATATATATATATATATATATATATATATATATATATATATATATATAAATACATAGAACATATTCTTCTATTTGCAGAACGTTGAAATGTGAAATATTCATATTTTCATTTTGGGTTAGCGCAAATGAGAATATGCAATTGCGTTCGTTAGGGTTTTTTTCCACCTTTTTTTCTCCATTGACTTCTATTGGGGAATATGTGAACGCGCATGCGATATTCTTACTTCGGATTTTTGCACTAGTCAGGTTCACTTTCAACTCATAATACGAGCGCAAAAGTCTTACTTCTTGTGCAATTAACGCTTAAACTGGAGCGTTAATTTGTGTTCCACTTGTAATATGGCCTTCAGTATTCAGTTCTAAAAGGATTAAACTGCTTGCCAGAGAAAGGACAATACTCCCTGAATCTGTGACAATGGTCGTGTTGATACATTATATAAGGACTGGTACACATAGAAGCCTAATTTAGTTTTTTTATTGAGTATTTTGTGTGCAGAATTGTGATTAAATAAATCTTTTAAAGCACTAAAATGTTTTATTCCAATGTGCAAACTATATTTATTTTTTAATTCACATTTTTTTTAAATGTATACAAATAGTTAGGAGTGATAATTTAAGTGTCTGATTACAAGTGGAGCGCTAATTAACGCTCCTGCGTTAATTGAGCTAGAAGTAAGCTTTTTGTACACATCAGGTTAACCTCATATTATGAGTTGAAAGTAAACTGTTTTTGCTCGCCTGCTAAGCTGACAAGCGCAAAAAGCCAAACTTAGAATATTGCGTGCATGTTCACGATTAACCCCATAGAAGTAAATGGAGAAAAAAAGAAAACCTAACATCTTACTCGTAAGCAAACCGATCACATATCATATTCTCATTTGTGCTAAGCCTACATAAAATATGAATATTTCACATTTCAATGTTCTTCACATACAAGAATATGTTCTATTTTTTCATAAAGATTTCTACATATATCTGATGTTATTTTGGTACAATAGATATCTATACATGATTATATATACATATAGATATATACAGATATATATAGGAATATCTATTTATAAATACTTTTTTTTTCTAACACCTGAGATCTAATATATATATCTATACCTATATATATAAATAATTTTTTAGGTGGAGTTATTATGAGTGTAAGGGGCATATGTATCAAGCTCCGTATGGAGCCTGCAGGCTCGCCAGAAACAGCAGTTATGAAGCAGTGGTCACAAAGACAGCTGCTCCATAACCTGTCCGCCTGCTCTGAGCAGGCAGACACACATTGCTGGAAATCAACCCGATCGAGTACGATCTGGTTGATTGACACCTCCCTGCTGGCGGCCCATTGGCCGCGAGTCTGCAGGGGGCAGCGTTGCACCAGCAGCTCTTGTGAGCTGCTGGTGCAATGCTGAATACGGCGAGCGTATTGCTCGCCGTATTCAGCGAGGTCTGGCGGACCTGATCCGCAGTGTCGGATCAGGTCCGCCAGACCATAATAACTAGAGGCCTATGTGTACTTTGTAATGCATTTTTTATGTGTTTTGCACAACATTTTTGTTAACCAGATCTCTGAGGATGCGATAATCATTCTAGTGCGATTTCGCTCAAGCGATCACGTTACTTTCTCATAATACCAGCGGTAAGCCCGACATTTATTCATGCCTGGATTTCTATAACAAAGAAGGTTTGTTTATTGTCTTAGCGTGGGAATGAGGATTGTCCAGTAGTTTGTTCTTTCAAATGAGGAATGTCATGTCCCTATACAATACAGGTTCTCTCTAAAAAAAGGTATTCAGATTTTGACAGAAGAGCCCCTATCTCCCCTGTTTGCCCTAGAGGGACAAACCAGTCCTCATTTAAAAGAGGAGACATCACTCTTTCAATTAAAGGTTGCTTTTTCCACTATGATGCATGTGATCACTGTTAGAAATGGTCATCACCATCCTCAGTTGTCAGGAACTATTATACAGCCTCTCCCCCCCCCTTACCTTTCTAATAAGAATGGGTTTTGGGATTCCTCTTTTTGAATGATGGGTCACATACACATACAATATGCACCTGCCCTCACTTGGTTCCATGAGGGTGTTTTATAAAGCTTATACCTCTCTCTGTTGTAAGTGATTGCCATAAAATGTTACCTACCTGGCCACTCTTCAAATGGATACGATACGGATTAGCCATTGCTCCTTTCAGACACTTTTTCATATATAGGTAAAACAGCAAATGCAGGGACACCTTTGTAATAATATACTATTCAAGCAATAAATAGCAGATTATATTGTAACACTGCAAATAACTACTATTTTTGGTATTTTTTAAATGTACTTTTTCAAATGATCTGTAATAATTTAGATGAGACATTAAAGATTGTTACTCTTTATGTTTAACACTGCTGGATATGTCTAAAATTAAAAAAAAAAAATCCTTGCATCTTAAATATAAAAGTAGAGCAGAGATCAAATGGCACTTGACATTCTACAACTAAAAAGAGGCAGCCCAGGTGTTTTAAAAAGTGCTTAGCTGAATAGCAAATAGCCACTTTCAAACCCTGGTTTGCCTATTGCAGCAGCTGCTGAATTCACACCCAGGCACAAGTGACTAACTGCATGAGCTCTTTTGTATCTTGCTCTATCTTGCGTTTAGTACCATACAAATGAGAGCCTTTCAGACATCCTAAAATGAGAAGCATCAGGTAGTTGTGTAAAAAGACTTCATGAAAAGTTAGCTTCATTATCTAACATTGATACAAAAGAGTATTTGCATGTTGCAATAAAAAATATATCCGTTGGAAGTAAAACCACATTATTATATATATTTTACAATAAAAGATTTATAATTCTAATTTGTATTGTCTGTTCCTCCACCGCCCTTAATTTCCACTTTTGGCTGGGCTGTGATTTATAGAGCAGTCACATCCACTTTCTACATAGGCTTTCTAAGGGCTCGAAAGGGGCTGGACTTCAAGATTGTCATTGTTGATTGGATGCTCACTGGAATCTGCGCTCTACAAATAACTGATGATAATAAGAATAATAATTCTGGGTACGATATGCAAATTAGATGTGCAATATCTCAGGCGTTTAGCACCTGATACTGTGTTAAAACTCAGCAATCTCCTAATGGGTTAAGTGTAGGAGAAACAAAACTAGTTCTGAACAGTTGTTTCGTACCAATAAGCACTGTCAGCAGAAGATTTTGATTTGCTGCTAAGTGAAGCTCATTCCAGGGAAAACGCAAAAAATGTCTTACATGGTTTAGATAAAACAAGCAATATTAAACAACTTTCCAATTTACTTATTTTTTATAATTCACTTTTTTCTCTTGGTATACTTTGTTGAAAAGTATAACTTGGTAGGCATAAGCCTCTTGTCATTGGCTCACCTGATGGCTCACCTGATGTGTTCAGCTAGCTCCCAGAAGTATATTGCTGTTCCTTCAAGAAAGGATACTAAGAAAATGAAGCAAACTTAATAATAGAAGTATAATGGTGAAGTACTTTACATACACTGGGGCCGATTTATCAATTGGAGGGCGGACATGATTTGCTGTAGCGAATCATGTCCACCCAACATCGCTAAATGCAGACAACATATGCTGCTTGTGCAATTTAACATTGCAAAAGCATTTCTGGTGAAATGCTTGTGTAATGCGGCCCCCTTCACATTCGCGGCCAATCAGTCGCTAGCAGCGGGGTGTCAATTATCCCGATCGTATCGGGATGATTGCAGTCCACCACCTAAAAGGAGCAGCAAGCTGGAAACTTTGGGGGCAGATTGTTGCATCCGCTGCTTAATAAATCTACCCCTTATGAATCCTGAAAGAAATAAAGGGAAAGTCAAAATTACATTTTCATCATTCTGATAGAGCATGTAATTTGCAACACAACATTCCAACTGCTTTTTTCCTCTTGGCATCCTTTCTTGAAGAGTAGTCTCAGAAGCAGCAATGCACTACTGGAAGCTAGCTGCTGATTGGTGATGGTGACTGCACATACAGTATAAGCATCTTGTCATTGGCTCTCCAAATATGTTCAGATAACTCCCAGTAAGTGAATTTCTGCTTCTGCTAGTGTTCAACAGAGATGGAAGTAAACTGGAAAGTTGTTTAAAACTACATGCTCTATCTGAATTAAAAAACATTTAATTATGACTTTACTGTCTATTTAAGTATAAGTGTAAGAAGCAAAAAGCCTGAGATATTGCATAATCTAATTTGCATATCTTACCCAGTGTCCTTTACTGCATTGGTAACAATGTACACAGGGTAATTCTGAGGAAAGCAAACGAGGATACTTGCCTAGATTTGCTAATTGCCTGTACAATAATTCTATTGATCTTTTATGAAATGGGGGATTTTAAATTCATGAATTTATCTCTACCATAACTTAAATACAGGGAGTGCAGAATTATTAGGCAAATTAGTATTTTGACCACATCATCCTCTTTATGCATGTTGTCTTACTCCAAGCTGTATAGGCTCGAAAGCCTACTACCAATTAAGCATATTAGGTGATGTGCATCTCTGTAATGAGAAGGGGTGTGGTCTAATGACATCAACACCCTATATCAGGTGTGCATAATTATTAGGCAACTTCCTTTCCTTTGGCAAAATGGGTCAAAAGAAGGACTTGACAGGCTCAGAAAAGTCAAAAATAGTGAGATATCTTGCAGATGGATGCAGCACTCTTAAAATTGCAAAGCTTCTGAAGCGTGATCATCGAACAATCAAGCGTTTCATTCAAAATAGTCAACAGGGTCGCAAGAAGCGTGTGGAAAAACCAAGGCGCAAAATAACTGCCCATGAACTGAGAAAAGTCAAGCGTGCAGCTGCCAAGATGCCACTTGCCACCAGTTTGGCCATATTTCAGAGCTGCAACATCACTGGAGTGCCCAAAAGCACAAGGTGTGCAATACTCAGAGACATGGCCAAGGTAAGAAAGGCTGAAAGACGACCACCACTGAACAAGACACACAAGCTGAAACGTCAAGACTGGGCCAAGAAATATCTCAAGACTGATTTTTCTAAGGTTTTATGGACTGATGAAATGAGAGTGAGTCTTGATGGGCCAGATGGATGGGCCCGTGGCTGGATTGGTAAAGGGCAGAGAGCTCCAGTCCGACTCAGACGCCAGCAAGGTGGAGGTGGAGTACTGGTTTGGGCTGGTATCATCAAAGATGAGCTTGTGGGGCCTTTTCGGGTTGAGTATGGAGTCAAGCTCAACTCCCAGTCCTACTGCCAGTTTCTGGAAGACACCTTCTTCAAGCAGTGGTACAGGAAGAAGTCTGCATCCTTCAAGAAAAACATGATTTTCATGCAGGAAAATGCTCCATCACATGCGTCCAAGTACTCCACAGCGTGGCTGGCAAGAAAGGGTATAAAAGAAGAAAATCTAATGACATGGCCTCCTTGTTCACCTGATCTGAACCCCATTGAGAACCTGTGGTCCATCATCAAATGTGAGATTTACAAGGAGGGAAAACAGTACACCTCTCTGAACAGTGTCTGGGAGGCTGTGGTTGCTGCTGCACGCAATGTTGATGGTGAACAGATCAAAACACTGACAGAATCCATGGATGGCAGGCTTTTGATTGTCCTTGCAAAGAAAGGTGGCTATATTGGTCACTGATTTGTTTTTGTTTTGTTTTTGAATGTCAGAAATGTATATTTGTGAATGTTGAGATGTTATATTGGTTTCACTGGTAAAAATAAATAATTGAAATGGGTATATATTTGTTTTTTTTTAAGTTGCCTAATAATTATGCACAGTAATAGTCACCTGCACACTCAGATATCCCCCTAAAATAGCTATAACTAAAAACAAACTAAAAACTAGTTCCAAAACTATTCAGCTTTGATATTAATGAGTTTTTTGGGTTCATTGAGAACATGGTTGTTGTTCAATAATAAAATTAATCCTCAAAAATACAACTTGCCTAATAATTCTGCACTCCCTGTATAAAAAAAATAAGGAGTTTAAGTAGTACTTCTGAGAGACTCAGTAGGACTACCGGGAGGCACTATTTATTTCCAATAGATTAAAGTAAAGCTGCTGTTAAAATATAATGATTTGGGTGATAAGTAAGCCCTTGCTTCTAAACACTCAATAGAGAATAAATGCAAAAGGATATACAATTTCCACAGTGCTAAACTAACACATAATACATAGATTTCAAACTCACTATTCAGTTGCTCTAAAACTCTGCTAAAATGAATGCCAGTATAATAGCAGGTGGAATCAAAATACTATTACTAATAAACTATAAGTCTCTACAGAGTCTTGAAACTATAGATGCAAGTAATTTATAAAATATGGAAATCAGTAATGAGCATCTAATTGATACAGTACTATTCAAATGACAACATGACTGAATCTCTATGCAAAAGAAATAGAATACATCACCCGATCGGTGCACTAGTATACAATGAGAAATGAACAGTAAAAAATATATAATGATGTTACACAGATAAAAAGTCTTTCTGAAAAAGAAAAGTCCAGTTTTTAAGTTGATTAGGTGTTCCTCGTTTGCGGCTTATCTTAGTTTCTTGCAATTGGAACCCTCAATCGTATGAGGTAAGGGTGGAGCATTTCAACCGATGTCTCTCTCCAGACACAACACTGAGCGCTGAAGAATGCGTGTCCGGTTGATTGTCAGTTACTCCCACGTAGAATTTTTCCTCACGTAATTCACATAAAAGGGTATAAGAGAAATGTAGACATAGTGTAATCCTTTTAGGGTATAATATTAGCTAGTAAGAAGCACAAATGTACTCACAAGGGTAACCTCAATTTCTTCTGTTAAGTGTGATCAGTCCACGGGTCATCATTACTTCTGGGATATTACTCCTCCCCAACAGGAAGTGCAAGAGGATTCACCCAGCAGAGTTGCATATAGCCCCCTCCCCTCCTACGTTCACCCCCCCCCAGTCATTCTCTTGCACCCAACGACTAGATAGGATGTGTGAGAGGACTATGGTGATTTTATTTAGTTTATTTCTTCAATCAAAAGTTTGTTATTTTTTTAATAGCACCGGAGTGGTGTTATTCCTTCTCTGGTAGAGTTTTGAAGAAGAATCTACCAAAGTTTTTTACTATGATTTTAGCCGGAGTTGTTAAGATCATATTGCTGTTTCTCTCGGCCATCTGAGGAGAGGTAAACTTCAGATCAGGGGACAGCGGGCAGTTTATTCTGCAAAAAGGTATGTAGCAGTTTTTATTTTCTAACAATGGAATTGCTGAGAAAATCCTGCCATACCGACATTATATCATGTATGTATAATTTACATTTTAGTATTCTGGGGAATGGTACTTCACTGGAATTACACTGTGTATATAAGATTTTAGCCTAATAGAAATACAACAGGCTTTTTAATAATTCTTAATTATGTTAAACGTTTTTGCTGGAATGTAAAATCGTTTTCATTTTCTGAGGTACTGGGTGAATAAAATGTTTGGGGCACTATTTTTTCCACTTGGCAGTTGCTGGATCTAATTATGACAGTTTTTAATCTCTCTCACTGTTGTGTGTGAGGGGGTGGGACCTTTTTTGGCGCTTTTGCTACGCATCAAAAATTTCAGTCAAAAGCTCATTGTTTTTTCCTGCATGTTCCGGTTTATCTCTACAGAACCCAGGGATCTTCAAAGCTAATTTGAGGGAAGTAATCTAACAGAGCTGTAAGATTGTAGTTGACTGTGATAAAAAAAACGTTTATTCTTTAACTTTTTTATGCCTCAGGGTTAGTTATTTCTTGCTATCTGGGTACAAGCCTTTACTAAGTTGCATTTTGTTTTATAAAGCTGATTGATTTCATCTGTTATATATATTCAGTGCTTTTCAAGCACAGTTCGTTTTTTTCATTGTATTTTACTTGTATAGTATTTCCAAATTGCAAGTTTATTTGCTAGTTTGTTAAACATGTCTGATTCAGAAGATGAGACCTGTACTATTTGTACTAAAGCCAAGGTGGAGCCCAATAGAAATTTATGTACTAACTGTATTGATGCTACATTAAATAAAAGTCAATCTGTACAAATTGAACAAATTTCACCAAACAACGAGGGGAGAGTTATGCCGACTAACTCGCCTCACGTGACAGTACCTGCATCTCCCGCTCGGGACGTGCGCGATATGGCGACGCCAAGTACATCTGGGCGGCCATTACAAATAACATTACAAGATATGGCTACTATTATGACTGAGGTTTTTGGCTAAATTACCAGAACTAAGGGGCAAGCGTGATCACTCTGGAGTGAGAACAGAGTGCGCTGATAATGTTAGGGCCATGTCAGATACTGCGTCACAACTTGCAGAACATGAGGACGGAGAGCTTCATTCTGCGGCTGACAGTTCTGATCCAAACAGATTGGATTCAGATATTTCAAATTTTAAATTTAAGCTGGAAAACCTCCGTGTTTTACTAGGGGAGGTGTTAGCGGCCCTGAAATGATTGTAACACAGTTGCAATACCCGAGAAAATGTGTAGGTTGGATAAATATTTTGCTGTACCAACAAGTACTGACGTTTTTCCTATACCTAAAAGACTAACTGAAATTATTATTTTCTACTTTAGCTAAACGTACCACTATCCCGGTAGAGGATAGCTGTGCCTTTTCAGATCCAATGGATAAAAAATTAGAGGGTTACCTTAAGAAAATGTTTGTTCAACAAGGTTTTATATTGCAACCCCTTGCATGCATTGCGCCGATCACGGCTGCAGCGGCATTCTGGATTGAGTCTCTAGAAGAGAATCTTGGTTCTGCTACGCTGGACGACATTTCAGACAGGCTTAGAGTACTTAAGCTATCTAATTCATTCATTTCGGAAGCCGTAGTACATTTAATTAAACTTACGGCTAAGAATTCCGGATTCGCCATTCAAGCGCGCAGAGCACTGTGGCTAAAATCCTGGTCAGCTGATGTAACTTCTAAGTCCAAATTACTTAATATACCTTTCAAGGGACAGACCTTATTTGGGCCTGGTTTGAAAGAAATTATCGCTGACATTACAGGAGGTAAGGGCCACGCCCTACCTCAAGACAAAGCCAAACCTAAGGCTAGACAGTCTAATTTTCGTTCCTTTCGGAATTTCAAAGCAGGAGCAGCATCATCTTCCACTACTCCAAAACAAGAAGGATCTGGTGCTCGCTACAGACAAGGCTGGAGACCTAACCAGTCCTGGAACAAGGGCAAGCAGGCCAGGAAGCCTGCAGCTGCCACTAAAACAGCATGAATTGAGGGCCCCCGATCCGGGATCGGATCTAGTGGGGGGCAGACTTTCTCTCTTTGCCCAGGCTTGGGCAAGAGATGTCCAGGATCCCTGGCGCTAGAGATAATATCTCAGGGATACCTTCTGGACTTCAAACACTCTCCTCCAAGAGAGAGATTTCATCTGTCAAGGTTGTCGACAAACCAAACAAAGAAAGAAGCGTTTCTACGCTGCATACAAGACCTATTGTTAATGGGAGTAATCCATCCAGTTCCACGGTCGGAACAGGGACAAGGGTTTTACTCAAATCTGTTTGTGGTTCCCAAAAAAGAGGGAACTTTCAGACCAATACTGGATTTAAAGATCCTAAACAAATTCCTAAGAGTTCCATCATTCAAAATAGAGACTATCCGGACAATTTTACCCATGATCCAAGAAGGTCAGTACATGACCACAGTGGACTTAAAGGACGCTTACCTTCACATACCGATTCACAAAGATCATTACCGGGTATCTAAGGTTTGCCTTTCTAGACAGGCATTACCAGTTTGTGGCTCTTCCATTCGGATTGGCTACAGCTCCAAGAATCTTCACAAAGGTTCTAGGTGCTCTTCTGGCGGTACTAAGACCGCGGGGAATTTCGGTAGCTCCTTACCTAGACGACATTCTGATACAAGCTTCAAGCTTTCAAACTGCCAAGTCTCATACAGAGTTAGTACTGGCATTTCTAAGGTCACATGGATGGAAGGTGAACGAAACGAAAAGTTCACTCGTTCCACTTACAAGAGTTCCCTTCCTGGGGACTCTTATAGATTCTGTAGAAATGAAGATTTACCTGACAGAAGACAGGTTAACAAGACTTCAAAGTGCTTGCCGCACCCTTCATTCCATTCAACACCCATCGGTGGCTCAATGCATGGAGGTAATCGGCCTAATGGTAGCAGCAATGGACATAGTGCCATTTGCTCGCTTACACCTCAGACCACTGCAATTGTGCATGCTAAGTCAGTGGAATGGGGATTACTCAGACTTGTCCCCTTCTCTGAATCTGGATCAAGAGACCAGAAATTCTCTTCTATGGTGGCTTTCTCGGCCACATCTGTCCAGGGGGATGCCATTCAGCAGACCAGACTGGACAATTGTAACAACAGACGCCAGCCTTCTAGGTTGGGGTGCCGTCTGGAATTCTCTGAAGGCTCAGGGACAATGGAGTCAGGAGGAGAGTCTCCTGCCAATAAACATTCTGGAATTGAGAGCAGTTCTCAATGCCCTCCTGGCTTGGCCCCAGTTGACAACTCGGGGGTTCATCAGGTTTCAGTCGGACAACATCACGACTGTAGCTTACATCAACCATCAGGGAGGGACAAGGAGCTCCCTAGCAATGATGGAAGTATCAAAGATAATTCACTGGGCAGGAGTCTCACTCTTGCCACCTGTCAGCAATCCACATCCCGGGAGTGGAGAATTGGGAGGCGGATTTCTTAAGTCGTCAGACTTTTCATCCGGGGGAATGGGAACTTCATCCGGAGGTCTTTGCCCAAATACTTCGACGTTGGGGCAAACCAGAGATAGATCTCATGGCGTCTCGACAGAACGCCAAGCTTCCTCGGTACGGGTCCAGATCCAGGGATCCAGGAGCAGTCCTAATAGATGCCCTGACGGCACCTTGGGACTTCAGGATGGCTTATGTGTTTCCACCCTTCCCGATGCTTCCTCGATTGATTGCCAGAATCAAACAGGAGAGAGCATCAGTGATTCTGATAGCACCTGCATGGCCACGCAGGACTTGGTATGCAGACCTGGTGGACATGTCATCCTGTCCACCTTGGTCTCTACCTCTGAAAACAGGACCTCCTGATACAGGTCCTTTCAAACATCAAAATCTAACTTCTCTGAAGCTGACTGCTTGGAAATTGAACGTTTGATTTTATCAAGACGGGGGTTTTCTGAGTCAGTTATTGACACCTTAATACAGGCCAGGAAGCCTGTTACCAGAAAGATTTACCATAAAATATGGCGTAAATACCTATATTGGTGCGAATCCAAAGGTTACTCTTGGAGTAAGGTTAGGATTCCTAGGATATTGTCTTTTCTACAAGAAGGTTTAGAAAAGGGGTATCCGCTAGTTCCTTAAAGGGACAGATCTCAGCTCTGTCTATTCTGTTTACACAAACGTCTGTCAGAAGTGCCAGACGTTCAGGCTTTTTGTCAGGCTTTAGCGAGGATTAAGCCTGTGTTTAAGACTGTTGCTCCACCATGGAGTTTAAATCTTGTTCTTAACGTTTTACAGGGCGTTCCGTTTGAACCCCTCCATTCCATTGATATAAAGTTGTTATCTTGGAAAGTTCTATTTTTAATGGCTATTTCATCGGCTCGAAGAGTCTCTGAATTATCAGCCTTACATTGTGATTCTCCTTATTTGATTTTTCATTCGGATAAGGTAGTTCTGCGTACTAAACCTGGGTTCTTACCCAAGGTAGTCACTAACAGGAATATCAATCAGGAGATTGTTGTTCCATCTTTGTGTCCAAATCCTTCTTCAAAGAAGGAACGTCTTCTGCACAATCTGGATGTAGTTCGTGCCCTAAAATTTTACTTACAGGCAACTAAAGAATTTCGACAGACGTCTTCCCTGTTTGTCGTTTACTCTGGTCAGAGGAGAGGTCAAAAAGCTTCTGCTACCTCTCTCTATTTTTGGCTTCGTAGCATAATACGTTTAGCCTATGAGACTGCTGGACAGCAACCTCCTGAAAGAATTACAGCTCATTCCACTAGAGCTGTGGCTTCCACTTGGGCCTTTAAGAATGAGGCCTCTGTTGAACAGATTTGCAAGGCTGCAACTTGGTCTTCGCTTCATACTTTTTCCAAATTTTACAAATTTGACACATTTGCTTCCTCGGAGGCTATTTTTGGGAGAAAGGTTCTTCAGGCAGTGGTTCCTTCTGTATAAAAGAGCCTGCCTATCCCTCCCGTCATCCGTGTACTTTTGCTTTGGTATTGGTATCCCAGAAGTAATGATGACCCGTGGACTGATCACACTTAACAGAAGAAAACATAATTTATGCTTACCTGATAAATTCCTTTCTTCTGTAGTGTGATCAGTCCACGGCCCGCCCTGTTTTTTAAGGCAGGTAATTATTTTTAAATTATACTCCAGTCACCACTACACCCTTGGTTCCTCCTTTCTCGTTGGTCCTTGGTCGAATGACTGGGGGTGACGTAGAGGGGAGGGGCTATATGCAACTCTGCTGGGTGAATCCTCTTGCACTTCCTGTTGGGGAGGAGTAATATCCCAGAAGTAATGATGACCCTTGGACTGATCACACTACAGAAGAAAGGAATTTATCAGGTAAGCATAAATTATGTTTTATATGAGGTATCAATGATGTTGAATCTCCTTGTAATAATTTGCCTCTGGGATAACACTGGTTAAGTGCCTGCTCCAACTCTGTAGGATTTACATATACCATCAGATGCACATGTGGAGAGAATTAGAACAAAGTGGACATAGCATGACTCAACTGTATCAACTAAATGTCACTTTATTTTGTAAACAAAGGTACTCACAAAGGGAACCTCAATATGTATGAGGTATCATTAGTACATGGTATAAATGTTGAAGTACAAGGTTTTCAAAAGGAAAAATCAGCTTAACTGTATCTGCACATAATTAATGCTGTTATTCATATATGGTATAATGAATCCTATATATAAAAATAATGTTGTTGTTAAAATCTAAATAAAACAAAAATAAAAACAAAAATAAACAATTGCTGTGGAGAAAAAATAGTGTGCATTACCAAGAACCAGAGAGATTCAACTCATACATAAAATCCCCTAATCCATATTCCCTACATAAATAAAAAGAAACAAAATACAATCAACGGTTATCAACTACCCAGGTATAACTCCATTGGGGAGGATAACTGGAGGCCTTATGGACAAGAGAGAGAGAGAGGATGAGATCCTATAGGGAACATTATGATCACGATTATAGATCTACATACAATCATTACCCGGCAAAAACTTTAGGTCCCAATTTCACCCTCAAAAAAGACAATCCTTCATACTAAGACATATACAAAATGTTATAGGGACGGCACAGCACATAATAACTCCAGAAATAAGCTTAAAACCAAAATGGGGAGTACAAAACCAAAGAAAAAGAAAGGAACTTAACGAGGAAGTAGAGGAGGACAACTGGTTAGAAACAGGAAGCATAAGGAAAAAGTCAAAAACATGGTACAACACAGAGAATGAGTAAAAATTTTCAATCTATCTAAATATCAATTCTCAGAACGAGAAACTAATATATTAACAAAGGGTCTTAAAGTTTGTTTATTTTGCTTCTTACTAGTTAATATTATACCCTAACAGGATTACACTACGTCTACATTTCTCTTATACCCTTTTATGTGAATTACGTGAGGAAAAATTCTACGTGGGAGTAACTGACAATCAACCGGACACACATTCTTCAGCGCTCAGTGTTGTGGTTGTGTCTGGAGAGAGACATCGGTTGAAACGCTCAGTGTTGTGGTTGTGTCTGGGAGAGAGACATCGATTGAAACGCTCCACCCTTACCTCATACGATTGAGGGTTCCAGTTGTAAGTAGCTAAGATAAGCCGCAAACGAGGAACACCTAATCAACTTAAAAGCAGGACTTTTCTTTTTCAGAAAGACTTTTTATCTGTGTAACATCATTATATATTTTTTACTGTTCATTTCTCATTGTATACTAGTGCACCGATGGGGTGATGTATTACATTTCTTTTTGCATAGAGATTCAGTCATGTTGTCATGTGAATAGTACTGTATCAATTAGATGCTCATTACTGATTTCCATATTTTATAAATTACTTGCATCTATAGTTTCAAGCCTCAGTAGAGACTTATAGTTTATCAGTAATAGTATTTTGATTCCACCTGCTATTATACCTGGCATTCATTTTAGCAGAGTTTTAGAGAAACTGAATAGCGAGTTTGAAATCTATGTATTATGTATTAGTTTATCGCTGTGGAAATTGTATATCCTTTTGCATTTATTATATATATATATATATATATATATATATATATACTGTGTATATATACTGTATGTATATATACTGTGTATATATATATATATATATATATATATATATATACACATATAAAACCAGTTGAAACATGTCTTTCCACTAATATTTTTCATGGATGTAAGATGTATAGAAAATGTATGTATAGAAAATGAATTACATGCAAACAGCAGTTAGAAAGTTACATTCTATTCGGAAGTTCAGTATACTGTATGTCTGTTTTTCTTTTATGTAAATAGGCATAAACTTGAGTAAGTAACACAGTTCACCTAATGATTTGTGTGAAACATGTCTGATTGGGGCTGTGTGCGTGAGGCTTTTTTGTTTATAAATTGTTTAACATTTTTCCCCAGGAATGGGAATCATTGGCCCAGGCTAAAGTGGGAACAAAGGGAAAGTTTTTGTTGGGCTTTTGTTGGTTTTTAGCTCAGATATATTTTTTTCATTTAATTATTACTCTTACAGATTGCTGCTAACACACTGTAATATCTATTGCAATATTTGCTGTTTAATATTTTCTTTTAATTAATTAGACATATATGATTCTTTCTTTTACATATATTATGTGATATCCTTAATATTTTTTTTTATATAATTTTTTTTGTTTTTTATATTTTATTTTATATTTTATTGCTTCATTCCATATATGTATTTTTTCCTTTAGACTTGCCTTTCAGGCGCCCATAGTTTTAGATTTATTATGGTCCCTGAATTGTTCAGTGCAGTGTATAGGCAGAGTCATGGTGGTTTAGGGGCTTGGCCATGGCAAAATATGGGACAGTTGGAAGCTCTGGGGTAAAGTTATTAGTCTGCACTGTGTAATGCAATGAACAATCTAACCAGAAGACTTCCTTTAACCTGTGCCCACCTAATATCAAATCATTAAATGTAACGCACATTCCCAGCACGTGGGGTTAGATTTACACTGACAACAGCAGGTACATATGAAATAGATGTAACTTCATTCCTCTTGTGTCTTGCATCATTAAAAATGTTCCTACTATGGCCAGATCACAAAAATATGTGCTACAGAATACAATCCTATATAATCCCTGTAGAGTTTCTGAGCAGCTGTGCAATACAACCAAGAGTATCTGAGCACCCAGGGCCTTAGATTCATAGACGCTAAAGTGGTTGCTGGAGAGCCTTGTTTTAAGCTCTATTCCACAGTTTCATCAGTGGATGTTTCTTCCATTTACATCTATAGTTGTGTGAGGTGCACATACATGGGCTAGATTTACTAAGGCCTGGGCGGAGAATGGTGGATATCTCCTCCCCTGTCCACCCAGACTGTCACTCTCCCTGGTCGGAGAAGTCTGGAGGAATGAGAAACGCTCCTTTAGAGTTGGCATAGCAGGTTAAGAAGCAGCAGTCTAATGACCGCTACTTTTTAGGTATCGGTTCCAGGCATCACAGCTTCTGAAATGGTATCCATAATATCTCACACATCAAAAGAGAACTGCTAGCAACATGGAAAAACAGCAATTACAACCACAACACTTCAGAAATACCCTTGGACACTTATTTATGTAAATGTTTGTAAAATATTTGCATGTATGTTTTGTCATGGTAGTCTATGACTAGCAAGACTACTCCAGGGACTGGGCATGGGTGTCCAAGAGAACAGATGTGGATGTGATTATACACTTACACCTGGAAATCTAATGCCCCAGGAAAGTATCTTGTCTCAGGGTCATAGCTCGATTCTTCAAATCGTTTTGTTTATATTTCTTTTATTTCTCTTTAACCCTATTATTTAATTTTTATTTGCATATGTTAGAGTTGACTGTTTTATAAAGGGAGTATTATTTCTTTGAGAGAGGGGAGGGCGGTGCTGCTGCAGTATACTTCCGTAGAGGACCGGGGTAAACAGACCAAACCAAGGACAGTGAAGGGGTGTGTGGAGCCAACCAAATGCGGGGGACAGCCGCAAAAAGACTCAGCAAAACGAAGAAATGGAAGGCTGCTGAGCAACAGGTAAAAAAAGAGAAATGTATTCCATTAAAATAACAAAAAGACACAACAATATAAAAAGGGTGTTAGCCATCTAACATGTTTCGCGCATACAAGCGCTTACTCATAGATGCTAAGTGCAAGTAAGAAAGGCTAAAGCATTTAAAGGGACAGGCACCAATAGGAAACAGATTCATTAAGTGACGTAATATAACAGGTGTGACATCTGTTATATTACTTCACTTAATGAATCTGTTTCCTATTGGTGCCTGTCCCTTTAAATGCTTTAGCCTTTCTTACTTGCACTTAGCATCTATGAGTAAGCGCTTGTATGCACGAAACATGTTAGATGGCTAACACCCTTTTTGTATTGTTGTGTCTTTTTGTTATTTTAATGGAATAAATTTCTCTTTTTTACCTGTTGCTCAGCAGCCTTCCATTTCTTCGTTTTTGCAGAGTATTATTTCTTTCCTTTTAGTTTGTTCTGTAATTTTTTTAAGGATTTTTTTATTATGCCTCTATCCTTCAAATTAGAAGCAAATAGTAATAAGCTAGATCCTGCTCCATTTATTATAAAAGAGATTGACTCGCGACTCAATGCTGTGATGATAGATAATTTGATCTTTATGGTTACACAAGTTTTCATTGCATTTAGCAATGCAGCAGTATGTTAGGGCCCTGTTATATATGTTTCATAATTGGTTTTATTGAATATAGACCAATGTAAAAGGGTAGATAGTGAATTGGACATTTTTCTATTGACCAGGTGAAGCCTCCCTAGACAGGTGCATACAGTGAAAATTGAGAAATGAAGCTCTGTGCTTTAAGAAATTAGAATAACATAACATAAAGGGGTAGCCTTTTTGTCACAAACACACATTCTATATCAGATAAGCACTGTCATTAGGTAAAAGGAACCTGTTAGGGTTGTCAGTTGGAACTTATTTGATAGTGTCATTTAATGCTTTGGTTTTGCTTGTTCATGTAAAATTGTCATATGATAAATGATGCCATTTTAGTTGCTGCTAAATGTTGCATTACCAAAATTAATTTTTGAAATGTTTCTAAGTAGAGCAAACATGTATTTACAAACTTGCTCTATAATTAATAAGAGACAGATAATGATGCTATAAATCCAGTGATTACAAAGATATATCTGAAAATGTAATTGAGCACCAATCATGTACATTTTATTGGTTAACAATGATACTTATCTAGGATGTTGCATTATTACTAGATATATTTTAAAGCTACTGATAAATATAACAGTGTTTGTAAGAACAATTTAATACACTTCTCTGTAATTTTCAGTTTTATTCCGACTCCCTGCTACTTGCTTGTGTTACATAAAATAGCACAAAACATAAAAGTGATTCCACCGGCGCAGTTCCCAAATGACAATTTTGGTAGCTATGTCTGTAAACACTGACTCCATTTCAATTTATTGGGGCTTTCAATCACTATTTTCAAATACTTAGCCAGGTCAGGAATCCTATTTTCTTGTCAATGTCCAGCGACAGGAGTCCGATTTGGATGCATGGATTAGAGACTACATAAACAAAATCGCTTCCCCCCGTTCCTTCAGTGAGTCATGGGTAATATTCGCAGACATAAGAAAAAAACACGTATTTTGTTTATGAGATCTTGTATATCTTACTAGCATCTTTACATCTGTTGCAGATTAGGGAGTTGGGAATATCATACATCAGGAATAGGTTTGTGTCACTTTGCAGATAAATACCTTGGGGTGTTTACTGGTTATATTGCTTCTCATAAGAGTACAAGGTCACAAGTTAGTTTGTCAGAAAAAGCAGCATTTCAAAAGGAAAAGTATTTACGAAACAGTTCAAAATAAAGAAAAAAAAATATATGATAGGTAATTTATAGCTAGCTTTTAACTAAAAAAGCAGACAGAATTAGCAGAAAATGATGATTATGTTTGAGTTAATGAATTGTGCTGCTGCTAATATTTCTCAACAATACTCTTTAGGATATCCTATGTGATTTTAGTTTATGAATTAGTATGTATCTATTGTTTTAGTTACAATGGTTAATAATATAATATGGGCCAGATTATAAATTGCGCTCTAATTGTGCTCACTGCGCTCAAATTAAGAAATGATTGCAGTTGTATTACAAATTGAAATAAGATCATACGTTTGGAGTCTGGAGATCAGGGTTTAATCATGAGAAGGTTAACTACAAGCAAGTTAAACTATTGAATACACTCACTTAAGAATCTTTGGAAGTTTCCTTCTTACTGTATATCAGAGGCATTTAAAGGTTTCTTTATCATTATTTACACAAGGACTTTATTTGCACAGTTTTTTATCGTTGTTTTTTTCATGTTGAAAGCAAAAAGTTAAAGGGCCACTAAACCCAAAATCTTTCTTTCATGATTCAGATAGAGAATAGAAATTTAAACAACATTACAATTTACTTCTATTATTTATTTTGCCTATTTTTTTAGATATCCTTAGTTGAAGAAAAAGCAATGCACATGGTTAGCCAATCACACAAGGCTTCTATGTGCAGCAGCTACTGAGCATATCTAGATATGCTTTTCAGAAAATAATATCAAGAGAATAAAACAAATTAGATAATATAAGTAAATTAGAAAGATGTTTAAAATTACATTCTCTTTCTAAATGATGAAAGAAAAAATGGGGGTTTCATGGCCCTTTAATGCGCGAGAGCGAAAGACTCAGGTACGCCAACTTCAGGACTTCTGATATTGCGACCTCGCTAACCAAGTTGAGTGCCTGGTGGTGTGATTTATAGTTCGCTGTTTGCCGACGCTATTTGTTGGATACTAAGTTTACACATGATCATGCTTCCTGTAAGGTATTTTATAACAATGTTATTACTTGTGAGCTGATACTATAATCTGAGATTTAGGGTCGACATGGATACATATTTATATTAAAGGGACAGTCTATTATGAATTAAACTTTCATTATTCAGATAGGACTTTTAATTTTAATTAACTTTCCAATTTACTTTTATCAAATATGCTTTTTTCTCTTGGTATTCTTAGTTTAGACTAAACATAGGTAGGCTCATATGCTAATTTCTAAGCCTTTGAGGGCTGCCTCTTATCACATGCTTTTTAAATCTCTTTTCAACACGAAGAGACAGAAAGTACACGTGGGCCATATAGATAACACTGTGTTCAGGCACAGAAAGTTATTTAAGATTTAGCACAAAACAATGCTAAATTTAAGACAATAGATAATAAACAGTAACAGTCATGTGATCAGGGGGCTGGAAGAAGGTTCCTAGATACAAGGTAATCACAGAGGTAAAAAGTATATTAATATAACTGTGTTGGTTATGCAAAACTGGGGAATGGGTAATAAAGGGATTATCTGTCTTTTAAAACAATAACAATTCTATGGTAGACTGTCCCTTTAATAGGAACTGATTAAGCCGCAGATCATTTTTTGTAACTGTACAATATCTGTATTAATGGTTTTACTGTGGAATTGAACCAATATTGTACTGTTTATTGAAGTATATTTAATGCTTAGGAAAAATGGTGATAAACCCCTTAAGTTTTGATGAGCTATTGTTTAATAGTTATTATTAATCTTCCAGTGACGTGCATTGAGGTCAGAGGCTGGTGAGGCACTAGCTATGATACGCCTGAAAAAACCATATGTGAACCCGATAGAGCATTATACTGAGCAGCAAGGACTATATTTAGCACAATATGTGTGCACCTCAGAACAGCTCAGCCTCTCATGTTATAAAACACACTTACTAAGTTACTATGTCTGTATGTATGTGCGTATGTCTGTCTGTGTATTTGTGTGAATGAATATATAAATAAGTGGGGGAGCAGCCAAGCCAGATAAAGGGCCCCTAAACAATTTAACCAACCCGAGGTGGATGAGGAGCTATAGATGGTAAATGTTTCTTCCTTCTCCATACCTACAGATAAGCAGATATTATAGCACTATGAATATAAAGGGACAACATAAGATGTGGGATTTATTAGTTTGACCGTTGAAAACAGTTGCAGTTTAGATGTGTTTGCTCTTTAGACATGTACCTTAGTTCCAACTGCTTGCTGAGGCTGAGCTGCTCCAAACACTTTGTTCTGTGAGGGAAGTCAGTGATGGATGGAGTGTCACGTGGCAGCAGAGTTACACATATACACAGGCACACACATACACAAATACACATACATATACACAGAGTTACACACATACAAAAACACATACACATACATATACACAGAGTTACACACATACACAGGCACACACATACACAAACATATACACAGACACAGAGTTACGGACATACACAGGCGCACACATACAGAAACACATACACAAACATATACACAGACACAGAGTTAAACACATACACAGAGACACACCGACCAGTGGCGGACCTTATGAACAGAGGGCCCTGGTGCAAGAATTTTTTGGGCCCCTCCCCACAGTTTTTATTGATCAGTTTATCCAAACAAAATGCAGGAATGTATGTTGTGCACTATGTTAACCCCATGTCTGCCGTAAATTCTAGAAGCACTTTGCTCTAAGAAACATCTTTGTTTTTGAATAATGTGAGGACTGCTTTCATAGAATAGAGTTAATCTTTTTTTCAGGATAAACAATGTTTTAATCAACGTCCTTTTAATCCTGGCTCATTTAAATTTCAAACTAACTAGACATATTTTTGGTAGTGTAATAATCCCCCAGTGTTTATTGCACATTATTAATGTACAGTTTGTGGGTATTCTGTAAATGACATTAATAAAAACAGCAAGAATTTTTTGTGATTTAAAATAATAACATGGTAATAAATCTTATGGTGATAAAATAATTGGATACATGTCACATCTGAGTATGTCTGCATGTTCTTCTTACACTCCACAGCCGTGAATGCTTAGTGGTTCACTAGTTTAGTAAGGATACTGTGCATTTACTATTTACAAAAATATACATCTGTCATCATCATATGTATAAACGACCTATTCTTTAACAAGCTATTTTTTTTTATTTTTTGAGTAAATGCACGGTAACCTTACCAAACCAGTGAACTAGTAAGCATTCTTGGCTGTGAAGTGGCAACCACTAATTTTAGGCCAACTGAGTGCCATGGCAGCCCCTATACCATAATTACAACGGTGTTGCCGATCGTTTAATGCATTAATCATATAGATCCCATTCCCATATAATCCATCTGACAAGACTCACTGCAGACTGACAGACCCACATCACTGCAGTTTGCTGTGTTGGCTGCCCTGACACTGAGGTCTGACTCTCCAGCTACTGACACATAATGCTCTGCAGGCCTCTTAGAGCAGACCGGGCCATCATCCATGTCCTAGACTAGGCGAGTAGTATACTATTTAAAAAATTATATCAGACCTTATCCGACCTACTGGGTGTTGTGCTCAGACTCCTCAGAGAGCCCTTGTTTGACATGTGAAGCCTGGGTATCAAGATAAACACATTTGGTGGTCTGATAATTGGTCAAACTCAGGTTAAAATAATTTGACCAAATATTTTTTTAATATTATACTACTTAACCAGTCACTACCAAGTTATCTTAGCACTGACTGCATCAATGACAAAGTCATAGACTCCAGCTGGTCACTACTCGTTGTGGTGCAAACTTTACAATCACAAAACAGTGTGCAGGCAGTGGTGCGCTATTCTTCAGGCTCTGTTCCCGTTGTTACTTCCAGCCTGTAGGCACTGACTGCTCCGCCTCTTCTTCATTACTGCAGTATGTCTTGCGACAACTCCGGTCACGTTCTCTGATTGATGCCCCCGTGTCAGCCCCAAAGAGGCTTCTGTATAGACAAGCCTCAAATGGGCACTTATGGGCCGCGAGATGACTGCCCCGCCTCTTCTTCATTACTGCAGTGTGATGTCATGTGACAACTCTGGTCAAGTTCTCTGATTGCCTCCCCCCGGGTCGGCCCCAGAGGCTGCTGTATAGACAAGCCTCAAATGGGTGCTTATAGGCTGTGCGATGAGCTCACTTAACCACTGTCCATAGTGGGTGGCGCAGCTCTTACGGGCCAAGCATGGGAACAAGCATGTCAAAAGGAACAAGCATGTTGTGCAATGGGGAGCACATCAGACCGGATATGGCTCTGATATAATTATGATATACACATATATTGCCTTGAAATATTTTTTATGATGTATATTGCTTTAGTGTTGACATCATGTTAGATGTAATATGTGTCATGAGATGCAGGACACATACAGGACACAGCAAAGGTGGTTCAACTCTATTTTATTGTAGAGCATGGAAATATACATCTGGTAGCATTGATCTCACGAAGTAACTGCGACACAGACAAACGGACCTAAGCCCCGCCCCCAATCCGGTGACGTCACTTCCCAATCTCATCACATCTTCCCCCTTTTCAAAGGACAAAGCATGCACATTTTTTTTCATTTGAATATAACAAATAACAAGGTATACAACAACATTTTTGTATAGTATATGACAAATAACAAGTTACAGAAAATATAAACAACATGAATTACTTCCTGACTTGAACATCTGAGTAGACTACCCTAGCCCACAGTGACCATGGGATTATTATGCCCACACTTCCGGTCACTGTTCTAACTAAAGTTAATCCCGATATCGGGCCGGAAGTTTCATGACTCTTCCGCTTGATGTAACTCTACATGGACTGTCCTCTGATACAGAAGAAGGTGATTGAGAGTCTGCTGGAGGCAAAGACATATCCCCGCTGTGGTCTTGCTGCGGGGAAGGCACCCCTTTTAAAACAGGGGATCCCACCGGCGGTGGTACTGAGACATCCAGTTCCAAACTCTCAGGTACAGGCTGAAGATGTTTTTGATAATGGCGTGTAACTGTCCCTCCATCAGTAAGGACTTCATAAGACCTTGGTTCTGGAGAGCGTCCAATTACCGTAGCAGGCGTCCAATTACCGTAGCAGGCGTCCCATTTCTTCTCATCATCCAGTTTAATTCTGACACTTTGCCCCGCATTCAGCTCCTGCAAGGGCCTCACAGAATGTCAATTCAACCTATCCCTTACTACCGGTTCATTCCCATCTTCCTTCAAACATGCAAAGGTCACCCCCATCCTCAAAAAACCCTCCCTCGACCCCAATTCTCCTGCAAACTACCGCCCCATATCACTGCTTCCGCTAGCTTCAAAAGTCCTGGAAAAACTAGTCTTCGATCCCTTAACCCACTTCTTGTCCTCCAACTCACTGCTCGACCCCTTTCAATCTGGCTTCCATTCCCAACACTCAACTGAGACTGCCCTCACCAAGGTTACCAATGATCTTCTTTCTGCTAAAAAAAACAGCCACTACTCAATACTTATCTTATTTGATCTGTCTGCTGCCTTTGACACCGTTGACCATCCCCTTCTCCTACGGACTCTCAGCTCCCTTGGGCACTCTGACACTGCCCTTTCCTGGATCCACTCCTATCTCTCTAATAGGTCCTTTTCTGTCTTAATTGCTGGCAACTCCTCCTCTCCATTGCCTCTGTCTGTTGGAGTACCTCAAGGCTCTGTTCTGGGTCCTCTACTTTTCTCTATTTATACTTCCTCACTGGGTAAACTTATCAGTAGCTATGGCTTCAACTACCACCTCTATGCTGATGATACTCAGATCTACCTATCCACCCCTTCACTCTCTCCTTCTGTCCTTTCTCCCATCAGTGTCTGCTTATCTGGCATTTCTTCTTGGATGGCCTCTCACCATCTAAAAATCAATATGTCCAAGACTGAGCACCTTCTAATCCCCCCTCTAATTCTACCCCGGTTCCTAACTTTTTAATCACTGTTGGTGACACCACTATCTCCCCATCACTCCAAGTCCGCTGCCTAGGAGTTACACTCGACTCCAATCTGTCCTTCATACCCCACATCCAATTGCTCTCTTCCTCCTGTCGCAATCACCTACGCAATATCTCCAAAATTTGTCCATTTCTTAATGCTGAAACTACTAAACAGCTAATCCACTCCATGGTAATCTCCCGACTTGACTACTGTAATAACCTACTAACTGGCCTCCCTCTCTCCCGCCTCTCCCCTCTTCAATCCATCCTAAATGCCTCTGCTAGGCTAATCCAGTACTTTTATTTTTGTACTCATGGACAGCGCTGCGTAATCTGTTGACGCTTTATAAATAAATAATAATAATAATAATGTCTCCTGTTGTAGAAGAATCGAAAGCCCCTTTTTGCCTCTTCATCCCTCCTAAGGTCTTCGTCCCGAGGAATAGAACTAGTTGGCTGGAAGACACCCACAGAGTGTAAGCAGGTGTGAATCTGGCGTCCTATCATCAGCTGTGCCGGGCTAAACCCCATGGCTTGAATGAGAGTTGCCCTATAGGACAAGAGGGCCAGGTATGGCTCAGATTGCTTCAAAATAAACTTTGTTGTTTGAACTGCCCTTTCAGCCATTCCTGCGGGTAATGTGGACTTGTCGTGGAATGTACAAAATCATATTCTCTGCTGAAAGAACTGAACTCTGTGGAAGCGAACTGCATTACGTTATCACTCACCAGCTACATTGGTATGCCCCACCGGGCGAACAAACTCTTGAGACGAGTGATAACGGCTTGACTTGTGATTTCATTCAAAGGTGCAATTTCTAAATACCTGGAATAGTAGTCGATCACGACTAAGAACTTTTTCCGTGCAGTTCGCACAAATCAGCAGCTATTTTCTGCCACGGGTCTGCAGGCAGCGGAGTAGAAATCAAGGGCTCCCTTATCTGAGTAGGCCGGCGTTCCTGGCAAAAGGCACATTTAGACACATGGCTTGCAATGTTGGAACTGATTCCAGGCCTCGATACTGCCATAGCTGCCCTTTCTCTGCACTTTGTAATGCCTAAGTTTAACATCTCCTGCCTCATGCTGACAGGAATAACAATGCGGTCCTGGAACAGCACCAACCCATCCAGCTCCGTGAGCTGCGACCTCTCTGACTGGTAAGAACTTAAAGACATCCAGGCTGCCCGACTCTCGGGCCAACCTTCTTTTATGTACTTTATAACTTCTTGAAGGTTTGTATCTAAATATGTCTCATTCTTTATTTGTTCCAGCTTCCCTGAAGAGATGGACTTGGAGGCCAGAACTGAATCTACATACACTTTCACATCCGATTCCGTTGAAGACTCTTCAGCAGCAGCCAGCGGGAGCCTGGACAGTGTATCCGCCACAACCAGTTGTTTCCCCGGCACATGCACTGCCTGAACGTTGAACCTGAGCAGCCTCATTAGAAGTCTCTGGCATCTTAAGGGTGTTTTGTCAATATGATAGGAGTTGATTAGAGGGACTAGCAGTTTATGGTCAGTCTCCAGACTAAATTTCTCTAAACCCACTAGGTAATGCTGAAAGCGCTCACAGGCCCAAACTGCCGCCAGGCACTCTTTTTTCAATTTGGGCGTATTTTGACTCAGCAGCCATCAGTGTACGGGAACAGTAGGCGATGGGCTGTAGTTTGTTTTCAATCAACTGCAGGAGGGCGGCCCCTAACCCATAACTGCTTGCATCAGCACTAACCACAGTCTTTTTGGAAGGGTTGTAGAACCCCAGCACTGGGGCAGACCCCAGCAGGGACTTGACCTGCATAAAAGATTCTTCCTGTGAAGGTCCCCAGACCCAGGCAACATCTTTCTTTAGCAACTCTGTGATAGGGTGTAGTATAGTGGATAAGTCTGGGAGGAACCTGTCCACATAATTTACAAGGCCCAATATTTGTCTCAGCTCATGTACATCAGGAGGACTTTTCATCTGTTCAATAGCACACATTTTCTTGGGGTCTGGCTTGATGCCATCCCCATTGATGATATGCCCAAAGTAACATAACTCAGGTTTCCTAAAATGGCATTTCTATTTATTTAACTTCAGCCCGGACTCTCTAATAGTCTGCAGCACGCAGCTCAGTCGCTAATCATGTTCCTCCAATGTAGACCCATACACCAAGATATCGTCCATGATGACTGCCGTGCCCACGTGGTCTCTTAGGAGAGAACTCATTTCTCTTTGAAAGATTTCAGGAGCAAAACCGACCTACCGGTGTGATGAAGGTAGTCAGTTTGCGGCACTTTGGATCTAGAGGTATCTGCCAGAAGCTGCTAGAAGCATCCAATGTAGAGAAGAACTTTGCCCCAGCCAATTTCGGAGCTATGTCTTTAAGTGTCGGCAGCACATATCTCTCTCTCTTCACCGCCTCATTTAGCCTTTTCAAGTCTACGCAGATGCGTACCTTCCCGTTTTTCTTTGCAACAGGCACAATGGGGACACACCAGTCAGTTGCTTCAACAACCTCTTCAATAACCTCCATATTCTTCATACGCTCCTTCTCCACTTGTGGCATGAGCGGGAACGGAATTCTACTGGGAGTGGTAATGCTGTATGGGACTGCGTCACCTCTAAGTGGACTGGGTTGCAATTCATTAGGCCCAATTCACCAAACATATCTTCTGAGATTTCATTCACTCTGGCTACTAGGCCCAAACCACAGGCTGCTTTTCTGCTCAATAAATTGTTAACACACTGACCTCTAATCACATGCACCAACATGGTGAATTTCCTTTGCTTGTACTCGCAGCTGGCAAGAAATTTTCCCGCACAATCAATGCGGCCACCAGGACTATGAACTTTTGTTGTAACTTTTGCCAGCTGGGGCTGTCAAAGCAGTTTTATGAATGCTGCAAGGGACATTACAGTGATGTCTGCTCCTGTGCCAATCTTTAAGGCAACTTTGGCTACCATTACAGTAAGAGTAACCCTCCAATCATCTTCTGAACCTGGCCGTTCAACAACAGACCCCACAAAGGACACTTCTTGACCCTCCTGGTCGCTATCCACCTGCATCTCCTTAATATATTCAGTCTTACACACCACTTCAAAATGGCCCATCCTGTTACATTTTCTACATCTTTTGTCTTTAGCAGGGCATATGACACTCTGATCATGGGCACGGTTGCACCGTGTGCATCGGGCATGCTGCGCCCATCCACTTCTAGGCCTATCTGTTGTCTTATGTCTACCGCTCACCCTGTGCCTTTCACTAGCAGCTCTCCTGAACTGCTGCACTTCATCCACAATACTCAGACCTCAGATCAGCACTTTGCTTTTTCACCAGTTCACTCTGGCGGGCCATCCTAATAGCCCCATCTAATGTTAAATCAGACTCTAACTGTAGCTTCAGTGAGACTTCCGCATCTGATATTCCAATGACTATTCTGTCTCTAATTTGCTCTTCTTTAGCAATACCAAACTCACAGAATTCAGCTAGTTCATACAGGTTGTGCACAAATGACTCCACAGATTCTCCCACACGCTGAGCACGTTTGTGAAAACAAGCCCTCTCATGAATCACATTTCTTTTGGGCACAAAGTGGGCACTGAGTTTATTCATAACTATTTCAAGTCAAATTCTTGCCCTTCTTGGAAAGTAAAAGCGTTGAACACTGGCTCCACATCTTTCCCCATAGAGTATAAAAGAGAATTATCTTGTACTTCACCACTCTCCTTGTCCAGCTTGGAAGCAATCCTTAAGCGCTGAAACTGCTGACGCCATGTGTGCCAAGCTGCAGGCTGAGAGAAATCGAAAGGCTCAGGTGGGGTAAACTTTGACATCGTCATCGATCAGGAAACAGAAGCGCAGGCAAGAACTTCTGACACCATGTCATGAGATGCAGGACACATGCAGGACACAGCAAAGGTGGTACAACTCTATTTTATTGCATAGTTGCCAACAGTCCCTGATTTCCAGGGACAGTCCCTGGATTTTGCTGTATGTCCCTGGATTTTTTTTGTCCCTGGAAATGTCCCTGGAAATGCTACCTCTTTTGACCAACATTTGGTGTATGTATATATATATATATATATATATATATATATATATATATATATATATACAGTATATATACACACATACATATTGATAGATAGATAGATGTAGTTTATTATTTAAATATAATTAATTCCTAATGCAATAGTGTTATTATTATTGAATGGGTTCACATATTATTTGGCTGCCTAATTTTAATGCTGTGTTATAAAAATAACTATATGACCAGAATGTGTTCCAGAGACTGGGTAGGTGTAAGAGCTTGGTGCTGTAATCTGTATAATAAACTATGGATAAGACTAAATTATACTATTACTGGGTGTGTTTTGATTGCAGAACTGAGTGGAGGGAGCAGTTAACAGTAGGTCGTCAATACTCCAGTAACCTGCATGCTTGCTCTGCTGCAAAGTGTCCCTGGAATTTTTTTTGAAATGTTGGCAACTATGTTATTGTAGAGCATGGAAATATACATCTGGTAGCATTGATCTCACTAAGTAACTGCGACACAGACAAACAGACCTAAGCCCCGCCCCCAATCTGGTGACGTCACTTCCCACTCTCATCACAATATGTAATTAGTTATTTTTTTGTGATAGGCAGTTCTTTGATGAGGGGATATAAACATGTTAAATAGTTTGCTGTGTTTGCTCATTTTCACTCAGTCTGATGAAGGGATGATATCCCCCAAATGTCACTTATTTGTTTGAGATTTGTGCACAATAAAGCATATTTGAAAATCCAGAGAGTGCATGCCTGTTATGGATTGTTTATGATATTTGCCTGCAACCTGGACGTCATGTTGATGGTGAGAGTGCGCTCTTTTAAACTATATTTGATACAAAAATATTCTAAGTGAAGAACATAGGGATTTCATAGATTTTTATTCACCCCCACCTCTGCCAACTAATAACAGGTAACATTTGTAATCATCATATAAATACTATGATATATTAAACATTGTAAATAACTTTGTTCCTTTGCTTTTCTCAAAGTTACTTAGCACAATATATCGATCAATAATTAAGTTAAGAGGACCGGCACTTTAAAAAAAAAAAAAAAAAAAAAAAACCCACTGTATGTATAAACAGATAAATACACATGTACACAGACACAGTATATATATATATATATTTATATATATATATATATATATATATATATATATATATATATATATATATATATATATATATATATATATATATATATATATATATACTGTATATATATATATATATATATATATATATATACAGTATATGTGTGTACACACACACAGAAAAGCCCTTTCTAGTCAAACACTTTGCCATATACCAATTCGCTTTTAACCCTTTTCAAATATTTTTTATTAATATTTTAATTATGTATTTTAATGTTTTTTTAGGTGTTTTGTGAAAAGATTTTTTTGAACCCTAGGGGGCCGATTCTCTAATATGTTGACGGACATAATCCGCTACACGCACATCGATAAATGCCGACAGCATATGCTGTCAGCATTTATGATTGCACAAGCATTTCTAGTGAAATGCTTGTGCAATGCTGCCCCTGCACATTTGCGGCCAATCCCATCATGCTGATTGCTTACGACCGCTGCTTCTTAACTTCCGCTTCAGGTCTCAAGCCACATTAAATTTTCAAGTGCAGTTTTGGTGTTCGCACGTGTGCAATCTCTAACTTTCAACTTGTAATACCAGCACTATTTAGCACGGTCGCGATCTCCACTGAAAGTATAGGTTGTGCTAGACAGATGTAGGCCGTACTAACCCACCACTGGTAAATGGGATTTAACATGCACTTGTAATATCAAGTTGCGCAAATGTTAGCTGTACTGCTTATCGTTGTCTGTGCTATCATTAGCGTGCCACTTGTAATCTGGCTCTATGTGTGTAATACAATACAGTTATTTAACCAACAGTTGTGTTCCCAATAGTCACATTAGTTTTGAGAAATATTCCTACTTATATAGGGGACAGGTTATCCATACTTTTTCATCCTTTTATTGTAGAAACTGATTCCACTCTTAATTACTTATTCTATTCATTGTTTATGGGTTGAACCATGGGGAAAAAGGTTATAATTATGTATAATTACTTTATTTTTCCATCTGAGTGGCACTTATGTCGCTCTGCAGTATTTTCTGCGTGCCTATTTGGCCTGAAGAGCAAAAGTATTACTCGATAGCAGGTAGACACAGCAGTTTTTTTTCATCTCATGTATAACCATTCATTAACATGAAAAACTGTGATACTCTCTTAAAGTGACAGTCTATAGTAAAATGTACTTATATAATTGTAATCCTTGCTCAGTGATCATACAATCAAACAGTATCCCCAGGAGTTTCTTTTCTCCATGCAGGCAAAACCAATATTGTTTTGAAGCACTGGCCATTTTGAAATGGCCGCCTTGTCCCTCCTACTCGTGATGTCACTATTTCTCTGGCATTAAGGATATGGTTTTGGACTTAGTGTCATGCCCGATGAGTCGCGCCTGTGCACATCGTTTCATACCTTTTTATTTCCCAGAACTCAAACTCATTTCTAACTCCACTGTTGTGACAGATCACATTGCAAGGAAATGAAAGGTATGCTGCGTCACTTAGTGCACAATGGGCATGAGTGTGACCCATTACACATGACACTAAGCCCAGAAACATATTTACAACACCAGGGAAATAGTGATGTCACGAGCAGTAGGAATAAGGCGGCCATTTGAAAATGGCCAGTGCTTCAAAACAATATCTTTTTTGGCTGCACAGAGAAAAAAAAATCATCCTGCGAATAATGTTAGACTGTATGATCACTGAGCAAGGATTACAGTTATGTAACTACATTTGTAGTGTAGACTACTGTCCCTTTAAAATAGCTGTCAACCAGAGAGTTCACCACTAAGAGATTCAGGGTTACTAGTATTTTCTGCTCCTGTTTCAAATACCCCCCCTACAGAATTGAGAGTGCATTTCTTATAGTAATAGTATACCACAAGCTCTTCATCAAAAAATTATAATCCTATACAGTACCTCCCTTTAACCCTGATATGTAGCATTGCAGCAACAGCAGCCTTTGTTAGCACATTTCATCCAAGCCATATTTTCTTTTTGAAATAATCTTTAATGAAGACATAGGAAGGAAACAAAACATATTTATAAACAAAAAATACACCGATCGCTAGCACCAACAATGAGCAAGTGGAAAGGCTACAGGAAATGCATTGTGTACAGTCTTCATAGTACAAAAATATCCTCTGGTGCTGTGTTTATAGGTTAGATTTGTTAACTGTAGGTAACTAATACAGGTACAATCCAAAGAACCAGTGAGCTAAAAACAACAGATTTATTAGGAACTGAAAACATGCATTGAAATTCATAAGCAAAAGGTCAGGTAATACAGGTAACCTAGATTCTAATTAACAGTGATCAAAAGAAACTCTATAAAACCTCAGGAGTAGAATTAAATTGTCTGGTGAGGTTCCCCACTACGAGTCTATAGCAAATTATTCCACTCTCTTATCTCCTTCATCCCCCTTCTACTTTTCTTTAATCTGTAACATATGGCCAGCATTTCTTACCTACCGTCTTCCCCTTGATTTCTCCCTCTATTCATTTTTTTGGTTTGTTTTAGAGCACTTTCTAACTTTCATCCTTCTTTTATCCATATTCCTCTTCTGTTTCAAAACCCATCTACTCTTTTATATTCCTGTTGATTCTTATATTGGGTCCCAAAGTGGCAATATTGGTATTTTTAATATAACCATGTTGTATTGTAGATGAGGTGTGATCAATCTTCAAGCATATTCAAACAGAAAATAAACCTCAGAGTAGGAATTCATCAAATACTGTATATTAAGAGTATATTTATTAGCTTGTATGGTTCATGAAGGAACTGTGTATTCTATTTGTACCTTTTGAACAAGCCTGCATGCCCTAACAGTCACTGAGCATGCAAAGGGAAATCAAGTGCACATTGTGAGTCCCATTCTGGTGCAGAAATATCCCAGGGCCACGTTTTCACAGCAGATGTCACAGAGAATCTTGTAATTGCATTTGTGTTGATGAAGATTCTAAAACATGGCTGAGCTAGCTAAAATATAGGCTCCTACAGTACTCGGGCAGAAGGGGGATGTGCAGCTGAGCTGTGAGTACAGTACAGGAGCAGACAGAGTTTAACTTTGGAAAACCCGCCTGGTTGGGTCACTTCTATCTAGCGCTACACTTCTGTGAGTGTCAGTACTAGCATCTGGATTCGGGATACGAAACCGGAAGTGGTGAGGTCGTTAGGAGGCTTGTTCCGGTAACAGCAGCGTTTGCTCTGGGGGAGTCAGCCAAACGGCTCTGAAGCTTTGGCTCATTCATTATTGCACTGAATGTGCAACGATCCTTGTGAGTACCTGCTCATTCTTGTTTTAGTACACTGTGTTTGTTCAGAACTTGCTGCACCAACAGCGCCTCTTGTTTCTTGTCTTCCAGGACTTTTTGTCATTCCCTTTATATTTGAACCTATGACTATTACGGGAAAATAAAAACAAACTTCAGCAGGAGGCTTTGGTGCATAGCAAATACATTTTTTAATAGTTTCCATGGTAACAAAATATTTGAAATAGTTCTACAATACTTTGCCAATATATTCTACAATAACACTTCTTGAATATGCAAGATTTTGTTATATTTTAACTGTGAATTTGAAACCATTGCAAGTGATACATATTAAAGTATACATTATGGTAGTTTGGAAGGAATTTATTATTTTCCAAAAAACCCTAAATACTCAAAGTGAAGGTCCATTTTGATGAATTAGTGCCCGTTTTTTAATAAACCTATTAAAGACAAGGGCACTTTAATTCATCAAAATTTACGTTTCACTGTTTTCTTCAAAAACTTACCTTTAAGTCCTGGCAGCCGCTCCAGCACTTCCTTCGCCCAGTCGAAAGCCATCGTCGCGGATCCAAAATGACAAATCCGGCTTCCTCCAATCACAGCATTGCATCAGGCAAAGATTCCCCCGGGGGGGGGACTCTGATTGAAGGAAGCCTGATTCGTCATTTCTGACGTCTGCAGTGGCTTCTGACGGCCGGGGGAATAGCTGGAGCGGCATTCATGAGTAAAAGGTTTTTGAAGAAAACAGTGAAATGTCAATTTTGATGAATTAATGTGGCCTTGTTTTTAATAGGTTTATTAAAAACCGGACACTTATTCCTTAAAATGGACCTTCACTTTAAAATGTATTTTCTATTTTTCTATTGTAGCTTTTTGTGGTAGAGTATCATTCAGAAAATGAAAAGATTTTGATCTGCTCAAAACAATTCTTGCGCCAAGGTACACATTTATTTTCTGGAACATTGTTTTCTATTGTTCAAAAAAGGAACCTGCTTATATAAATAATCAGTTATGACATCATATTTTCATAGTTTAACCTATTTGTGATCAACCCATAGATACATCAGAACTGGAACAGCATATCCAATATTTTTAAATCAATTTCCTATATTCTACAACTTTCACTAAAGACCACTCATCTCTCCATTCTAAAGTAAATAACCTCTGTAGAATTATGGAGGGATCAGTGCACTCATAGGTAATTTTGGGAATGTGAAAGCAGCATATGAAGAACTTACTGAATTATTTGTTTCCCTGATTCACCAATTACTATGTTATTATTTGGAGAGAATGTTGAAATGTTTTCAAATATTCCCTGGTATATGGGGATGTCAAGTAATACTGATCATTTTAATTTTCTTTCCTTTGAAAGTCTCATTGTGTGTTGTTTGAATTATACTGCATTAGTTTCAATCAAAATAGCTGACGACTAATGTGAAAGTTGGGCATAAAGGAAATGCATGAACAGTACTATTGAAATATTTTGATTTGCTGTTTTTGATATTTTGAATTACTGTGTTTAATATGCTTGTAACTTCACTGTGGACCATACCATTTCTCATTTTTAGGCACACATATAACTTGAGGGAAAAAATGGTTATTTTCTCTTGACATTATTTAAAAAGCAAATCTGTAGAAGGTCACAGGACCTCTAGGCAAATACATTAATAGATTTATTGACAGGACTCACTTTCATTATGACAAAAAGTTTAATGGTAGTTTTCATAAATTTAACCCCAAAAAACTAATTTTTAAACACACACAAATCTTAAAGGGACAGTCTACTCAAAAAATGTTTATTGTTTAAAAAGATAGATAATTCCTTTATTAATCATTCCCCAGTTTTGCATAACCAATACTGTTATATTAAGACACTTTTTACATCTGTGATTACCTTGTATCTAAGCCTCTATAGACTGCCCCATTTTCTCAGTTCTTTTGATAGACTTGCATTTTAGCCAATCAGTCCTAACTCATAAATAACTCACAGTTAGTGTACAGATCTCCTGTTATAAAATGTACAAAACTCATAAATGCACCATTGTTCAACTTGAAGAACTTTTTATTAACTGAAGACAACACACCCATTTGAATGTAATAACTCATGCTTGTCCCTAGTGTTAGAATATATGAACTGAAACAAATATAAACAACAACTGGAAGAAACCATTATGATATTCATTACAGTTAGAACAATGTTATATATATGACAAACATAAACTAGCACTGTCTAACTGTAAAAAACTGTCAAAATGCACTGAGATAAAAGATGGCCTTCAACAGTTTAGAAATCAGTTTGAGCCTACTTAGGTTTACATTTCAAAAATCAAGAGAACAAAGCAAATTTTATGATAAAAGTAAAATGGGAAAATGTTTAGTATTAACTTGACTATCCCTTGAGCGATGTGTACACAACATGTCTAATATCATAGAGAAAGAATATAAGCAAACAATCACCTAGAGTCAAATAGCAGCGTTGTGGCCCATAACGCATCATTTTCCCTAACGCAGCCATTACAAATCTTGTCAGTATAGGTGTATGGCAATCAGAGGAAGAGCCATGGCGTGTGGCAGCACTAATCCAGAACCGGAACAACAAGGAGGCAAAAGGTCATCCAATAGGAGGCGAGCTATACCGGAGTACTGTAGCCAGGGAGATCAACCCCAAATACAAGTACCATAGAGAGAAGGACAGGCAGGCACTGCTCAGGGAGTAAAATACAAAAAAAAAACTTTTATTAGCATCCAGTAAAACTTAGGAAGCTATAAGCTCCAAAAATGGTACAGACAGACAGGCGGTCAAAGAGGGAAAAACGGCCTGACGCGTTTCACGCCCCCCTAGTGGCGCTTAATCATAGGCTGGGGTGTTAGTGAACAGTCAAGCCTTATATACACATAAGTTAACCCTTCCCACACCAAGAACAAATAAAACATAAGATATACTTATTCATTATAACAGAATTAAACCCTGGACAAATGAAAAAATAGAAGACAAGAAACACAATCCCAAATACAATTACAAATATAAATGCAGATACAAAGACACATCCAAGCTAATAGAGGCACCTAAAAATCACACTTAAAGGTCTACAGTAAAAAAATAAATACTAAAGTGTACTGGTTCGATATAAAAGTTTTACTAGTGAAAAAGGATGTCAAGCTAACAGTTAATATCACTTCAGCCTTATAAGTATTTTGGAAAATTTTAATAAAACCTTTAAGTCTATAAAGCAGTATGTAGAACACTAGTTATAAAAAAAAAGTTAATGTCACACTCTTTGTTCATACCCATAGGTATTCTAGTATTTAATTTTAAGATCCAATAAAGTTCTTTCTTGTCCAGGATTTTGTTTTTATTCCCACCCCTAGGGGGAAGTATTACTCTATCTATAATTTGTATTGTCATATCGGCTATATGACTAAAGTGATAATAGTTAAAGTGATTGGCAACTGCAGAATCTATGAAATAATTTATTACATCCCTGGTATGTTCTCCAAACCTAGTTCTGGCCTCACGTGACATTTTACCAACATATTGACTTCTACATAAATTACAAGTAAATAAATACACCACAAATGTGGTCTTACAGTTAGCATAAAAATCTATTTGGTAAATACTGTTGTCATGTGTTGATGTAAAACTATTTCCAATTTTTATGTTAGTACAGGTGGTGCAATTCCTACTTCCACATTTAAAGTTACCCTTCTTAGATAGCCAACATGAAACACTCTAATTTTGTTTGAATCTAACCACACTAGGGGATAATGATCTTGCTAGGGTTTTAGGTTTTCTGGAGACAAATCTACACCTATCAACAAGTGGTTTCAAAACAGAGTCACCCATTAACAAGGGCAGATGTTTTCTAAGAATTCTAACTATACTGGTAAATTGTTGTGTGTACTCTGTTGAGAATACAATTGAGTCATCAAACATATTTACATTAGACTGTTTTTTCTTTCAGACCTATCGTTTTGAGTTTTTACATTTAACCTACACTTTTCCAAAAGTATTGGATTATATCCTCTTTTGGCAAGCCTATCATTAAGTTCCAATGACTGTTCTTCAAATATATTGTCAGACTTTGTATTTCTACGAAGTCTGATAAATTGACCTCTAGGTATGGCTTTAATTAAATGGCCTGGGTGTTGCAAGCTAGCATGCAAAATAATGTTTCCAGCAGTTGGTTTTCTGTAAGTCTTAGTTATGATAAGGTTGTCAGTGGTGTACAATGTAAGATCCAAGAAATTAATTTCCTTTTCATTCATTTCACCAGTGAAACTTAAACCTAGTTCATTGGTGCTAAAGTAAAGTAACAAGTCATGTAAAAATCTTGGATCTTTATTATTACGCACCACTAAAAGCAAATCATCTATATATCTGACGAAAAGAACTATCTGCTCCTGCCAAGGGTTAATGGGGGAGTAAACATACATTAACTCCCACCAGGCAACAAAGATGTTTGCAGAGGCTGGGCAAATTTTGCCCCCCATAGCTGTTCCGCTTATTTGCAGATAGAACTCTTCGTCAAAGGTAAAAAAAAATTATGTGACAATATAAACCTTCACCTATATAAAGTCTCACTGAATTATCAAGATTACATTCTTTATCTAAAAAGAAGTCAACAGCTTTAATACCAAGATGCTGTGGAATACTCGTATAAAGAGATGTAATGTCTGCTGTAATCCAACAAAAATCCTCCTGCCATCTGATAGTATCCAACGTGGCTAAAAGGTGGGAAGTATCTTTCAAGAAGCTCAATTGCATTGTGGCAATGGGCTGGAGGACTGAGTCCATCCATTCCCCTAGTGGTTCTAAAAGTGAGCCAATTCCTGCCACTATAGGTCTACCCGGTGGACAGGAGGTATTTTTGTGGATTTTAGGTACATGATGAAATATAGGTGTGATAGGGTGATCAGGAATTAGGGATTCACGATCTTTAGTTGAAAAAATGCCAAGCATAATACCATCATCAATTAGTTTCGTCATCTCCCTTTTAAACAGTAAAGTAGGATTACTTGGGAGTTTGCGATAAATTGTGGAATCAGAAAGCTGTCTATGAGCTTCTTGCAGATACAAGATTTTATCCATCACTACAATGCTGCCGCCCTTATCCGAATTCCTAATAACAATTTCTCTATTATCTTGTAAGGATTTAAGAGCTACACATTTAGTGTAATTCAGATTAAGGGCAGCAGCATTCTTGTGTTTTTTATATCTTGCTCAAGCTTCAAAATATCCTCTTGGACTGCTTTCCGGTAGGAGTTGATCATAGGGCCCCTAAAATTTACAGCGTAAAACGAAGACCTATCTCTTTTAGGTTTATGTAGTACATTTAATGGGGTATCCTTGTCATAGTCATCATCGGGATTGTAAAGGGCATCGAGAGTGACAATGGCGCAAGCATCTTGAAAAGGTAGATGCGGAATGAGTTAATGTGAGCATTATCTGTCTCGATGTCCATTGCAATAGCTGTCTCTCTTTCCATCCCCAATCGTTGGTCCTTGTCAGTTACAGCAAAAAAAGTTTTAAAGCTAGTTTGCAAATACATTTGTTAATGTCCAATAACGTATTAAAGCTGGAAAACCTATTGGTGGGGGCAAAGCCTAATCCCTTTGAAAGTACAGATTTTTCATCCTTAGAAAGACTATAGTGTGATATATTAAATATACTGAGTCCACCAGACAATTCAGGATCTATATTGGTTAACTCTGTCCCTTCTTCTTTTTGTTCAATTTTCCCCCTCTTTTTTCTCCATCTTCTTCTGTTTCTTTTCCTTTCTCCTTTATACTTCGCATCTTGGGGCGTACCACTTGTAATACTGGATCCACATCTTCTCTCGAGTATTTCTGAAAAAGAACATAAGAGGGTTGAGAAGAGGAAGGAGAAATAGAAGGAGAAGAGGAGCAAAGAGATGAGAGAGATGAGAAGGAGCTGGCAGTAGTATTAGCCTCAGAATCTGAGGTTTCACCCTCTGATGCACTAAATGCAACTCTCTTTGTATCTTTCTTTTTTAAGATGGACTTCGGTCCTTTTTTTGGAGGTCTCATTCTGTTTTTGTTGTTGTTTCTTATTTCCATATTTGTTTTTATTTGCTCACTGTTGTTGGCCAACAACCATCCAATTATACACTTTATTTTGTTCGTAGTCCTCCTTATCTCTATTAAATTTATTCCCCTTATGGGTAGCTTGTTCATGGTCACATTTTCTTAATGCATCATCCATTTTCTTTTTATGTGTTAAATATTTGGGGTTTGTTTGTAATGTTCTGATTTCATCATTAATGGTATTCACTGCCTCTTTAAGTTTTATCCTTTTCTTCTCCTTTACTCTTACCAGTATATTGATGAGTTTTAGTGAGCACTCACAGAGTGCTATATTCCAATCATCTTGGTCTGTTTGATGTTCAAATTCAAAGGACGGATATTTTTTGAGCCTCAATCCCCTGTGGATCCTTTGCGCTTCTAGATATTTATTGAAAGCCACAATGTCCCACATAAGTCGCTAATCAGTTATTAGGTATTGCTGTAACAACCTAAAGTTCGTTCTCAATTCATTGCTATCAAGTTCAGTATCCTCTTTAGCAAAAAGTTTATCAAAGAATTCCCTTCTGGCACCCATATCAAACATACCCTGTGTATCACAGGGAATGGGTTTATTGTCCTCATTAAATTCATTGTCCATAGGTAATATACTTATACCCTCTATGTCTGTGTTTATGTCTGCCATAATTGTTTGAAATTTTTTTTTTTAGTTTACACCCCCTAATACGGTATAGAGCCTAATATCTTTAATCCGGAATTAAAGATTAATTTAGGAACCTGGTAGTATGCTATAAATAATGTGATGTCAACGTATATTGTCAGTACACTAAGCAGAATTCAATACGTGATAAGGTTATAAACAACAACAGCAGCATCACTGTATTACTGCATTCGGTACTCACACTCTCAGTTGTAAAGTTCATACCAGAGCTGCATAGGTGTACGGCAAGCCTTTTAGCCTGTACCGCAACGTCAGTACCGCACTCGTAAAAATGATATTTTTTCATGGGATTCCCATAGCGCTGGTATTACGAGTTTTGCGGTGAGGCTAAAAAGTGAGAGTTACAGCCTAAAATGACAAGATCTGTACTGCCATCTAAAGTCAGTAGTTATGAGTTTTACGCTACAAAGCTGTAAAATAAAACTTATAACTAAAGTGTTAAAAAGTACACTAACACCCATACTACCCAAACCGAGGCCCTCCCACATCACAAACACTATAATAAATTTATTAACCCCTAATCTGCTGCTCCCGATATTGCCGCCACTTAAAAAAAATATTAACCCCTATTCCGCCGCTCCCTGACATCCTCACCACTTTAAGAAACTTATTAACCCCTAAACCGCCGCCCTGCCGCATCGCAAACACTATTTAAATATTCTTAACCCCTAATCTGCCATCCGCCCACATCGCCCCCACTATACTAAAATTATTAAGCCCTACACTGCCGCCACTGTACTAAACCTATTAACCCCTAAACTGCAAGCCCCCCATGAGATATAATAAACTAAACTATTAACCCCTAAACCGAAAGCCCCCCACATCGAAATAAACTAAATTAAACTATTTACCCCTAAATCCTAACGCCCCCCCTAACTTTATATTAACATTACAATTTACCTAGCTTAAATTAAATTTAAACTTACCTGTCAAATTATAAAAACTAAGTTTAAACTAACAATAAAACTAATATAATTATTAAACTAAAATTAAACTAACAACTAATTAAATTAAACTAATCTACACATTAGAAAAATCCTAACACTACTCTAAAAATTACAAAGTATCTAAATACAAAAACAAAAAAATACTAAGTTAGAAAAAATAACAAACACTAAATTACGGAAAATAACAAACGAAATTATCCAAAATAAAAAAGAATTACACCTAATCTAATAGCCCTATCAAAATAAAAAAGCCCACCCAAAATAAAATAAACCCTAGCCTACAATAAACTACCAATGGCCCTTAAAAGGGCCTTTTTTGGGGCATTACCCCAAAGATATCAGCTCTTTTACCTGTTAAAAAATACCCCACAAAGACCCCCCCAACAGTAAAACCCACCACCCAAAAAACCCCCCAAAATAAAAACCTAATTCTAAAAAAACCTAAGCTACCCCTTGCCCTGAAAAGGGCATTTGTATGGGCATTGCCCTTAAAAGGGCATTTAGCTCTTTTACTGCCCAGACACTAAACTAAAAAAAAACCCACCTCAAAAACCCTTAAAAAAGCCTAAAACTAATCCCATGATGATCCACTTACAGTTTTTGAAGTCCCGCTTGAACGATCTTCATCCCGGAGTTGAAGTCCTGATCCAGGCGGCGAGAAGTCTTCATCCAGACGGCCTCTTTAATCTTCATCCCGGTGGCGAAGTCCTGATCCAAGCGGTGAGGAGTCTTCATCCAGGCGGCCTCTTCAATCTTCATCAAGGCAGCATCTTCTTGATCCCAGAGGCGCAAAGTGAGTCCATCATGAAGACATCTGGCACAGAGCATCCTCTTCATACAGTTGCCGCCGTACACTGAATCTTCAATGCAAGGGACGCGATTCAAGATGGTGTCCCTTGCATTTCTATTGGCTGAAAATGTTGAATCAGCCAATAGGATTTAAGCAGCTCTAATTCTATTGGATGACGTGTATATTTTTAGTTTTTTTTTTTTAGCAAAACAGCTGTTTAACTTAGGGCAATGCCCTACAAAAGACCCTTTTAAGGGCCCTTGGTAGTTTGGGGGTGGGGGTTTGTATAGTATTAGGGGGTGTTTGTATTTTTTTTTTGAGCAAAAGAGCTGTTTATCTCAGGGCAATGCCCTACAAAAGGCCCTTTTAAGGGCCCCCAAAAGGCCCTTTTAAGGGCCCTTGGTAGTTTGGGGGGTCGGGTTTGTATAGTGTTAGGGGTTGTTTGTATTTTTTTGGAGCAAAAGAGCTGTTTATCTCTGGGCAATGCCCTTCAAAAGTCCCTTTTAAGGGCCCCCCAAAAGGCCCTTTTAAGGGCCCTTGGTAGTTTATTCTAGATTAGGCTGTTTTTTTTATTTATTTTTTAAAGGGTATTTGAATTATTTTTTTGGATAATTTCGTTTTTTTATGCAATGGTAGTTTTTTTATTTTTTGTAATGGTAGTTTTTTATTTTTTGTGATTTTAGTGTTTTTTTATTTTTTGTAATGTTAGGATTTAGTGTAAGGTAGCTTAGGTTTTATTTCACAGGTAAGTTTGTATTTATTTTAACTAGGTAGTTAGTAAATAGTTAATAACTATTTACTAACTAGTCTACCTAGTTAAAATAAATACAAACTTACTTGTGAAATAAAAATAAAACCTAAGTTAGCTACAATATAACTATTAGTTATATTGTAGCTAGCTTAGGTTTTATTTCACAGGTATGTATTTAGTTTTAAATAGGTATTATTTAGTTAATAATAGTAACTTTAATTTAGATCTAATTTCATTATGTTAAAGTTAGGTGGGTGTTAGGATTAGGGTTAGGTTTAGGGTTACGTTAGGGTTAAGTTAGGGTTAAGTTAGAGTTATGTTTATGGGTTAATATAGTTTAATTTAGGTTGTTGCGATGTGGGGGGCTGGAGGTTTAGGGGTTAATAGGTTTATTTAGTTAATAATTGTAAGTTTAATTTAGATCTATTTTAATTATGTTAAAGTTAGAGGGTGTTAGGGTTACGTTAGGATTAGGGGTTAATAGTTTAATTTAGGTTGTTGCGTTGCGATGTGGGGGGCTGGCGGTTTAGGGGTTAATAGGTTTATTTAGTGGTAGTGATGTGGGAGGTCAGAAGATTAGGAGTAAATAGCTTTATTTAGGTGGTGGCGATATAGGGAGCGTCGGAATAGGGTTTAATAACTTTAATTTAGTTGCGGCGATGTTGGAGTGCAGCGGAAAAGGGGTTAATAACTTTAGTATAGTGGCGGCGATATCAGGAGTGGCAGATTAGGGGTTAATACCTTCATTTAGGTGGCGGCGCTATTGGGAGTGTCAGATTAGGGATTAATAACTGTAGGCAGACGTTGGTGATGTCGGGGGCAGCAGATTAGGGGTGTTTAGACGTGGGGTTTATGTTAGGGTGTTAGGTTTAAACTGTATTTTCTTTTTCCCCATAGACATCAATAGGGCTGCGTTACGGAGCTTTTGTTTCTGCGATCGCAGGTGTTAGACTTTTTTCTGACCCGCTCTCCCCATTGATGTCTATGGGGAAAGCGTGCACAAGCTCGTCAAAACACTGCTTGTTTTTGGTGCGGTATGGAGCTTAAAATCTCCATATCGCCCACACAAGCCGTTTTTTTTTAAACTCGTAATGGTAGCGCTATAGGGGGTTAAATAACACAACTTTTGTTGCGTTCTTTACTTTCCTTATAGCGCTCAAAACTCGTAACCTAGGTGTATGATAACAGGGTACTTACAGTTACTCATATTGACATATATAGATGGACACAGAGGTAACCATGTGCATGTGTTTTTTTTATCTTCCACCCACAAAGAGCTAGATTATCATTAGCACGCTTACAGGGTTTATCGCAGCTCTTTGCGCGCATTGGTAGTAGCACGCTTATTACAAATTAAAAGTAAATGCGTTTGCTTGAGTGCAATTGAATTTAATGCGCGCTGGATTAGAGCGATTTCAGAGCTCTGATTAACTGTTACGCAAAACAAAAAAAAGTTGCACAAAACACATCAAAAATACATTTAAATGTACAGTTATGCTCATAATATTACTGTCTAACAAAAATTATTTATAAAAAACAGTCTAAAAAGTTATAAGAGGTTACACATATGAGTTCTCAGGTATTAGAAAAAAAGGCAGGTAAAGGGCTTTAACACAGATATACATACATACACATCATGTCCAAATATGTGTATGTATGTAACAAAGAAAGACTCTGTGATCTAAATATGTATAGTTTAGAGGATAGAAGGGAAAGAGGTGACATGATAGAAACCTTCAAATATATGAAGGGACTTAATAAAATAGAATCTGAAAGCATTTTTCACAAAAAAATAAATGCCAAAACAAGGGGTCACAATCTAAAGTTAGAGGGTAGCAGATTCAGGAGAAATTTAAGGAAGCATTTTTTTACAGAAAGGGTGGTGGATTCATGGAATGAACTTCCATTTGAGGTGGTAAACACAAAGACTGTAAAGGAATTTAAAAATGCCTGGGACATGCATAAGGCTATCCTAAGGAAAAAGTAACATGTAATATGGGTAGACTTGATGAGCGTTTTTGGTTCTTATCTACCGTCAAATTCTATGTTTCTATGTTTCTATGTATATGTATGTATATATGTAATATATATATATATATATATATATATATATATATATATATATATATGTGTTTATATGTGTGTATATAAATATTTATGTTTTTATTTATGTGTATATATAGTCATGGACAAAAATATTGGCACCCCTGCATTTCTGTCAGATAATACACCACTTTGCCCAGAAAAATGTTGCAATTACAAATATTTAGGCATTCTCATGTTTATTTCTTTTGTTTGTATTGGTTTGACACAAAAAAAAGTTGAGGAAAAAAGCCAAATCTGACACATTCCACGCAAAACTCCAAAAATGGACTGGACAAAATTATTGGTACCCTAAATAGCATACGCTGTCTGCATTTATCATTGCACCAGCAGTTCTTGTGAACTGCTGGTGCAATGCCGCCCCCTGCAGATTTGCGGCAAATCGGCTGATAGCAGGGGAGTGTCAATCAACCCGATCGTATAGGATTGATTTCTGTCCGCGGCCTCAGAACAGGTGGACAAGCTATGGAGCAGCGGTCTTTAGAAGGCTCGCGCGGAAACAGGGGCATCAAGCTCCATACGGAGCTTAATAAAATCGGTCCCCTTGACTCATTGCTGGCCAGTTCAGTACTCTCCAGCACTTTGCCTTAAACCATTTTTGGGTGCTTTTTGATGTGAGCTTTGGGTTATTGTCCTGCTGTAAGACCCATGACCTCTGACGGAGACCCAACTTTCTGACACTGGGCTCTACATTGCAACACATAATTCTTTGGTAGTCTTCAGATTTTGTAATGCCATGCACACATCAGGACATCCAGTGCCTGAAGCAGCAAAGCAACCCAAAAATATCAGTGAACCTCCACCATGTTTGACTGTAGGGACTGTATTCTTTTCTTTAAAAGCCTCATTTCTTTTTCTGAAAAACAGTAAAATTATGGACTTTGCCAAAAAGCTGTCATTTTGTTTCGTCTGTCCACAGCACATTCTCCCAAAAGGATTTTGGCTACCACAGGTAAGTTTAGGCAAACTCCAATCTGGCTTTTTCTATGTTTCTGTGTCAGCAGTGGAGTCCTCCTGGGTCTCCTACCATAGCGTCCCTTTTCATTCAGATGGTGGCGTATAGCGCAAGCTAACACATAGGTACCCTGTGCCTGAAGGTCAGCTTGAATTTGTCTGGAAGTTCATCGAGGTTCTTTATCCACCATTCAAACAATTCTTCATTGCAATCTTTGATCAATTTTTCTCTTTCATCCACATCCAGGGAGATTAGCTACAGTGCCATGGGCTGTAAACTTCTTGACAATGTTACGCACAGCGGATACAGCAACATTAAGATCTCAGGAGATGGACTTGTAACCTTGAGATTGTCCCTGCTTTTCCACAAATTTTGTTCTCAATTCCTCAGACAATTCTTTGCTGCTTTTTCTCTTCTCCATGCTTAGTGTGGCACTGTGACGTTTTTATTTTACTTATGTTCTACTGTTTCTTTAATTATGGGCAGGCTTTATTCTCTGCCTCAACCTATTTAACCGCTAACTAACATTAGCTCATTGCTTGGTAATTTGGTTAATTTTTCCTTTGCCTGGCTCCCTGCTCATTTCATGAGCGTCACTTGCTAAACCTACCTGAAGTTGTTTCTCTACTCTCTGCTCTGCTACGATATACTCCGGCTCCATCACGCAGCTGATGTCACCATCTTCAGGAGGATTCCTCCTAAGCTGCTCACAGGCAAACACTCCCGCTCCACACGCTGTGCTCACGGCTCCTGCTTACAACGGCGTACCTCTCTTCACAGCCCCGGATTGCAGACCTTACTTCAACCCTCCAACTTACCCGGGTAAGAGTCTTTGACTAAAGGTTTATTCTCTGTGTTTTTAAGCTTGAATGGATTAGTGATACTTCAAGTTGCTCCAGTTCAAGTATAGTATCGTGAATTTCACTGTCAGCTGTAACCATGTTGCAGTTCCTCTCCCCACTAGATTGTCAATACTTTGTTGCTTAAAATTTCTCTTCTCATCCTATTCCTTGGTATCTGCCTGGTCTCCTTTACTTGTACAGTGCTGTATACACCATACGTTATTCACTGCTTATTTACACTCTATTTTGGTTGTGGTGAATATATATGTATGGAACACTAATGCTATTTCCAACAACTGCCCGTATCTAGCAAATACTCGCAGCTGCTAACTATAGCTGCAAACTTTTACATAAACTATAGTTCAGTTGCTTGCTCCATGACATCTCATTAGCTTTTTTATAATATCCTCTTCCGCAGTTTGGAACCTCTGCACAGGCCGTTACAGACACACAGAGACACTCAACAGGAAGGCTGAGTCAAATATTCACCATTTTAACTGGTTTCCGGTGTGATTTCTATATTGTCAGCACCTGTTAATTGATACAGGTGAGCTTAATTACAAATTACAGGAGCATCACACACCTGGAATGTAATTATTTCTTGCAATTTTATGAAGGTTCCACTAATTTTGTCCAGTCAATTTTTGGAGTTTTGCGTTGAATGTGTCAGATTTGGCTTTTGTTTCTCCCCTTTTTTGTGTCATACTAATACAATCAAAATAAATAAACATGAGAAGAATGCCTAAACATTTGGAATTGCAACAATTTTCTGGGCAAAGTGGTTCATTATCTGCCAATATTTTTGGCCATGACTGTATTTATTTACAGACATACATTCTATTGGTTATTCCAATTAGCCAATAGAATGCAAGCTCAATCCTGTTGGCTGATTGGATCAGCCAATAGGATGAAAGCTCAATCCTATTGGCTGATTGCAACAGCCAATAGGATTTTTTCCACCTTAATTCCTATTGGCTGATAGAATTCTATCAGCAAATAGGAATCTAAGGGACGCCATCTTGGATGACGTCATTTAAAAGGAAACTTCATTCTTCAGAAAACGTCGGAAGAAGAGGATGCTCCACACCAGATGTCTTGAAGATGCAGCCTCTTGGTGCCGGATGGATGAAGATAGAAGATGCCGTCTGGATGAAGACTTCTGTCGGCTTGGATGAAGACTTCGGCTGGCTTGGATGAAGACTTCTGCCGGCTTCGCTGAGGACTTCTGCCGCTTCATTGAGGATGGATGTTGGGTCTTCAAAAACTGTAAGTGGATCTTCGGGGGTTAGTGTTAGTTTTTTTTAAGGGTTTATTGGGTGGGTTTTAATTTTAGGTTAGGGACTTTGTGCGGAAAAAGAGCTAAATGCCCTTTTAAGGGCAATGCCCATCCCCATCCAAATGCCCTTTTCAGGGCAATGGGGAGCTTAGGTTTTTTAGATCGTTGTGTGGGTGGTGGGTTTTACTGTTGAGGGGGTATTTGTATTTTTTTACAGCTAAAAGAGCTGATTTCTTTGGGGCAATGCCCCGCAAATGGCCTTTTTAAGGGCCATTGGTAGTTTATTGTAGTCTAGGGTTTTTTTTTATTTTGGGGGGGATTTTTTATTTTCACAGGGCTATTAGATTAGGTGTAATTAGTTTAAATAATTGATAATTTATTTTTTATTTTGTGTAACTTAGTGTTTTTTATTTTGTGTAACTTAGTTGTTAGTTTTTTGTAACTTAGTAATATTTAATAGTAGATTTAAATAATTTGAGTAGGGTTCGGTGTTTAAATATGTAATATAGTTAATTTAATTGTTAGTTTAATGTCATTTTAGTATAAAATTTAGGGTAGGTTAATTATTAGTTTAATATAGTTTAATGTAACTGTAGTATAAAAGGGTAGGTTAATGAATAGTTTAATATAGTTTAATGTAATTTTAGTATAACAGTTAGGGTCGGTTAATTAGTAATTTAATATAGTTTATTTTAATTCTAAAGGTAAGTTTAAATTTATTATAAGATAGGGATGAATTAATATTTAATGTAAAGTTAGTGGGTTGTTAGGTTTAGGGGTTAATAGCTTAATTTAGTTTATGGCGATGTGGGGGGCTGGCGGTTTAGGGGTTAATAGGTTTAGTAAGTGGTAGTGATGTGGGAGGCCAGGGGTTTAGGGGTTAATATGTTTATTTAGTTACGGCGGGGTCCGGGAGTTGCAGTATAAGGGTTAATAACTTTATTTAGTTGCGGTGGGCTCCGGGAGTGGCGGGATATGGGTTAATATATTTATTTTGTTGCGGCGGGGTCCGGGAGCAGCGGAATAGGGGTTAATAACATTATGTAGGTGACGGCAATGTCGGGCGGCAGATTAGGGGTGTTTAGACTCGGGGTTTATGTTAGGGTGTTAGGTGTAAACGTAATTTCTTTTCTACCATAGAAATCAATGGGATATCTGGCAGCATCGAACATAAGCTTTCTCTGCTTTTAGACTCCCATTGATTCCTATGGCATCCGCGGCCTCCAGGGTGGCGGATTGAAAACCAGGTACACTGGGCCGGAATAGCGGCAAGCGTACCTGTTAGAATGTTGATAACTTGCAAAAGTTGTCAGATAGTGCCGAATTTGTATTCGGAACATCTGTAATGACGTAAGCATCGATCTGTGTCAGATTGAGACTGGCGGATCGTATGTTACGTCACAAATTTCAACTTTTGCCAGTCTGTAGGCTTTGATAAATAGGGCGAATCAGGCTCGCCACAATTACGCTGCGGAATTCCAGCGTATTTGCGGATGACGGCTTGATAAATAGGCCCCTTATATTATAATATCAATTAGAAGACGCACAATGTATATTTCTATTGTATCAACACCTGAATTAAAAGGGTACAAGTGGGAAAGAAAATCAATAAAGTACCAATATTAACCCTTTTTGGAGTATTTATAAGATGAGAACTGAAAACTTATTTATCATGCAGTAAATTCACCTGATTTGTGCTTAGCAACAAAGTTACTTCAGAGATTTTCACTTTCCACTGAGCACCTCCTCCTTCTTTTAGATTTTTTGTTAATAAACACAGGGCCAGATTACGAGTGGAGCACAAATTAATCCTCCCGCTTGAACGCTTATTGCACTAGAATTACGATTTTTCCATTCATTGGGTTGTACTCATATTAAGAGTTGAAAGTAAACTGTTTTTGCTCTAGTGGTAACCCTACTAGCGCAAACATCCAAAGTTAGAATATCGCGTACACGTTCACGTGTTCCCCCCATAGAAGTCAATGGAGGAAAAAAACCTAACTTGCACAAACACAATCGCATATTCTCATTTGCGCTAAACCAACATGAAAATATGAATAGTTAATATTCCATGCACATAACAGAATATGTTCTGTTTATTCATAAATAAGTATTTCCATATATATCTGATGGTATTTTAGTTCAATAGATATCTATACCTATATATGCAACACACAGAGAAAATCCAGCACTCACAAGCTCTCAGTTAAGATTAAAAGCAAAACTGGAAGAGTTAGTTAATGCATCTGGCGAAATGGGACAAGCCTAGGTACCACGTCATGGTCTCTCCCAAAATCTAGGTCCCTAATACAGTCAGCCATACAAATGCAAGCTCTCAATCAAACAAACTGGTAACATGTCAAGGGTTCACAGGCTTATTTAATCCCCCTAGACATATAAAAAACACGGAAGGGGGACTGCACTCTCAGATTGGACTGGGTACACATCCCATGACCCTGCAACATGCTCAGCTCTGAGTGCTCAATAGCACTCTCAGGAAGCTGTGCTATCCCCAGAGTCACAGGCAGTTAACCCCAAACAAGTCTGGGTGCAAGGCCCATAGCGGAAATTACAAAATAAATTAATACAACACACATAGAAAGTCCAGCACTTGCTTGCAAGCTCTCAGCTAAGATTAAAAGCAAAACTTGAAGAGTTAGTTACCGCATTTGGCCAAATGGGACAAGCCCAGGTAGCACGTCAAGGTCTCTCCCAAAACCTGGCTCCCTACTCTTCCAGTTTTGCTCTTAATCTTAGCGAAAATCATTTACTTTTAACTCGTAATATGAGCGCAACTCAACAAGCACAAAAAGCTTACTTCTAGCGCAATTAACACTCAAGCTGAAGCGGTAATTTGTGCTTCACTTGTAATCTGGCCCAAACTCTTTTATTGCCTAGACACATAGCCTGGCTCAGTCTCTACTTATGGAACATACCTTCATCCAGTTGTCACTGGATGGAGTTTAATTCAGTTGTAATGAAGATACTCTTTAACTAACTTTTTTAATATAGCGCTGAAATTCAAATACCCCGCTTTCCGCCACCCCACTTCAAAAGTTAATTTTTCTGTGAGCTAATGGTTTGAATTGTTCTCCAATCAGTGCTCGAGCTACAACAAAAGTACCTTATGGGGAGAGCACTGATTGGAGCCTGGGGAATTTGAATTTCATATCTACATTAAAAAGTAATTTATAGCGCATCTGCATTATAACTGATGAATTAAACTCCATCTAAAATATCACTAACATTCCAGATGTGTTTTTAAAAAGGGCAAACTTTGATCATATGAATTAGCCTTCACTATGTAAAAGAGTGTAGTTTCTGGACTTGAATATAATTTTCCTTTACCTGTTTACAAATACAGTTTGTGATAGCTGGGTATTGAGAGAAAATTATTTTCATCAAGGGATCTTGCTTAAAGGTACATAAAAAAACAAACATTTTCTTGTATGATTCAGATAGAGAATACACTTTAAAAAAAATTAGCAAAAAAAAGTACTTTTATTATCTAATTTGCTTAGTTCTCTTGATATCCTTTGTTGAAAAAGATACCTAGGTAGGTTCAGGAGCTGAGAGCTGGCTGCTGATTGGTGCCTGCACATATATGTCCACTGTCATTGACTTACCGATGTGAGAATGAAGCAAAATTGATAATAGAATTAATTGGAAAATTGTTTAAAATAGTATGTTCTAACTGAACCATAAAAGAAAAAAAACGAATGAAGCAAAATTGATAATAAAAGTGAACTGGAAAGTTGTTTAAAAATGAATGTTTTATATGAATCATAAAATATAAAATTTGGGTTTCATGTCCCTTTTTGACATATATATGTATTTTATCCTGTTGCTAAAAAGGACCAGATTAATGGGCTTTTGCAATACTCTAAGACAATGGTTTTCTAAATATGAGGCGGGCTTCCCCAGAGGACGCTAGAGACATATAAGGAGAGGGGCGGGAGTGACGCTTTGTACAATCCTATATAAACTACAAGCAGCAGCTGAATGCAAAAGATTGAAAGTTTTTTAAGAGCTGGCAAAGCTTAAAGGCCCAGTCAACACATTAGATTTGCAGAATCAACAAATGCAAGATAACAAGACAATGCAATATCTTTTAGTCTGAACTTCAAATGAGTAGTAGATTTTTTTTTTCTGACAATTTTAAAAAGTTATGTCTATATCCACTCCCCCTGTACCATGTGACAGCCATCAGCCATTCACAAATGCATACATGTACTATGTGACAGCCATCAGCCAATCACAAATGCATACACGCTTATTCTGTGAATTCTTGCACATGCTCAGTAGGAGCTGGTGACTCAAAAAAGTTTAAATATAAAAAGGACTGCACATTTTGTTAATGGCAGTAAATTGGAAAGTTGTTTAAAATTGCTGCTCTATCTGAATAATGAAAGTTTAATTTTGACTTGAGTGTCCCTTTAACAGAAGAGTAACAAAGTGCAAATTGAAATGCTCTTGAAACACTCTTTTTGGTTGAGCAGATTCAGCTGAGCTGTGTATGATCTCTGGATCAGATGTAAATTCCCCAAATGAAAACTAACAATAAATATTACAATTTTCTTTAAAGAAAAATAATAAAGGAAGTCTATTATGAGGGGGTACTGTCTTGCAAATTTTGTCAGACGGGAGGCCCGCTCCTTAAGACTTTGATAACCCCTGATCTAAGCAATCACCTTTGAGAATGTTGCGAGGTGCTGCAGATTGCAACATACTTAAAGGGCCATGATACTCAAATATTGAAACACTTGAAAGTGATGCAGCATAGTTGTAAAAAGCTGACTAGAAAATATCACCTGAACATCTCTATGTAAAAAAGAAAGATATTTTACCTCAAAATGTCCTAAGTATTCATACCCCACTGTAAAGGACTTTAAGCAGCAAATCAAATTGTCTGTCCCGGGACAGGCAAGAAAGTGAGCCTCGTGGACACTCATGTTATTTCCCTGTTCAGTTTAAGGAAGTTTACTATGAAATCTCATGTAAAATAGTGCATGACCTCAGCACTGTTGATGCTGATTGACTGCAGTTCATTTCTTCATTTTTTATTTTTTTTTACCTGCAGCTGGACAGCAGCTAAAGTATCACTTTCTACACAGAACTTACTCTGGTGAGCTGAGGAAGTTGTGAGGTAAAATATCTTCCTTTTTTTACATAGAGATGCTCAGGTGATATTATCCTGTCAGCTTTTTACAGTTATACTGCATGCATCAATTTTAGGGATTTAGCATATGAGTATTATGTCCCTTTAAGTAAACAGCATGCCCTCTGTTAAGGAGTGAAACAAGTAAAACATTTTACAGGCCAATTACAGAAAAAGGAGGCAGAATAAGTAAACAAATGATATAATTTATTTCATAAAGTTTGTGAGAGTCCACAAGCCATGACTACTGGGAATTCCACTCCTGGCCACTAGGAGGAGACAAACATTCCCAAAACTTCAAAAACCCTTAAAAATCTGTCCACCGAACTGATAAACTAGTCTTATCTTTACTTCTGCAGGAGCAAGGTGAAGAGTTGAGATACTCCAGATGTTCTTCTGTGAGTTGGATTCTCAGACCGATTTGAAGCCCCTTTTCCTCTCAGAAAGATACTCTTTGGACAGAGGGAAGTTTATGAAGTATTTGGTAGTGGCACAATTGCACCCAGGGGGGAGTTAGTCACAGGCCTACCACAGGTATCGGGGGGCACAGTCCCTAACATCCTCCTGTTGTATTGTTGTTGGTCTCCACATACTTAGATTCTCTGTTGTCACACATTCAGCACTGAATTAGCTGTCTAATGGTGGCAGTCTTTTACTGCAGACGGTAAGTCTGGTAGAGTGGGTGCTTATCAGGTATGTAGTTTATTTTTGTTGGCATTCACATAGCCTATAGGCTATTATTACGTACATCATAATCAGGGGAATATTACAACCACCATTTCCTCTTATTTTTTGTTGTGTGAAGGATGCCTTTAGCTGGCACTCTTTTAGAATTCCTTGAATGCTTCAGTTTCTTCAGGATGGTTTGGATAAGGGTTTATCCACCAGTTTTCAGCTTTCTCAGTCTTGTTTCACAAGAAGATTGCTAAGCTTCCTGACTTTCAGAGTTTTGTTCAAGTTTTTTTTGTAAAAGTTTTATTCATTCTTAATATAGGGCTAGATTACAACGGGAGCATGATACATAACCAGCCATTACATATATATTTACACTTTGCTGCCCATCGCTGAGTGACTCGTGCTCTTGTTAATGTATAACATTCTAGCAAAACTGCTGCTATATAGTGCTTCAGGTGCGTACATTCTGCTGAACTTACCTTCCTGCTTTTTCAGTTTAATTGGCATAAATGAAAATAGGGAGAGCAGGGAAAGGGAACCACAAGGAGAGAAAAAAAGCAATGAAGGACTGAAGCAGTAATGAAGAGAGAAGAAGTAATGAAAGAGAGAAGAGTTAGGAGTGAGAAGAAAGGTGATTAGGTTGAAGAGTGCAATGGACAGAGGAGAAGGATAGAAAGGAAAGGAAATGGGCCTGGAGAAAAGCAGAGTTTGATACAAATGGATCAGCATTTAGAGAGAAATTAAAAAGGTAGAATATGAAAATAAGGTGGGCTCTTTGAAGAGTTTTAAAGGGACAGTCTACTCCAAATTTTTTATTGTTTAAAAAGATAGATAATCCCTTTATCACCCATTCCCCAGTTTTGCATAACCAACACTGTTATATTAATATACTTTTTACCTCTGTGATTACCTTGTATCTAAGCCTCTACAGACTTGCTTCTAATCCAATCAGTGCAGACTCCTAGGTAACTCCACTTGAATAAGCACAACAATGTCTATATAGCACACATGAACTAACACCCTCTAGTTGTTAAAAATGTCAAATGCATTCAGATAAGAGGCAGCCTTCAAGGGCTTAGAAATTAGCATAAGAACCTACCTAGGTTTAGCTTTCAACTAAGAATACCAAGAGAACGAAGCAAATTTGATGATAAAAGTACATTGGAAAGTTGTTTAAAATTACATGCCCGATCTAAATCATAAAAGTTTAATTTTGACTAGTCTGTCCCTTTAAATAGGGGAAACTGAGGACAAACAAACTGAATGTCAGAGGACAAAATATTGGATAATGATTCTGCTCGCTACTTAGCAATATTTATAAAACAGGACTATGACAATTCAACAGTGCTTTAGCCACAACCTCCTCTCATGTAGAACTGGACACTTTTTTCTTTTCCCCATCAGAAAGAAGATAATTGGTCACACATGATTAGAAAGTATTGCTGTAATACAGTAACTGTTCTGCTCTCTGTTATACTCAAGAACTCATTTAATAACCTTTGCTGCCTACTGTTCTGTAGTAAAATGTGATAAATGATCTCATTTGTGGATCACAATATATTTTATTGACTTTTGCTGAAACTCTTCAGTAGGTTATAGTAAGTGCATGGACATCAGTATATGTAGCAGGTTTGTGTTTTACTGTTCCCTTTGTGTATTTATGCTTTTTCCTAAACATATACTGGAAATGTGTTATCTCTGGCAAGTTCATAGGGGGTGTATACTGGAGGTTTGTCTACAAAGCTTCAGAGGTCATTGTGATCAATTCTTTTTTTGGCTGCTTCACAAAGAGTAAAAAATACCCATGCATGTGGAGGAAAGTCCTATAAAGATGGTCGATTTATGAAGCAGCAGATGCTGTTTCCGACCCACTCCGCTTCAGATCCGCCTGAAGCGGAAGTTAAGAAGAAGCGGTCGTAAGTCCAATGCTCCTTTACTCGTCTGCCACCTCTGAGGGCGGCGGACAGCAATCGGCCCGATCAGATATGATCGGGTTTATTGATACCCCCCTGCTATTGGCCGATTGGCCACAAATATGCAGGGGCGGCATTGCACAAGCATTTTTGCTTGTGCAATGATAAATGCCGACAGCGTAGGTGGGTCTTTAAGTAGCCCTAAAGAGAAGCAACAAATAAATGGATGTTGTGCAGTTCTTAAGCACTATATAACATGATACCAGGGTTTTAGTCACCATATGGGTATTTAGCAAAAGAAAATTCTAGTGTAAGTAGTTTCCATATGTTTCTTGTACATTTTTATAGTGACATTTTACTTTAAAATGTTTGCTATACATGTATTTTTATTATTTTATATTGCTTTTTTCTGTAATTTAACTCTGATTTTGTTTTAGTGTCCCCAGAGTATCCCACTGGATTTAAAATCCCTGCAACATTCTAAAGATTAATGGCTTCCCCTAGTTGGCCAGAGCAAAGGAGATGCAGATTATTATACGTGAGAACTTTCTAGGGATGTGTTACTGTACCGCAAAACAAAGCTGATTTTAAAAATAAATTAACAGTTTTAAATGGGCTTAAACATTAATTTTCTCTGCAGGTAATTTTCTAGTCCAGTGAATAATTTTTGACATGTACTATGGAAGTATAAGTTTAATGTCTCTTTAACAGTCAAACCTTTTTTTTTTTTTATTATTATTCTGCAAAAGCAGCTTGAATTTAGGCATATAGAATGGAGATGTTTTCTAGGTCTGTTTTAGTTCTTTCTTCTATCCCTGAAAAATGTCTAATGTATTCAAGGCCAGATTACAAGAGGAGCCGTTATTAGCATGTTCGTTCAAACGCTAATGCCGCTGAAAGCTAATTTTATACGCACACGGGGATAGCACGCAAATTACAAGTTAATAATAAAATATTATTATAGAAAAGCAACAGCCGCACTCTGAAGGTTCAAAAATATTTAAAACATATCTTTTATTCCATATCTTTTATTCCATATTGTTAAAAAAAAAATATTGGCAGGAAAAATATCCTTACATATTTCGTGCCTCCCGGCATTTATCGTGCATAAGAAACCCGATGGGTGCTAACCACTGGACTTCAGATATCGTGCAAAGTGTGTTTGTGTATATATATATATATATATAAAATATATGTTTACATTTCTAAATATGTTTTCTATATACATATATACACATATGAATACATAAATACACATGTATGTACACACACACACACATATATATATATATATATATATATATATACACATACATACACTTATATAGACATATATGTATGTGTATGTATGTATATAGATATTTATATATACTGCATGTATATATATATATATATATATATATATATATATATATATATATATATTATACCACTTTTCAGTCAAATACCTTATTATATACCATATACCTTTGAACCCTTATAACTTTAATAATATATTTTTGAATATTTTTTATCATATAGTGTATATATGAGTGTAACTGATTATTTTAATGTATTTATGTTGTTAGGTGCAACTTTTTTAACTCATTATCCTTTACGCAAGGTCTTCAGTCGCACTAACCTGACGAGCGTAAAATGCATTTACGCTTGCGCATCCACATTTACTTTTAAATTGTAATATGAGCACTAGTTAACATGGAATTGATATTTCAATATTGCGCATGTGCTAACTTCAAAGGCAATGGAGAGCTAATAAATAATATATATATGTGTGTGTGTGTGTATATATATATATATTGTGTGTGTATATATATATATATATTGTGTGTGTATATATATATTATTATTATTACTATTATTAGTATTATTATTAAGAGAGATTTATTTTTCAGACATCTGATTATTCTTGCCAATGTCTTTTACAATTTTGCTAGGCAGCTAGAGAATATAGAAACAAGACAAATAAGCAAAGCCAGGGACTTATAGATATAAAAGATAAATTAGAAGAGAAAATATTCACCAATAAAACTTAGCCAAATAACAATAATTATTCATCTTCTGCTAGCAGCAAAACAATACTGAGCTAGACATCTCTTATAAACAATCTCTCATTATTTCATTCTTTTGAATGTAGGAATCTATAAATTCTCAAAATTGTTTAAAACGGTAACAAGGGTAAAGAAGTTAGCGGCTAAAAATATACTGAAAAATCTGCTATTCTTTATATAAAAGAAAGGACAGAAAGAGCCAACTTCTGTTTAGAAAACAAGCTGTTAGGTCTCATGAAATGCCAAAATAATTTATTTCATAAAGTGTATTAACTACAATTACAATATTAATCTTTGTTAATCATTTTATTTGTTCAGATTTTCCGTGCAATGCAGAATGGCAAAAAAAAAAAAGATTGATATTTAACACACACTATTAATTAAAAGGACATCAAATTACAAATGAAACTTTTATGGATCAGACAGAGCAAGTAATTGTATGAGACTTTTCAGTTTACATTTATTGTCAAATTTACTTTGTTTTCCTGGTATCCTTTGTTTTATTTTTTATTCATGTTTAAAGTGTTTTTAATGTTTGTTTTTTTAATGGAAATTCTTAAAATTCCTATGTTCTTCACATAAAAAAAAATGTCCTTTTTATTTTAAAAGATATATTTCTATATATAAAAGTATATATATATATATATATATATATATATATATATATAGAGAGAGAGAGAGAGAGAGGAGAGAGAGAGAGAGAGAGAGAGAGAGAGAGAGAGAGAGAGAGAGAGAGACAGAGAGAGAGAGAGAGAGAATACATGATTATAGATAAATTTCCTTTATTTCTTTAATGGTCCCCCCCCCCTTCTTTCTAATATAGGTATTTCTAAAGGTTGTATATATTAGGTTGTGAACATTTTATTGAGAATTTATAGTAACCACATTGAGGGAATCAGTTTATAAACACAATAATGAGTAATATGTAACATCACTATGAAAGAATGTATCATTATAAAATGGATAAGAAAAGAAAGGAATAATAGGATGTATTTGTTACAAATAAGTTAATATTGGTAACCTAACTCATATTGAATTGTTGTTAACAATAAGGACATTTGTAATAGGGTATATATATCTTTAAGAAAATCCCTATTTAAGCTCAGAGGAGTCTGGGTATCCTGTAAGCAGTGAACAAGTGCTATCCAAGCACGAAACATGTCTGCAGCAGGATCCCAGCAGTCCTTATTCACTGTGTAATTAGTAGTTGTCAGAATGGACTATGCTATTGTCTGTTTTTACTATTTTTGATGAATAAAGCTCTTTTTATCTTTATCCGGGAGTGCCTGAGTTATCTTCATGTATTCTATCTACATACCTGTACTGTGAGATGAGCAGTATTTTCTCAGAAGCATATCCGGGATAATTGGTGACATCATTCCCCCATTGGAGCTCCGGTGTGCCGTGACAGCGTGTGTGGAGGATAAGGCAGAGCGCGACGCTGCAAATGCTGTGGAATATATATATATATATATATATATATATATATATATATATATATAATATTATATATATATATATATATATATATATATATATATATATATACAGGGAGTGCATAATTATTAGGCAAGTTGTATTTTTGAGGATTCATTTTATTATTGAACAACAACCATGTTCTCAATGAACCCAAAAAACTCATTAATATCAAAGCTGAATAGTTTTGGAAGTAGTTTTTAGTTGTTTTTAGTTATAGCTATTTTAGGGGGATATCTGTGTGTGCAGGTGACTATTACTGTGCATAATTATTAGGCAACTTAACAAAAAACAAATATATACCCATTTCAATTATTTATTTTTACCAGTGAAACCAATATAACATCTCAACATTCACAAATATACATTTCTGACATTCAAAAACAAAACAAAAACAAATCAGTGACCAATATAGCCACCTTTCTTTGCAAGGACACTCAAAAGCCTGCCATCCATGGATTCTGTCAGTGTTTTGATCTGTTCTGTTCATCAACATTGCGTGCAGCAGCAACCACAGCCTCCCAGACACTGTTCAGAGAGGTGTACTGTTTTTCCCTCCTTGTAAATCTCACATTTGATGATGGACCACAGGTTCTCAATGGGGTTCAGATCAGGTGAACAAGGAGGCCATGTCATTAGATTTTCTTCTTTTATACCCTTTCTTGCCAGCCACGCTGTGGAGTACTTGGACGAGTGTGATGGAGCATTGTCCTGCATGAAAATCACGTTTTTCTTGAAGGATGCAGACTTCTTCCTGTACCACTGCTTGAAGAAGGTGTCTTCCAGAAACTGGCAGTAGGACTGGGAGTTGAGCTTGACTCCATCCTCAACCCCGAAAAGGCCCCACAAGCTCATCTTTGATGATACCAGCCCAAACCAGTACTCCACCTCCACCTTGCTGGCGTCTGAGTCGGACTGGAGCTCTCTGCCCTTTACCAATCCAGCCACGGGCCCATCCATCTGGCCCATCAAGACTCACTCTCATTTCATCAGTCCATAAAACCTTAGAAAAATCAGTCTTAAGATATTTCTTGGCCCAGTCTTGACGTTTCAGCTTGTGTGTCTTGTTCAGTGGTGGTCGTCTTTCAGCCTTTCTTACCTTGGCCATGTCTCTGAGTATTGCACACCTTGTGCTTTTGGGCACTCCAGTGATGTTGCAGCTCTGAAATATGGCCAAACTGGTGGCATCTTGGCAGCTGCACGCTTGACTTTTCTCAGTTCATGGGCAGTTATTTTGCGCCTTGGTTTTTCCACACGCTTCTTGCGACCCTGTTGACTATTTTGAATGAAACGCTTGATTGTTCGATGATCACGCTTCAGAAGCTTTGCAATTTTAAGAGTGCTGCTTCCCTCTGCAAGATATCTCACTATTTTTGACTTTTCTGAGCCTGTCAAGTCCTTCTTTTGACCCATTTTGCCAAAGGAAAGGAAGTTGCCTAATAATTATGCACACCTGATATAGGGTGTTGATGTCATTAGACCACACCCCTTCTCATTACAGAGATGCATTTCACCTAATATGTTTAATTGGTAGTAGGCTTTCGAGCCTATACAGCTTGGAGTAAGACAACATGCATAAAGAGGATGATGTGGTCAAAATACTAATTTGCCTAATAATTCTGCACTCCCTGTATATATATATATATATATATATATATATATATATATATATATATATATATATATATATATACAGTATATATATATACAGTATATATATAGATATAGATATATATCGCTCTGTATGTATTCATATAGATATATTTATGTATAGCTGTAAATTTTTCAAAAAAAGAAGCATTAATATAGAAATATATAATTTAAAATAAAAAGAAAATTTTCTTCTATGCGCAGAACATAGGGATCTAAAGTTTTCCTAACTCACTTCGGGTTTAGTGCAGTTGGTCTAACACTTTCCCTATATAAGTCTATGGGGAGAAGTTAGTGCAGTCGCAGTAGCCAAAGTCCTAAAGTTCACTCTTGCGCTAATTGTTTACTTTCCGGCTGTGATAGATTTTTACTTTGAGCACAGTCAGCATGCGAGTGAAAAGGTTATTTAGAGCGCTACTTGTAATCTGGCACATAGAGCATTTTTTTATTACTCTATTCCTTGAATATAACTAACACAGAGTATTTTCTTTTTGCATATTTATGTCCCTTTTAATTTTAAACACAAACCTTTAATACATTTATTATGGGCAGAATAAATGGTAAAATGTCAATGTATTGTGATAGACAGTGGTATTGAATAAAAAGAGAGATTTTGATGTCTACTAAGGATTAGTAGGAGAAACCAAGCTTAGACTTAAATAAACTGTGGGCTCAATTTCAAAGAGTCTTGTGAGGTTGCCAAGGAGCATCATTGTGAAAGTGAGATCATGTTTGAGATTCGTTGAGTATTACTTCACCTATATTTTCACAGTTTCACTAGTGGATGTTCCTGACATTAACGTCTATAGTTGTATGAAGTGTCCAATATATGATATCTCGCACACCGCTAGCAAAGCAGGAAAACAATGATTACAACTGTATACAAAACGGGTGATGTAATTGTTTGTAATTGTAAAATACTCACATGTGTTTTATAATGGTAGAGTATTCCTGCTGGATAGATTAAAACTAGGGCCACCTTTTCTGGAAAAAAAATACTGGCCATGCTCATTAGCATACATTGGCATACATTAGCATACAGCATATATTAGAACTAAAGCTGTTAGGACTGATTTGAAATGCTTTTTTTGTTTATAATTAGATGCTAACAAACTGGGAAGAAGGTTTCACCATGATAGCATCTTTATTCCATTATTTAGTCTTTATTTTCAACTTTGGCGCTGAACCTTAAAAATACTGGTAATGTTGGTAAAATATCGTCTGGGTGGCAACCTTAAGCCTAAGGTGCCTCAGTCATCTTGCAGACGTGAATAAGGGGCTGACTGTGGGTAGTCTAGAGATTTCAGGATTTGTCACATACACTTTGGCCCAACTTGCATAGTTCATTAGGACTATATATTACTTTATTAAAGAAACATGAAACCCAAATTTTTTCTTTCATGATTCAAAAAGAGAATACAATTTAAAACATCTTTCCGATTTTACTTCTATTATTTAATTTTGCTTCCTTCTCTTGTTATCCTTTGCTGAAAGGTTTATCTAGGTAAACGCAGCAACAGCAAAGAACCTAGGATCAAGCTGCTGATTGGTGGCTGCATATATATACCAATTGTCATTGGCTCACCCATGTGTTCAATTAGTAACCAGTAGTGCATTGCTGCTTCTTCAACAAATGATTCTAAGAGAATGAAGCAGATGTGCTAATAGAAGTAAACTGGAAAGTTGTTTTAAATTGTATGTTCTACCTAAATCATGAAAGAAAATTATTGGGTTTCATGTCCCTTTAAGTATTTTGTCTCACGGTTGTCTCTCACTTTTTCAAAGCTGATCTCAAGTTTTTCTTTTGTTTATATATCAATGTGCACTATTTTATCAAGGTATTTTTTTTTTCATTTTAGGTCATTTGGTCTTTAATGATTTGAAGGTGTTTTTGGGATGCCAGTATTTTTCTCAGTCAAACTAAATGGCTACAAGATAGATGATGTTTTATTGTAATGGAGAGTCACTTACAATTTTCAGATGAAATGAGTAATTGAGTTTTCCCCCCTGATATATTAGTTAGTACACAAACTGGTTATATTGAATCTGGTCATTAAATAAAACAAGTTATGTCATACATATGGGAGAGCAACAATTAAACATATTAAAATCAAAAGTTAAAAGGACAGTCAGTCAAACTTAAAGTGTCATAATTTAGATAGGGTATGTAATTTTTTAAAAACTTTCCAATTTGCTTTTATCATCAAATTTGCTTTATTCTCTTTGTATTCTATGTTGAATGCTAAACCTAAGTTGGCTCATATGCTAACCCTCCCCCCTCTAACTATAGCCCCCCATCATAGGTACTGGCAGCTGTCTGCCAGTACCTATAAAACCCCTTTTTTCTTTTCTTTTTTTCTGTAGTTTAGTGGTCACACCACCACCCCCCTCCCGAGATCACCGTTTATTAACCCCACCGCACCCCAAACCCATTTTCTGTTGTGTAGCTGATGCCCAGTCCCTCCCTGTTCCTTTATTTTTTTTCTTCTGTAGTGTAGGGCCCTATTCCCATCTATGTAAAATGAAAAATGTTCATATTTTTTATTTATGTCAAAGAACTGTCCACTTTATTTGGGGGCAGTTGGGGAATTTTTTTGTATTAACCAGAGGTCTAACCGATGGGTAATTGTGCTAAGTGCAAAGTGAAATTGTGAGCTTGTGGAAGCATTAACCAGCCACTTGTAATGGCTGGTTATTTAACGTGCAGCCGTACACGGACTATTTTCCAACTAATTTAGCTATGTGTTCCTTTTTGCTTTTTTGATTGACACCCTAGACCTTAAAACAGCTTCCATGGAGCGTATAACCTTTCACCTTTAAAGTTGTGGTAAATCCTAGAATTTTTTGAAATGCTAGGATTCACCAGTGCTATAAATAATGGGGACTTAAGTCATGAAGAATGCTGAAAGTACATTTGTTTGCCTGTGCGTTTTATGCCAAACGGAGTGCCTCCGGCCATCCACAGCAAAACACTATTTTTTCAATGAGTGACGTTTCCACCTCTTAGCCAATAGCCATGGTAGCCGAATATCATTCTGCTGTATGGCTAGCACACTATTGGCTTAGAGGTGGAATGGAAACGTCACCTCATTGGGAAAAAAGCGTTTTACCATGAGCAGCCGGAGGCGCTCACCATAAATTCGCAGGCAAATAATGGTACTTTCAATATTAAGTTTTTTATACTTCATGACTGAAAGTCCCCTTTATTTATAGCACTGGTGAATCCTCATGTTTCAAAAACTTTAAGAACCAGAACTAAATGATAAATGTATATTTGAATATCCCCTTACAATGTTTCATATGGTGGTCTGTATAGTCCTACTAAAATCTAGTTTCTCTTTGTGTCAAAAAATAAAATTACTCTGTCAATACAATGGCAATTTATATATGGGCAACAAGCACAAGCAAGGGCCTTAAGCAGTTTCATACATTTCTTAACTTTATCATGAAAACATTTTCAGAATTATTTTGTATTAGAGTTGCTTTATATAATATGAAAAATTTAGCACCAAGAACACCATAATGTTCACTCGGCATGACAATGAGAGCAGTGTCCCACGCACAGAATAATAGGAAAAATATATATCTAAAGGACAGAATTAATGTGTTGTATAAAAAGTTTTAGGGCTGGTCTGTGGGATGTGAATAACTGGATAAAATCTTAACTGACTCTTGCAGAATAAAGAAGTTTGTAGATTAATGCTGTATATCATAATAAATGCAATAACACACACTACAGAGCGATTACAGTGCTATAAATAGGCTCATTCTTATGTGTATAAGTGTTTCATTTTGCTTCTATATCATTAGTATAATACCCTTTCTGTTGCTTTCCATGCTACATTTTGCTCCTCTAGAGTAAGATTACATTTTGCGATTTGGATTACATCTATATTTAAAAGCAAGTAATTTTATGTCTTATTTCATGTTTTAGCCCCAACCTGTTTTGAAATGGTTAATATTTCAGCATATGCACTTAGTGTGTTTTTCGTTCTTATTCATAGTCTTAGCCACTGCAGAGCTTTAGCAATGCAGAATTACTTTATTTATTGAAATAAATTAATTAAACATAGTGTTCTCTGCTTGTGCTGGCTATTGTGTATCAGATCCAGAAAATGATTTATCTGGTACATTCAATAAGATACACTAATGCATTCCTGATACACATATCTGATTGTGGTCATACTTATTAGATAGACACTATATGTGCTTTAGATACTGCAGTTTTTTTCTGTGAGGAATCAGTTAGGACTGAGTATCTGACAAATCCTCTGCAAAATCATGGAAGGGGCATATTAGACATTAGCAGTCACAAAAGTCAGCTTGTTTGTAATTTCTCTATATGCATTGCAGTACATAGAGAGTGTAGGCATTCAGGAGAGGGTTAAAATTGCACCAACTAGGTAATGTTTAGCACCCTGTGGTTGTTCACGTACCAGTCAGGCAATTCAGTTTTGTTTTTCCTATTATTTACAGGCAAGTGGTACAACCAATCAGATTCACAAATGCAAATATAGAGACAGCACCTGTATCTGAAGCACACAGATGAGACTAACCAAGTATCAAATTACCATATATATAATAAATGACCTTGTATTAAAATGACCTTTATTATTTCAACATGGGTCCAACATATTACAGCAACGTTTCGGGCCAATCTCAGTCCTTCCTCATGCTTCAACCAATCAGATGCCATACTGCCTGCCACATGGAAAGTAAGCAGCTCAATCACTTTTGCTGCTACTATTTATGTGTCAGGTCAGGAAATGGTACAAATCATAAAGATAAAACTAAAAGTATTTTTTTACAAAAAGAGAAACACCAGGGAAGTTGGTTAGGATCCTTATGTTGAAGGATAGTAGGTTTAGGAGTAATTTACAGAGTCACTTCTTTACAGAATGGCTGGCTGATTCATTGATTAAACTGCCCATTATAGGTGGTAAATACAAACACTGTGGGGGACTTCGAGGAGGCCTGGGATAAGCAACGCTTATCTTATAAACTAATTAGGCTTATACTTTATAGGAAAGATGAGCAGACTTCTTATATGCTATCAAAATCTATTGTCCTATATGTGACCTGTCACACTGATGTCATGTTATCCAACACTTTACTCATGCTGTGTGTTTCCCCCTAATGGTTTTTATGGGTATTTTTTATTTATTTATTTTTTATCTTGTATATTATCTAAAATGAATCTAAATTTTCACTATGTAATGTTCACTTAGGCTAGATTACGAGAGGCACGCTAACAGTTGCGCACAAGTGAAAAGGTGTTTATTGTGGCTCTTTGCGTGTGTCAGAAGTAGTGCAGTATTACAAGTTGAAAGTAAATGTTTTTCCTTGAGCGCAATTGAATTTAACGCACCTCGGGACAGCATGACCTAAGAGTATGGGTGTTTTTTTTTCCACTTTTCATGCTCCATTGAAGTCTATGGGGGTAATACATTAATGCGGCCACATATTCGAAGTTTGTTTTTTTCTCACGTCGGGTTACCAGGGCAAGCAAAAACTTTTTGCTTTCAACTTGTAATACACACGCAACCCGATGTGTGGAAAAAAGCCAAAGTCCTAGCAGGGTTGATGCATGAGCGCAAACTACCATTCCACTCGTAATCTAGCCCTTAGTGTGGTTTGGTTTAAATGGACAGAAATCACCTTGCTATCGCAAGACATTTCTATTGTGTTGCTATAGAATAACAGAACGGAAATATTTTGTTTTGCTGCAAATGTTTTTCAATAGCCAAACATCTCACTTTCCTTAATTGGAGGTGTAAATCTGGGCTTGAGTCTACCAACAAGGCTAGCCCTAGGCAGTTCTTATCTGTTAAAGCCAATTAGGGAAAGATATGTAGCAGGTATAGCCTAGAAACATATGGGGCTTGCATTTCTAGCCCTGAGAATTAGAAAATCTTTCAGAGATAAATTACATGAAAATGGGTGCAAATAAATAAACAAAAGTATATTGCCAAAGTTGTTTTTGCATAACTAAACATTTATATTAACATCTAAAGGTGCTTCCTGTCCCTATAACACTTTAAATAAGAAAATCCCTAAACTTAAAGGACCAGTCAACACATTAGATTTGCATAATCAACAAATGCAAGATAACAAGACAATGCAATAGCACTTAGTCTGAACTTCAAATGAGTAGTAAGATTTTTTTATAACAAATTTCAAAGTTATGTATATTTCCACTCCCCTTGTACCATGTGATAGCAATCAGCCAATCACAAATGCATATACGTATAGTCTGTGAATTCTTGCACATGCTAAGTAGGATCTGGTGACTCAAAAATTGTAAATATAAAAGACTGTGCACATTTTTTTAATAGAAGTAAATTGGAAAGTTGTTTAAAATTACATGCTGTATCTGAATCATAAAAATTTAATTAACCTGAGTGTCCCCTTTAAGCATTAGTAGGTAAAGTAATTAAAAGTATCAAGGATGCCAGGCAATAATATGTTTTAACCTGATTTCTATGTTTTAGTTTTACATGTAAGTATTTAGTTTTCTATCATAACTGTCATTAAAAATATTTTTAGAATGTTTATTAACAATTAGATATCTTTGTAGCTTGCAAATTCTGTGATGCTTTATTAATCTGTGAATTTTATTTTGACACACAATCAATCTGAGTGGCACCTAAGAGTTCTACAGGTCAGAGGGCGATTGAACTGAAATATAATTGGGTCACACATCCCAGATATATTATGTTCTTTGTGTTTACATGAGTTTGCTAAGGAAAAACTGGTGCTTGGGTGTCAATTTAATCTAATAGTGTCCTTTCTACCATCCATTATAATTCCAGGTTTGAAATTTGGTACAGAACAATATATCTCACATTAGATTTTTTCAAAGATAATGGAGGTAGTTACTGGCACTGAGGTGTTTTATATGGTATTTTGTTTGTGTTGGTGCACCAAAAGTAATAAAAGGAAATAAAATATTATATTTGATGAGTAAAAAATGTGCTGTCACATTTTGTATAGCAGTCTGAGGATCATTAACCATCACATATATTGGTTACAATGCAGCTACTTTAATAGTTAATTTCTTGATAATAGAAAGTGTGTCAAAAAACAAATTCACAAATGTTTTATAAATATCATAACTACTTTATTATTTCTACTTTACTGTAACTTATAAAGTGTCTCTATATTGTATTTATCTATAATCATGCATCTAAAATGCTACAATGTGACATATTTATCTAATAAACATGCATCTAAAATGCTACAATGTGTGTCTATGACATATGTATCTATAAACGGGCATCTAAAATGCTCCAATGGTGTCTATCACATATGTTTCTATAAATATGCATCTAAAATGCTACAATGTGTGTCTATGACAAATGTATCTATACACATGCATCTAAAATGCTACAATGTGTGTCTATGAAATACAGTATGTATCTATAAACAGGCATCTAAAATGCTACGTGTGTCTATGACAAATGTATCTATAAACATGCTTCTAAAATGCTACAATGTGTGTCTGACAAATTTATCTATAAACATGCATCTAAAATGCTACAATGTGTGTCTATGACATATTTATCTATAAACATGCATCTCAAATGTTACAATGTGTGTCTGTGACATATTTTATCTATAAACATGCATCTCAAATGTTACAATGTGTGTCTGTGACATATTTATCTATAAACATGCATCTCAAAAGCTAATGCATTGTTGAGACATTACAAGCAGTAAATAATTTACATAAATATCCCAAAAACAGTGGTGCATCACAGCAATCAAATATGTGTCTGAGTCAAGCAGAGAGAAATTTACCCTAATATAACTTCCCTCCGGTATAAGCAAAGAGATATGTAAAAAAGTAGAACTCACTGTCTGAAACCAAGGTCAGAGAGGCTGTAACAAAAGTGTATTTTATGCCATTTTCTTTACTGTAGACTGCTTTATTTTCTGAGTTTTACATAGCGTTACAAATCTTTAGAATGGGAGCTTGGCGTGGGAGGTAAATTTTAGTGAACAGCACAGGAAGCTCTTTTTGGCAAACAAAGGACAGAGACAAGAAACTTGTAGGAGTTATGGGTCTTTGTATAATTACATTTTAGTTGCTCACTATGGCCAATTGCAAGCTACTAAATGCTAAATATACTAAGGGAAAGTTTAGAGCCAACATAAATATGCAGTCATTTTCATTGTTGCAAACAAACCAATTAAATTGTCATTCCCACAGATTATTAAGCTATGAACAATATGCAGTCTCTGGAAACTCATCAAGCTGCAGAAACTCTTTACCGAGCCACTGCTGGCATCAGGAGATTTACTGTAGCTGTTTGAAGTATCCATAGGTGCATCCCACAAGTGATTTTGCAGCTATTTTTATATGGGAACTGTCAAGGCTCTGCACACACTTTCATATCTAGATATTTGTTTTAATAACACACCATTAGAGGTTTAGAAAAATGTTAGCTGTAAAAACAAATAAAAGTTCCACTGCTATCAACTGTGTGCATTGATGTTTACTCTTTGTAGTCTGTATCCCCATTATTGTGTTTTTATCTGGATGTCCTTAGAAGGATGCAGGGGGAATCTATTAACCCTATATGTGCCAGTTGCACCTGATATGTGTGCTGCTCAGTTATAGCTTATACAGGTAAGCTTTAAAAGCTACACATCCCAGGGGAACCTTTTTGTGCTGTTTTAAATTTATATAGCTCTCCGCAGTGTATAGTTTAATATATGATGGAAAAATGTAAATAAATCATATCTGTCAAAAGGGCAGCAATCAGAGGATAACAATAATGGTACATATAGTGACGCATCACAATATATTTGCAATTTGACACATCTCACAAGTGTATTTGTGAGTGAGAATTCATCTATAGTTACTGGTTTTCTGAAATTGTGTGCATCATGGGAAATTTAAAGGGATATGAAACCCAAATTGTTTTCTGTCATGATTCAGATGGAGCATGCAATTTTAAGCAACTTTCTAATTTACTCCTATCATCACATATTTTCGTTCACTTGGTATCTTTATTTGAAAAGCAGAAATGCTTAGAAGCTGGTCCATTTTTGGTTCAGCACCTGGGAAGCGCTTGCTGATTGATGACTAAATGTAGCCACCTATCACCAAGCGCTACCCAGGGTGCTGAACAAAAAATGGGCCGGCTCCAAAGCTTACATTCATGCTTTTCAAATAAAGATACCAAGAGAACGAAAAAAAATTGATGAACGGAGGAAATTAGAAAGTTGCTTAAAATGTATAGCTCTATCTGAATCAAGATAGAAAAAAATGGTTTAATATCCCTTTAAGCTCAGAAAGGCTGTTGTGTGTTGAGATTATTTCATCATTCACATGCTATATGAACATTTACTGGTGGTCAGAGCAGATTGTAGCACAATCACATCAGAAAACACCTACACAGAGAACATCCTCTTTTGCTTTCAGATGAGTGCTATTTGGCATATTTATCCTATTTCACCCATTTGTCTACAGTCTGGCTTCTATCCGAAGAGCTTGCTTGATATTCTGTCGAGTTTTACCACAGTAGCATTTAGCCTTTGAAGATTCTGGACTTGCTGATAGTTTTGCCCCAGTGTGGATTACAAATTTATAGGGATGATTGTTTTTCCATTAAGCAGATTGTGCATTGAAGAGGTTTGATTAACGCTTCACACAAGTCAGTGGTCTTTGGGGACTTTTCTCTCTGTGCTGCAATTGGCAGTCAGGAGTGTACTCCTTTATTTAGCTTTTTTAGTGTTTTTGAAACTTTTCATGAGCTATGTTATAATTATTTGTATATGTGATTACTGATGCTGCACACACACATATATTGTTTCTTTGTGATGTCATTAATTATTTTCATGATGATGCTTTGATGGGTCTAATAGGGAGGTTGTTTGGACTGGTTTGTTTTATCAGTAGGTATTTAAATACAAGCTTTCAGTGAGTTCATGTTTATTGGCTGATATAGATTTCTCTCTCTTTTTTAATCATTGGCCTTGTATCCTTTTAGACTATTGCAATTTATGCAATCTGAGTATAGTTATTATTCATGTGCTCCTGCACATTATTGAGAGTGTCACATTGAAGGATAGATTACAAGTGGTACGTTATTGTTAGTGCGGGTGGGGATAAGCAATATGGCACCTGTGCTAACCTGATAACATATTCCTAGTGCAAACAAATTTAGTGTGTGTCGGGTTTGAGCAAGTAGAGACCTAGGGGTAGATTTAAAGGGACTTGAAACTCACATTTTTTCCTTCATGATTTAGAAAGAAAATGCAATTTTAAAGAACTTTCTAGTTTACTTTTATTATCTAATTTGCTTCATTCTCTTGATATCCTTTGCCAAAAAAATATCTAAATAGGCTCAGTAGCTGCTGATTGGTGGCTGCACAAATATGCCTCATGTGATTGGCTCACCCATGTGCATTGCTGTTTCTTCAACAAAGGATATCTAAAGAATGAAGAAAATTAGATAATAAACTTAAATTGGAATGTTGTTTAAAATTGTATTTTGTACCTGAATTATGGAAGAATTTTTTTTGTTTAGTATCCCTTTAATAAGCAGCGGATGCTGCTTTCTCCGCGGAAACTTAAGTTAAGAAACAGCTGTCGGCATTTCGCTACAGGGAATCATGTACGCTCGACATATAATAGATATAGTGTAAACTGTTTGAGTTAAAAATACATTAAAATAAAGTGTTGCACTCATATATACACTTAAAAAAATATTTATATAAATATTATATAAAAAATGTATATAAGAGTTAAAAGGTATTTCAATTTAAATTGCTATAATCTGTGTTCGTATATATATATATATATATATATATATATATATATATATATATATATATGTGCATATACATGTGTATTTATGTATTTATATATGTTTATACATATATACACATATAAACACATATATACACACATATAAACACATATATACACACATATATACACATATAAACACATATATACACACATATATACACATATAAACACATATATACACACATATAAACACATATAAACACATATATACACATATAAACACATATATACACACATATATACACATATAAACACATATATACACACATATATACACATATAAACACATATATACACATATATACACACATCTATACATATATTTGTTTTTTGTTTTTTGTTCTATGTGAAAAAGGACAGATCCTTCAAAAAGCATTAGGGATACTCAGATGAGAATGCCACACAAGCTATTTCTTTACCTAGGAATAATGGTACAGACTATACTTTTTATATATATGAAGAGTATTGGAATGTAAAATATGCATAACTACCTTTGGCTTTAGTGCTGTAGGTCTAATGCAGTGTCTGGTTAGTGCTTGAATGATGAGTGTTAGTGTTTGCGTTTTTTTTAACAGCGTGCTCCATAAAAGTCTATGGTAAGAAGAAGTTAGTGTGGTCACGATATCTGAAGTCCTGAAATTAGCAACGCAGGCTTGTTACTGGAGGAGATATGACGTCGTTTATGGATACGGATATGTAGTAAATTAGATTTTTAAGTCTGCAGTGTCCTACAATTTTCATGATTGGATAACACATAATTTTAAGAGTTAAAATAATAAGGGGTCATATTCAGCATTTTAAAGTGTTTTTGTTTTTATCTCGTGAGGCAGCTTTATCTCACGAGGCGAGAATGGAAAGATGCACCATACGCCCTATGTAAACTACTACAAGCATGCTCCAATGCTGGTAATTTAAAGGGACACTGAACCCTATTAATTTTTTTGTGTGATTCAGATAGAGCATGCAATTTTAAGCAACTTTCTAATTTACTCCTATTATCAATTTTTCTTCGTTCTCTTGCTATCTTTATTTGAAATAAAAGCCATCTAAGCTTTTTTTGGGTTAAGAACTCTGGACAGCACTTTTTGATTGGTGGATGGATTTTTTCCACCAATCAGCAAGGACAACCCAGGTTGTTCACCAAAATGGGCCGGCATCTAAACTTAGATTCTTGCATTTCAAATAAAGATACCAAGAGAATAAAGAAAATTTGATAATAGGAGTAAATTAGACAGTTGCTTAAAAATCCATGCTCTATCTGAATCACAAAAGAAAATTTTTGGGTTCAGTGCCCCTTTAAAGCTGCATCTGCCAGAAGTAGCACTGCACACGTGCAATTTGCTACACTCTTAGCTCTGTTTAAACAGTGAATGTGCTTTACTTGCGCAACAATGTGCAGCTCTACTTCTGGCAGAAGCAGCTTCAAATTTCCAGTACGGGAGCGTGCTGGCAGTAGTTTACATAGGGCGTATGGGGCATCCCCTATTGCAGTGATTTGCAACCTTTTTTTTGCCGTGGCACACTTTTTTACATTAAAAAATCCTGTGGCACACCACCATCCCAAAATTTTACAAAATCACACATTGTAGCCTAATACAGGATATATATACAGTATATATATATATATATATATATATATATATATATATATATATATATATATATATATATAGATATATAGATATATATATATATATATACACACACACACACTGTACTGTGCTGTCATGCCATGCTTCCTACAAACTATACATGACATATTGACATTCATTCACAAACAATCATAATGATTGTCTGTGAATGAATATCAATATGTCATGGTTGTAAATGATGCCTGATGAGCCTGTCAGATACCTCCCAATATTTCAAAATTTGAAAGAGGGACACCCTTGCACTGTTGTCAGTCTGCCGTGGCACCCTGAGGATCTCTCATGGCACACTAGTGTGCCACGGCACACTGGTTGAAAAACACTGCCCTATTGGATGAACCAGACCATGTCAAACTCACTAAATTCTTAGATGGAGGAAGCCTTGAAACAGGTAACGGAGCCACATAAAAATGTAAAATTACAATGGATATCTTAATTTTTTATTCCAAATACTGACATCAATATGTATATATTTATTAATAGATTCATAATGTGTAAAATCATTTATGTAAATTTACCATCATTTTAAGATAGATAGACAGACAGATAAATAGATGAAGATAGACATAAATAGATAGATAGACAGACAGATGGATATATGCAAATATTACTTCAGTAATTAAAGGGACACTGAACACAACTTTTTTTATTAGATAGAGCATGCAATTTTAAACAACTTTCTAATATATTCCTATTATCAATTTTTCTTTGTTCTCTTGCTATCTTTATTTGAAAAATAATGCATCTAAGCTTTTTTTTTTTGGTTTATACCTCTGGACAGCACTTTTTTATTGGTGGATAAATTTATCTACCAATCAGCAAGAACAACTCAGGTTGTTCACCAAAAATGGGCCGGCATCTAAACTTACATTCTTGCATTTCAAATAAAGATACCAAGAGAATGAAGAAAATTTGATAATAGGAATATATTAGAAAGTTGCTTAAATGTCATGCTCTATCTGAATCATGAAAGAAAAAAAAATGGGTTCAGTGTCCCTTTAACTACTTTTTGTGGACTTTCAGCATCATGTTACATCTTCTCTTAAGAAGTCAGTTCATTCTAAAATTGCACCTGGTGAAAAGCAATTTCACTTGTTAAGCTTAAACTGTTTTATGTATTTGGTTGTGATTTATTAAACTGTGAGTTCATAACATGACTCTGTAATGTATTTTCTAAATTAATTCTATGTCCCTCTTGCATCTTAACCAAGTAGGATATGCTGCCTGAAAGATCCCTTTTATCTCCTGCCAGCCTTTAATCCTTTTGTTGGATAAAAAGCCTGTCTGGCAGGAAATAGGTTAATTTGTATACTTTTTAAAACAAGTCTGAAATTGTGTTTTGACATTGAAAATAGGCACCAATAGCAAAGGGATAAAAGGGAAAATGATGCCTAGTACATCTTTGTTTAGTGCTAATTATAAATTGATTATGTCATTTTCAGCTGTGACAATTAGGAGTGCCAGTGTAAATAATGTTCATTTACTGCATTTTAGCTCCTTGACTGCTAAGGCAGCTAAAACAAATAGTATTATAGTGCATTTAAAGGGCACTGTATTAAAAAAAATCTCATCCATTTAAAACGGAAGCATTTAAATATTTTGACATTTGCTTTCCTACAAAAAGGTAAAAACTATTTAAAGCGATACAAAGGTCAAAAGTGAAATGTGCGTCGGTGCATTTCAGCTTGAAATAGAAGCATGTTTTGCAATATACTTCCATTAGCAAAAATGCTTCTGATAAAAGTTATTATTGTTTTTCTGCTGCATACTCACATATCCTTTGAGGGCCTGTAAACCACTATTTAAACACTATGGGACTAATTTATCAATGTCTGTCCGACATGATACTCAGCATTTAACATTGCACAAGCATTTCACCAGAACTGCTTGTGCAATGTGGCCCCTTGCAGATTCGCGGCGATCGTATAGGATCGGGCGGATTGCGGACCGCAGCCTCAGAGGTAGCAGATCAGTTATGGAGCAGCGGTCTTAAGCTTGATAATTTGGCCCCAATGCCTGCTCAGAGAGCTGGCAGTGTTTTTTATTGCTTCTGAAGATGTTATTTGTGTCATGCAAGCCACTGCTGACTCTCTGAGAAAATGTAGTGTTTAAATACTGGTACACGGACCCTCACAGGATATTTGCGTATGCCTCAGAAGAATAGTAATCACTTTTATTAGAAGCATTTTTGCTAACGGAAGTATATAGCAAAAATGTGTCTATTTCAGATTGATATGTGCCTATGTATATTTCATTTTTGACCTTTCTATCCCTTTAAATTTACTCGTAAACTAATACAAACATCTCAATCATCCAGAATCCTTTGGGATCAGGTGTTGGGAGGACTGGCCTGCTTCTTACCTTCAGTTTCTCAGCCAGGACAAATGTACTGGTTTTCAGGAACTGCTCCAGCTCCGCCATGCCACACCATGCTGCAGCTCCGCCACGCCACAGCTGACACTTGCTATGGCCCATTTGCGACCCCACCCCTCTTGCCATGGTCGATCTACAAGATAATGGTGGACCACTCCACAACCTCCCGTCCCATGAAGTCCCCTGAAATGTTGGGGGATATGCTGATATACCAGAATTAATTGTGCACTTCCCATTGATGCCTCCTACTTACAGTCCATGAGCAATATCATGAAGTGCTTATCAGACCATGAGGATTTACCGGAAGTTCCTATCAGCCAATGAGCATTAGTAGGAAGAGCCTAAAAGCCAATGGAAATTATTAAGCAGCAAACAACTGATACAGCTATGTTACCTTCTATTTAATTTGAAAGTGATGCAACATATCTGTAAAAACTGACAAGAAAATATCATATGAACATCTTTATGTAAAAAAGGAATATATTTTACCTCAAAATCTTATTAATATCCACAATTCATTGTAGAGGAACTTTAAGCTTTTATTCAGAATGCATGCCCCAAGACCTCCAAGGGAGCCTGCATCTGGCAAGTGCAGACACAGTCACTTTATTTTCCTCCTTATTTTAAGTGGACAGTCAAGTCCGAATTAAACTTTCATTATTCAGATAGAGCATGTCATTTTAAACAACTTTCCCATTTACTTTTATCATCAAATTGGCTTTGTTCTCTTGGTATTCTTTGTTTAAAGCTAAACCTAGGTAGGCTCATAAACTGATTTCTAAGCCGTTGGAGGCTGCCTTTTATCTCAGTGCATTTTGATAGTTGTTCACAATTAGATACTGCTAGTTCATGTGTGCCATATAGATAACATTGTGCTAACTCCCGTGGAGTTATTTATGAGTCAGCTCTGATTGGCTAAAATGCAAGTCTGTCAAAAGCACTGAGATAAGGGGGCAGTTTGCAGTGGTTTAATTACAAGGTGACCACAGAGGTAAAAAGTGTATAAATATAACAGTGTTTGTTAAGCACAACTGGGGAATGTGTAATAAAGGGATTATCTATCTTTTTAAACAATATTTTTTTTCTAGTAGACTGTTCCTTTAAGGAAGTTAAACATGATACATTTTTCTAAATGTATATACTGACAAATAAAACAGGACCTATGCTTTTCTACTGATGCAGAAGCTTGTCAGAGACCAGAATAAGTTCTATATGCACAAGCTCATTATTACACAGCATTGCACCATATAATATGCCAGGGGGGAAATGTCCCCATTACAGAGCAGCCCGATGCACATATTACGGAGGTAATGCGTAACTTAAAACAGGCACTTACCTAGTACACAGACTCTGCACACGTGTGAACACTTAACCTGGAAGTGATCTGCTAAGGCAAAGGTCATATAACAAGATGGTGGCGCTCTGTCACTGTTGCTATGGAAATGACTAAGCATACAGTGGAAATGTTGTCTAATGTTCACATAGCTTTATTGTAAACATAACACACATGTGCACTGTACACACAGGATAAATAACGTTACATATATAACTATTTACATAGTGTATGCTACTGAGCACATGTAGCTGCTGCTATAGCAATGCCTGCTCAGTGACCAGCAGTAGCCCTTGGCTTGCAGCCTGATGCTCATTATGTGACCGCAAAGCCATGTGGGACAGGAAAATACCCTGCCCTAGTCACTGGCTCTGCTGGGGTTAATGTGTCACCTGGGATTAGGGTTGCCACCCGTCCCTTAAAATACAGAACACTTATAAGTTACACATGCTGCAGGGTGTGCAGGGAGGAATATGAATAGTGCTGTCCAGAAACACAATACATGTTCCTCCCTGCACACCCTGCAGCATGTGTAACTCATAAGTGTCCAGGAAAACATGGCTGAGGTGGCAACCCTACCCGGGATGGACTGTTAGCGTCTTGCTACCATGGCAACTGCATGTTCCATAGTTCTGTGTATGTCACATGCTGCCTATCCTCACTCTTGCCGCACATCATGTGACTGATGTCACTCCCTTTTGTGCTATTCAGCGCTTCGCTACTTAGATTCACAGTGCCACTGACTGTAAACAAAGATTGTCAGGAAGTCAGTAAGGCACATGGACAGAATGGACCCCAAACTGTCCGTTTTTTTTAAATGTATTTTACCGGACAACAAACAGAAATACCAGACTGTCCGCTCAAATACCAGACACCTGGCAAACTGGGACAGAATGAGCAATCGTGTGGGACACTGGGACAGTGCCTCAAAACAGGGACAATCCCAAACTGGGACTTCTGGCAAGTATATATAATATATAATGTTTTTTTTGCACAAATATACATATATATATATATATATGTATACAGTGCAGAACATTGGAATGTGAAATATTTACAGTACACACACAGTATTATTAAACATGAATATTGCATAAATATATCTTACATGCTTCCATCTACTTTACTTCAAAGGACTCCAATGCCATATATATATATATATATATATTATATATATATATATATATATATATATATATATATATATAAATAATCGAATAATCAAGCCTTAATAACTTTATTTGTGCAATTTCTGTCAACCAGAGCTTTGAGGTTGTTCTAACCCGCCACACATTAATTTTAATTGCGCTCAAATGATCGTGTTTACTTTCAACTTTTAATATGAGCAAAAAACCTGATGCGCACAAACACCTGCGATAAACCTCTTATTGCTTGCACGTAACTGTTAACGCGCCACTCGTAAATCTGGCCCTATGTCTCTAATATAGACATATTTCTCCAAATAAAAAAGTGCCTTAATCTATTAAATGATTCCAAAAGTTTCAAATTTTGCATATAAATAAATCATCACAAACAAATCTACATAAATCAAATATCAAAACTTACCTACTTTGACCTTAAAACAAGTGTTTTAATCGTTATAAAACTATATATATCATTTTGGCAAAAGCATCATCGAAGCCAAACCCCCTTTTATGCTGCCTTCAATACAAAATTATATCTCCAATCACAATGTATTTTATTGTTTCGTCACCTGGCGCATGCGCAATACAATCCGTTGGTTTGCGCATGCGCAGATTGCCACTTTGAACCCTCAGTTACCCGAATGAAGCTACTGTCACATCGCATGCACTATACAAAATCCTATCAATTCAATAGGTATTCCTAGTCACACAATTAACATTTACACATTACAGCGCAATGTTAGTAGCTAGTATATATATAAAATGCCACATAAATATAATGCTCGTTATTGCAAGGGTGATTCCAGCAGCGCAGCGTTACGTTCTTACCGGGTCCAGACCACTGTCACATCTGTTTACGAGTATTGATTAAGACGGTCTGCTGGTTCAGAGGACGGTGACGTAAAGGATCACGTGTAAGATAGATTGTGCATGCGCAGTATGGACGAAGCCGGCCATCTTGATAACTCAGGTTATCGTGAATGATTCGGCAAACCAAAGCTTATAATGGTGGGTTTGGAATTCAATTTATTTTTGAAGCAGAATATAGAGAGAACGGTAATAATATGACAAGCAAAGCCTATTACAAATATTAATATCAAAGATGGATAGAGAGATTTAAGATAAGTTGTTTTCAATCGTTTAGTGTCCCTTTAACTATGATTAGAGTTAGTTGTCTCTCTAATATAACTACTCTGCAGTTATGTATACGTGAGTATCATTGTACATATGTTTTATCATATTTTATTTAGAGAGATTAGACTTAAACTTAGACACACTTAAAATCAGTTTCATCATTACAGGACATTCATTTCTACATGTATTCTTTATTATTTACATTAAACTGAATCTTAAAACTCTACACTAGGAAACTACTACATGTCAGTATTTCTTATGTTTTTCACAGGAGGCTTTACCTGTTGTGAGATAATGCAAAAGTGTGTGCTCCACTCCCTATTGAAGTTTCATTTTCTTTTTACACGACTGCAATTATCTAGTTTATGTTGCAGCTCATGAAAGATGAAAGGAATTATCTTCACTTATCTATGCTCATGTGAGCACTTCTCAGTGCTTTCAGCAACTCTGCATTCACCTGTGAATACTTAATGACTTTTCGTTATTAAAGTCAAATGTTGAAGCTCTTTGATGATTTTGCTATCTTAATTGATTTTCATATTTCTGTTTTGTGTTGAAGAAGTACCGAATTCTCTGCACTTCCATTTTTCCAGATATGTACTTCATGCGCACAAACTCTGTACTTGAGTACTGTCATGTTGTAAATTCCCCAGCTGCCTCAGCACAATTATTTATAAAGCGTTAACCAAAAAGGCAATGAGAACTCTTAGCTATACAACAAATTTCATTAGGGAGAACAGGAAGTAAAAAAAATTGTAATAAAAAGGTAAATAACCCCAAAACCAAAATGTCACATTAGGAACAGAGTGGATAGATTAAAGTACCAAGTCTTCATCTAAATTGAAAGTTTAGTTCTCCAACAGGTACAACCTGAACTAACATACTACTTTCTGGCAGCATTTGGGTCATGGGCACAAAAGCAAAATTTATTTTAGATATTGTAAGTTAGATGTAGTTTACTATATTTGTCTACATTGATGTTGATTAATGAGACACTAAATACATTTTTACACCTCACTCTAATCTTGGTTGCTGCCATTGTGAAACCTAAGTTTCACTGCAGGCATCTGAAGGAGTGTTGCTCAAAATGAGCCATCCCATCATCACTGGAATGTAGTGAAAGATAGTTTTCAATATGGCGGCACCCATGACTAGAGGGAGGCGAAGAATAACCTCATTAATAAGCTTTTACATTATATTTAGTGTTTAATATCCCTTTAAAAGTGACATTCTAAAGCAAACATAAAATAACCTTATTCAATAGAACATGTTGCGTTTAAATGACTGATTCTAGGTTAGTATGAGGTTGATCACAATCCTTTATAAAAACGTATCAACTGATTTATGTATAAAAATCCTTATAAGCTTAAAGTGATGGTAAATTTCAGACTTTCAGAATGTTGCAATTAAAAAAAAATATATTAGTGTAGAAGGAAAGCTGCATAATTATTTTTTTTTTAAAAAAAGTGTTTATATATTTTATAATACAAGGTTTATAATCCTACTTTGTATCTTCTGTTCCTCCACCACCCTTAATTTACTATTTTGGCTAGGCTGTGACATAGAGAGCAGTCCAACCCACTCTCTACATAGGCTTCCTAAGGGCTTTCAAAGGACTGGACTTCGAGTGTCATGTGACACACACACTGATTGGATGTTCATTGGAATTCTGATTAAAAAAATCCCAGTGGGCCGGCATAACATTATAATAGAAAAATTACTATAGACACGGATTTAATCCTTTTCACAGATAGATAAAAATGAGGTACATAAATATTTAATGGAAAATATTACATATATGGCATTTGATTAGCTAAAGATTACCATCACTTTTATGGTGATATTTTGTAAAAAAAAAAATCATTAGATACTTTATTCTAAAGGATTCAAATTTACCCCAATGTGTTTAGTGCTCACAGAGGAGTTAAACAATAAACACATAAGTAAAACATTTTGCTCCTGAGCAGGAAATATGTTGGATGAAGTTCCCAATCTCTGGCCATGTTCTGCATAGTAGCTGCAATGTCTACAAAAATGGCTTTACTATTATGTGTATAACCCACTTTTGGAGGTTAGAAACATAGGGCCAGATTACAAGTGGCATGATAAGCAATATCACGACCATGCTAACTACCATGCATATTACAAGTTGAAAGTTAAAAATTGCTCTCAAGCGCAAACAGAAACTGAATTAGCAAAACAGGAGACCTAGCGTAAACTGTAAGGATTAGAATGTTCGCAAAACACATCCAAAACATATGCAAATAAACTATTACACCCAGGAGTGTATTGCAGCCTAGGCAGACAAGGCACTCGCCTTCGGCAGCATATTTAGGGGGGGAGAACCTTTTGCAGGCACTCACATCAAGAACTGGTCTTTATTGGTGTCCAGTGGCACTTTACAGGGGGCTGCACTTAAGTCAGACTGCAGCTCGTGTCCTCTGTAGGGGAAGTTGGGATTCAGAGCCAGTCAGAGGGGCAGCAATGAAGTGCATTGTTGTTTCCCTCCCACACCAGACAGCAATATTGCCCCAACCACAGCCTGCTGAATGATTGCAGGAAATTAATTAGCCTGCTGACTACCCATGCATGGATTTTTGAGCCCTGACCCCTGGCCCTGGACTGCATGCCATGATGACAGTTACCTGTGAGCTGCATATCATTTTGCGGCCAGTGGAGAGGACTGTTTTGTGCTCTCCTCACTGTGGCCTCAATATTCAAGACATCGACAGACCGATGAGAAACTGCCTGCTTGGGTTCACCAGGCTCGCAGTCTGTTCATCTGTTGATATATTCAAATAAAAGTGGTGGACATACAAAGTGCCGGTGAGTGGCGATGTGTCTCCCATAGGAGATAATGGGAAGCGATACGTCATCAAAGCATCACTGATATTTCCACTTGTCGACATTTCCTACACAGCACAGACAGTGCACTCACTGAAACCAAAAACGGTTATACCTATGTCATATTTTATTTCTACTCCCCCTGGAACGCCCAGCTAACTACATATTAAATTATATACAATACTTAAAATAATATGCATTATACATGATAAGGCAAATAATATTTAGGCAAAAGATAATCAGAAAAGAAGGCAAGGAAAAACTTTTAATAGACCAACTTTTCAGGGCTCCCTTTCTCAAGCTTCAGGAGCCCCAAAACTTTGCTCTATTAAAGGTTTTTCCTTGCCCTGAGAGTGCTGCCTTCTAAAGGCATATCATTTTAACATTGTATATAAATGCAATGCTATACTTAGATATTAATCCATTATGTGCCCTCACCCTCAGCGCAACCTATACTATTAACCCTAATCTGCCATAACCTAAAGACCTATCCACCCCTAACCTATTTACACCTAAACCACCACAACCCCCATCGCAATGAGCCCCTAACCCTAACCTGTTAACCCCTAATCCACCACAACCTCCCATTGCAAACTACCCAACACTACTAAACTACCTAGCAGCTTACCCCCACCTCTAACTTAACACCCCCTAAGTTACATAAAATAAAAAACACTAACATTACTGAAAAGTTATTCCTATACTAAAACTAAAGCCCCCTTTAAAAAACAAACAAAAAAAACCCTATACTAAATGTTATTATAGAAAAAGTCCTTACAAGGGCTTTTTGTAGGGCATTGCCCTAAAGTGATTTCAGCTTGTTTGCTCAAACAAAATACAACCCAATTCTACAATAAATATAACCCACTACCTCCCCCAAAAAAAGCTTATCTAAAAAAAACTACTCTAAAAACTTCCCTAATAAGAGCTTTTAGTAAGGCATTACCCTAAAGTGATCATAGCTCTTTTACCTTTCTAAAAAAACCTTCATCCTGGCGACAATGGGGGCCCATCTTCATGAAGGGGGCGGGCCTCTTCTATCGTCAACCATCTTCCACCAGATGCTTCTTCTTATCTTCTTTTCTTCTCATCTTCTGATCTTCCGTCACCCAATGTCCTCTTCATGCGGTCACCCGCCACACACTGAATTTTTAATGCAAGGTACTCCCTAATATAGGGGTAGGTTTGCATTTCTATTGGCTGGTTTTATAAAGCAATTTCAAATTAACCATTAGATTGAAACATTTTTCTATTGGCTGATTTCAACTTGGATTTCAAAATAGGAATGCAATGGTACCCCTAAGGGGGTACCTCACATTCAAAATTCAGTTTACGGCATGAAGAGGATGTCGGGGACAGAAGATGAGAAGAAAAGAAGATAAGAAGACGGATGAAGACTTCCCCAGTGGAGCGGTGTCAAAGGCTAGAAGAGGACTGCCACCTACATGAAGATGGGCCACCGCCAGGATGAAGTTTGGCCCCACCATGAAGAGGAGCACCACAGTTGGTGAGCACATAGGAGCCGGAGTCAAGTTGGTAAATACAAACGTTATTTTTAAGCTTAGTTTTTTTTCCCCCTTTTAGGTTTATTAATATAGGTGTTTTTTTACCAGGGCAATTTTTTGAGTACTTTTCATTAAAGTTTTTTTTTTGGGGGGGGTTACCTTTATTGTAGAATGCGGTTGTATTTTGTTTGAAGATGGAGCTGAAATCCCTTTAGGGCAATGCACTACTTCTAAGGGCTATGACTATTGCAACTTTTAGTGTTAGTATAGGGATTTTATATTGGGGTATTTTGTTTTGTTTTAGTTTTATTTATTTTTGGTAGTGTGTTTTTTTTTGTTGGTAAAGTGTTTTGTTATTTTCTGTAACTTAGGGGGTGTTAGGTTAGAGGTGAGAGGGTTAGCTGTTTTGTCTGAGGAAGGGACATATTTACCAAAATTTCACACTAACATAAACTACTGTTTGCCTTTGAAAATCCAGTGAGTGCACATTTACTCTCTACTAAGTGAATACAGACTTTTGGAGTGCAGACTCCCCCAACCACTGCATGAGTGCTGCTGGCACTGGGGAGCTACAGTACTGTGACATACTGAAGCAGAGCATGATTCCCTTCCTTCTGAGACTTGGCCGCAGGGCAGTATTCCAACATGATAACGACCCCAAACACACCTCCAAGACAACCACTGCCTTGCTAAAGAAGCTGAGGGTAAAGGTGATGGACTGGCCAAGCCTGCCTCCAGACCTAAACCCTATTGAGCAACTGTGGGGCATCCTCAAACGGAAGCTGGGGGAGCTCAAGGTCTCTATCATCCACCAGCTCTGTGATGTCATCATGGAGGAGTGGAAGATGACTCCAGTGGCAACCTGTAAAGCTCTGCTGCAGGGAAGGGGGGAGTGTCTGCTTCTTTTGTTTTCCCATTCCCTTTCACTGGGTGTCCCTGCCTAACCTCATCAATAGTGCTAACCTGGCAGCCTCTAAGTACATTTTTAAAAGGTTTTATATTGGATTTTTAGATCAGTATCTGTGCATATTCTTCTTTATAGTAGTGTCTATTACATGCAGTTATATGAAAATGGGTGTACACTGTCCCTTTAAACATTCAATATGATTTTACATCAATGTTTATATGTTGAATGTGCTTTGAATAGACATACTTTACATCCCAATGTTCTTCACTTAGAAGAAAATGTTCTTTGTATTTTTAAATAGTTATTTCTATATACATATATCTGTATATACTGTACACTCTTTATCTGTATTTCTATATCTATCTATCTATCTATCTATCTATCTATCATCTATCTATCTATCTATGTATATATATATATATATATATATATATATATATATATATATATATATATATATATATATATATATATATATATATTATTAAATATAAATAGAGATATATTGATTTATATAATCATATATATATTTAGAAATACATTTTTTAAACTATATAGAACATTTTCTTCTATGTGAAGAAGTATTTTTTACTCACTTCGGTATTAGTGATGTTGGCCTAGTGCGTTGTCAGGTTAGCACACAAGCGATAACGGTTAGGTTTGTTCACGATATTTAAAGTCCTGAAGTTAGCGTACCTGATCTTTTGCTCTTGCACTAACTTTTTACTTTCAACTTGTAATACACGTGCAAAAACAGCCACGTTACATTTTAACTTTGAGTGCATTTAGTGCAATCTGGAGTCAGCTAGAGTTACCTTAAAGAATGTATTTTTTTCCCATTGTCCCTTTAATAGGCAGTTTCCTATTAATTGACTTTATCCTAATTAAAGGAGCATTATAGTTGTTATTTTTAATTGTGTTTATACAAAATAATCATATTGTAAATAGTACTCGAAAAAGCTGCTTTTTTTGAAGGGAGGTTTGTTGTATTGCACATTTGCACCATTTTACAGGTTGAGATGGGGTTACATTTTGCATTCTGAATTCAAATGCTTTCTTTATATATAAAGGGGCCATAATCCAGTGAGATCAGTACCTCATTACTGTGCAAGTGTTACTCGAACAATCCAATAATATCTTTAAGCAGCATATTTACAGCATGCTACTGCTGACACATTAATGCTTTTTAAATATAGTGATGTCAATTACTGGGATTAACAGGCCAACCCAAGCTAATTACCACAGTACTGTTACAGTTGCTTGATCACATTTCAGCATCATATTAGTAGGGAAACCAGTCTGTGTATTTTTCCAGCTTTGTTAATGAGTTGTTGACAAACATTATTGTAAATAATGTGCCAGAAATATCAACAGAAAATCTAAATTTCTTTTAAACTGGTAAAAAAGTTATTTATTTGACATTGTGACAATAGTCTGGTATATAAACATCTTTAAGGAGTAGGTTTGTGTGGGTAGAGGAGCTCTTCTGATAATCACAGTTAGGGCCAAGTTATTCCTTTCCTTTTGTAATCACGTTTCTTCTATAAAGGATATTTATATGTGTTTAGATTCTGCTTTTCAAAACATATCGATTAAGACAAGGGGGGCAATTTATCAATGTCTGTCCTACAAACAACGCTGAATGCTGACAGTATACGCTGTTGGCATTTAACATTGCACAAGCAGTTCACCAGAACAACTTGTGCAATGCCGCCCCCTGCAGATTCACGGCCAATCGGCAGCTAGCAGGGGATGTCAATTAGCCCGAACGTATAGGATCGGGCAGATTGCAGACCACAGCCTGAGAGGCAGCAGACCAGTTATGGAGAAGCGGTCTTAAGACCGCTGTTTCATAACTGCTGTTTCCGGTGAGCCGGGGCTTGATAATTCAGGGCTTGATAATTCGGAACCAAGGAATTTAATAGTTGCAAATAGCAGTAAAAATGATTCAGTTTTTTTTTTATTTAATTTAATTTTTGAATAGTATCATATAAGTTAAAGTTGTGCCTTCCCCAAGTTTCATTTGACCCCTGATCTAATATGACAACACATGAAGTCAGAGTATATTTAGACAAATGCACACAAATTACAAAGAGTAGCTATACAGGACAGATTCTAGAGAATCTGTCTCTCAGTGCAAACTCTAAAACGTGCCCCCCTGTCTAACTGTCATTTCGTTTTAAATAGTGTTCTTAAAGGCACCTACAAATCACATTCACACGCACTCATGCGTACGCACCCATAGACATCCACATGCACACAAAACTTTAGAAGGATCATTATAATGCATTATAATAATGCCAGGAGGCTTCTTAGCAGACCTCTGAAACTGACACCACTTTATTAAATGGTTGGTCTATAGACTACTAATTCTGAAACACCATGTTACTATAAATGAAGGTTTTGAACATTACTTCCTCATCAACTGGGACCGTACTTCATGCTGTTGCCTTTTGTACTGCGATTTCTACCTCGTACTTACCCCTTTGTCACTGTGACATCCATATTAACCTAGGGTTTTACCTGTTGCCCATACCATTTTCTTTTCTCAATAACTCATTATGCTTTACTTCCGGAGACTTGAATGATTGAGCATTCTTTTGCTTTTCTATGTAGATTTCTATTTGTATTACACAATTGGAAAGTGTCATAAATCATATAGTCACTGTTTGTCTTTCTCTTTTTATTGTATTATGTATTGTTTTTAATAATATTTTGTCTTGTTATTATATAAGTGTAGTACTTGGCCTTTCCTCCTTTTTCCTCCACATGTCCATATATCCAAATATATTTTCTTTACACTATGGGTGTCCAATAAAGGCTGTTAATAAATTTCACTGCTGCCTCTCTTAAAGGGACAGTAAAAAAAATTATGAAACTTCCGTGTTTCAGATAGAGAATGTAATTTTAAACAACTTTCCAATTTACTTCTGTTATCAAATTTGCTTTGTTATTTTTGTTTCTTTTATTGAAGAGTAAAACTAGGTAGGCTCATAAGAGCTCAGGAGTGTGCATTGGTTTTTAGTACTCAGCAGTGTTTTGCAACATTATTTGTAGCTTTGTGATACAATATTGCAAAACACTGCTAAAGACACATGCGCACTCCTGAGCTCTTAAGGGCCCACCTAGTTTTACTCTTCAATAAAAGATACCAAGAGAACAAAGCAAATTTTATAACAGATCTAGAGTAAATTGAAAAGTTGTTTAAAATTACATGCTGTATCCGAATCATGAAAGTCTAATTTTGACTTTGCTGTCCCTTTAAGTATTTTGTATTCATTGTGAATGTAGAAGGGAGTGGAAGATAGCCCTTGCAGGATCACTTATACAACTATTAGTTTTTTCCCTGCACGCTACCGGAACACCTAATAATTTAATTTGAAACAATGTTGCCCATACACACAACAATTATGTTGATGGAGCGATGGATTGCAGAGAAACTTCTGCAAGTGGGTTAAAAGGGCTTTAGCTCCACACGGACAGCATATTGTGGTGAGTTTGTCATGCTATAAACATTTCAGGTATAGCATTGGAAATTATTGAACACTCGTAATGACATTCCAAGGAAATTGATGAGTGGAAACTTTTTTGATACATATTGTTTGTAGTATGCCACAATTGTTTGTTTCCAATGTGATTCACGGTACTCCATTAAGATTGTATAAACGATAGCTTTTGAACACAGAGAAAATTCACAGAGAAAAGTTTCAAGTTTTATATTAGTAGTGTGATTCTACTTGTTTCAGAAGATACATTTTTGCACTTATTGGCAGCCTATACTGTCGTTTGTGAAATCTATTCTAACAATACATCAAGTTCCTCCATAGAGTAGGAACAAGCAAAGAGGTATAGGAAAGAAGCATTATTAGCACACTTCTTTCTGAGTGTAAGTTATTACCAAATTATTGGAAATGAGGGCTTGATATATAAAATATAACTTTTATTAGTTTATCATTTAAAAATAGAAAAATGGTGAACTATTCCACCTATACATAATACATTTAAAAACATGAAAATCTTAATAGAGAACTAACCTCTCATATACCCAGCTATGTCTTTCTATAGTAGCGGGAGCTTACAGTAACTGTTAATAGATGCTAGGGATAGGAGCCGTTTCACAAATAAAGGCTAGGTTTAGGTTAAAGCCGGAACCCACAAGGGAGTAATAGGTAATGTAAGGCAATCACCCACCCCTTGTAACTATCGTGCGTGAGATCTGCAGAGACCCAATATTTTCCCTTTTAAGCAAACAGCTAACTAAGTCCCTATATGCCAATTAAGGCCAACAGAATTAAATTAAAGTAGCTGGTATAGAGAGGCAGTGCGAATACCTGACGCGTTTTTCGCCACTGCTTTGTCAAAGGTGCTGATCGCCCTCACTGCCATCTTATTTAAAGAGCGCTTGGCCAATCAGAGGGGAGGTGTGTCCGGACCATCTCGTGATTTCAACAGCCAATTAAATTGCGGTAATGACGTCCAGATTTCTTCTATGTCAATGTACTCGTTTATCATTAGAAGGGGTGTGTGGATATGCCCACCAATCACCAATCTAATACCTTTAATTACAGTTTTATCTTTGCACTCTCATATAGAAAGAGCTTCTAACATCCATATTCTTGTTTATCAAATTTAGTTATTGTCTCAGATACTTGATCATGGATGTTTGCAGATAAACATCCGTTTCATATTTTATGCATATTTTGGCAAGATAGTGTATTTGTATGTCATTTGTATTTGTGATCGTTTTCAGATAAGTTACATACTTGTCATTCCTGAGTTCCGCACTTTCACTTAATATTTATTTAAACATATCTCATAATGTATTATTTATACTGTGATCCCGGGTCACTGTATGCCACTTTTTCTTGCACATGTAATATCCATATACGGTATATGTCTGACATATAATTATACTGACAGGTTGGGTCTATATTCATTCTCTATATGGATATTATATCATTGTGTGTTTATCAGAGACTCTCGAACCCTAGTGGGATAGGGCATTATTTTCCCAGTATCTTATTTACTAATAAGGAGTTCGGTTTCGTAAACATATTTATTTTCAAAGTGCACATGTTGATATTGAAGTATTATTTCTCTTTTTTTGTCCAGGTCAATATAGGAACGTACAGTATATATCAGTATTTTTAATTCTACAAATATGAGCTGTATGTTATCTGTTCATTAAAGGGCCACTAAACCCAAAATCTTTCTTTCATGATTCAGATAGAGAATACAAATGTAAACAACATTGCAATTTACTTCTATTTATTTTGCTTAATATTTTAGATATCCTTAGTTGAAGAAAAAGCAATGCACATGGGTGAGCCAATCACACAAGGCTTCTATGTGCAGTAACCAATCAGCAGCTACTGATCATATCTAGAAATGCTTTTCAGCAACGAATATCAAGATAATAAAACAAATTAGATAATAGAAGTAAATTAGAAAGATGTTTAAAATTGATTTCTCTTTCTAAATCAAGAAAGAAAAAATGTGGGTTTCATGTCCCTTTAAGACCTGCAGGGGCCATAGTTTGTAACCAAAAGATCCATTCTGTTTCTTCTCTTAGGAAGACTGTTTCTACATTCCTTCCTCTAATAACTAATTTTATCTTTTGTAAGATCCAACATTTCAGTTCTGGTTTACCACCATGGTGGTCTTTGGCAACAGTTGTAATTTTTCTGAAGATCATTCTTTGCGTTCCTGATGTTGCCCAGATGTTCACCCAATGTGGTTCTTAGTTCTCTTGTGGACATACCCATGTACCTTTTCCCACACATACATTCCGGCAATAGATAATATTCCTGGTTCTGCAGTTGTATATTTCATTCATATACCTGGTTCCATGCAGAAAATCTCCATCTTATTTATAGTGCGTATGTATGGGCAAAAATGTGCATGTACCACAAGGGTATGTGCCTTTTAGGTTGTCTTTTCTCCTATTTATATGTTTAACAAAATGACTCTTGACAATTTTATCTTTGATAGTTGGGGCTCTTCTCCAACTTATTGAGACCCTGTCTCCAACACTTTTTGCCATATCCTCATCTGTTTGTATTATATGTAGATTTTTTTCTGGATTTCTGTCATCTCCCTATGGGCCTCATTGTGGTAGCAATGAATCTTACTTTATCATGTTTATTTCTTGTTTTAGGTATCAGTAGTTCAATTCTTGGGGCATAAGAATTCCCCGAAGGAGTTTGCACTTTTAGTGGATATGTGATGTGCACTTTCAAATTTCAGAATTGAGTTGGTCGCCGTTTTGAAACTGCACATCACATATCCACTAAAAGAGCAATCCCCTTACGCCTACGCAGAAACTGTTCTGATATAGAATCTTTCAAAACACAGGCCAAATATCTGAAATTGATACTCAAAGAAAGAGGTTACCCTAATTCGGTGCTAAAAAGGGCATACCATAGAGCACTACATACCCCAAGAATTGAACTACTGATAACTAAAACCTAACCCAATCTTTGGGAGCCAACTAGTGTTAACTTTTAAATAAAGTTTTCAAGAACAATTATATTTCAGAAATGCTTCCAAATGAGCTTGAAATTCACTGCATTTTTTATGAGCTATATTAAATAAAAATAATAATAAAAAAATCTTTTCAGAACTTTTATTAAAATTCTGTCAGTCAAATATTAATTGTGAGTTGTGCAGATGCTGACTTATTTGAAAAGAATCCTGTCCTACCAGTTTAAATATTATACTGCCACTCAGATAATTTAAATTGAAGTACGGAGTGCTGACTATTAAAATATTTTTTACACTTTGCTTATAATTAAATATCTGTCTTATGGCTAGATTACGAGTGGAGTGCTAACTGTTGTGAGCAAGGGATAAGGGGTATTTTACGGCTCTTTGAGAGCTTTGGAAGTAGTATGTGTATTACAAGTTGAAAGTAAACGCGTTTGCTTGAGCGCAATCAAATTTAACCATTGTCAGGTTAACGTGACTTCAGAGCTCTGTTTAAGTGTTACATGAGACAAAAAGTTGTATAAAAAACATCAACAATACATTTAACAGTACAGTTACAGTCATAATAACATTGACTGTTTTTTTTTTTTTTTTTGTTATACGGGCTCAAACATTTAAGGTCTCGGGTATTAGGGGAGACAAAAAAGGCTTTAACATAGATATACATACATACACATATGTGTGTACATATGTATTTCAATATTTATGTGTTTTACTGTATATTTACTGAACATGTTTAGCATTCCAATATTCTTCACTTACAGGGTAATGTCCTTTTTATTGTAAATACATATACTGTATAATATATATATATATATATATATATATATATATATATATATATATATATATATATATATGTATTATATATTTCCCCATTTTAGCCAATCAGTGTTGACACATAAGTAACTCAACGGGCATAAGCACATATATCTATAGGGCACACATAAACTAGTGCTGTCTAGCTGTGAAAACTGTCAAAATGCACTGAGATAAGAGACGACCTTCAAGGACTTCGAAATTAGATTATGAGCCTACCTAGTTTTAGCTTTCAATAAAGAATACCAAGAGAACAAAGTAAATTTGATGATAAAAGTAAATTGAAAAGTTGTTTAAAATTGCATGCTCTAGTAGAATCATGCAAGTTTAACTTTGACTACACTGTCCCTTTAAGTTTTATCATCTCCACAACTCAGAGTGCACTGGTCGTGAGGAAGCTGGATCAAAGTACCTACCTACTCTACTTCTCTGTGGGTTTCTCACACTGGTGGTCATCTTTTCTGCACTCTGCTTTGCTAGAGGGTGTAAGTTTATCCATTATATGATAAGCTTATACCAAATTAATTAATTTAATTATACTTATTGAGCTGTATTGCTGTATTTTTATTTAGAACTTTTCCACTCTTATACAGCGGTCCTTAGTACTTGCTTACAAGCATTTTGGATTACATTCTGTTTAACACATAGCTTCACTGTGCTACTTGTATAATGGGTTAACCCTTTATATTCAGGATATTTTTGCAAAACTCCTATTATTATTCTGAATATGCTGCATTTTTTGTCTTTGTTTTTATTTACATTTTTCTCTTGCTCATTCTGTACTGTGTGCAACATTGGGTGAACTGGAAGAATCCCAACTGGTTCCCTTAATTCTTAATTAGAGGGGAGATATACGGATCACTTGCATTCACCCCGATGATCAAAAGTTCTGCGAAGTGGCAATATATTCAAAAGGGATCCGATGCAATGTTGAGAATGCCGGTGAAATAATTAAAAATGCGGACATTACTGTTTAAAGGCAGCATCATTGAGAGGCATTTTACTATACATCACAAAGGTTGGTGATGCTGGTGAAATGTTCCCACCACCATCGTCACCAACATTGGAGCTGTAAAGTAAAAGGTCCCTTTTAAATATATAGCACTGAGCATAATAAATATACCTATGTACCCCTACACGACATAACCCACCACTGCAAACTAAACCTACACTACCTTAACCCCTATTCTGCCAATAGCCCACTGCAATAACCTTACTAACCTATTAACTACTCCTATACCGCCAATAGCCCACAGCAATAAAACTCCTGTGAAGTAAACAGCTCCTGTGAAGTCTGCACTTCAACTTCTCTCCAAACTAGAGAATCTTTGCATATCGGGCCCATAGAAAGTAATGAAGCTCTTTAGGAAAGTAAGTTTTAATACAAAGTACAATGTAATTTGTAAAATATACTCATAAATATACCAAAGTATGAGCCTAATTTGTTAAAGTTACACAGAAACTGTGAAAGCATAATCAGAATTTGTAAAATCCCACTAAAGTGTAAATGCAGCAGAACTGTCATGTCATGTAGTGCTATATTGCACTGGGTTTGTCTCTCCTTCACATACAGAAAACCAGGGAACACCCCTTGGAGAAGTATAGCAACATCTTTTTAAAATTTCACTAGAATTTCACTAGGGTGCCTGGGATCTTGCAGTGCTGGAGGATTATTTTGTATCATCTCATCAGGCCCTCAGAAGGAACTATTAGTCCTTGATGTTTTCCTTCAGGTTACTCTGATAGTTATGATAATAATTTTTAACAGTAAAATTTGATTATTATTTGAACTAGGTAGACTAGTTAGTAAATAGATATTAACTATTTAATAACTACCTAGTTAAAATAAATACAAACTTACCTGTGAAATAAAACCTAACCTGCCTTACACTAAAACCTAACATTACAAAAAAAAATAAACACTAAAATTACTAAAAATAAAAATAACTAAATTGAATAAAAAACAAACACTAAATTACAAAAAATGAGAAACAAATTATCAAAAATAAAAAAGAATTACACCTAATCTAATAGCCCTATCAAAATAAAAAAGCCCCCCCAAAATAAAAAAAAAACCTAGCCTACAATAAACTACCAATGGCCCTTAAAAGATATCAGCTCTTTTACCTGTAAAAAAAAATACAAACACCCCCCAACAGTAAAACCCACCACCCCTACAACCAACCCCCCCCAATAAAATAACTATCTAAAAAAAACTAAGCTCCCCATTGCCCTGAAACGGGCATTTGCATGGGCATTTAGCTCTTTTACATGCCCAGACCCTAAACTAAAACCCACCAAAAAAACCTTAAAAACCTAACACTAACCCCCGACGATCCACTTACAGTTCTTGAAGTCCCGCTTGAAGGATCCATCCAGCCGGCGAATTCCTCATCCATGCAGCAAGAAGTCTTCATCCATGCGGCCTCTTCCATCTTCCTCATCCATGCGGCCTCTTCCATCTTTATCCAGCCAGTGAAGTCCTCATCCAGGCGGCAAGAAGTCTTCATCCAGACGGCATCTTCTATCTTCATCCATCCGGCGCGGAGCGGGTCCATCCTGTTCCAATCAGCCAATAGGATGAGAGCTCAATCCTATTGGCTGATTTGAACAACCAATAGGATATTAGCAGCTCTAATCCTATTGGCTAATTGGAACAGCCAATAGGATTTTAGCAGCTCTAATCCTATTGGCTGATTGGAACAGCCAATAGGATTTTAGCAGCTCTAATCCTATTGGCTAATTGAAATCTTTCAGCCAATAGGAATGCAAGGGACACCATCTAGGATGACGTCACTTGCATTGAAGTTCCAGTTTACGGTGGCGACCTATGTAGAGGATGCTCCGTGCCGGATGTCTTCAGAATGGACCCGCTCCACGCCGGATGGATGTAGATAGAAGATGCAGTCTCGATGAAGACTTCTTGCCGTCTGGATCAGGACTTCACTGGCTGGATGAAGATGGAAGAGGCTGCCCGGATGAAGACTTCTTGCCGCATGGATGAGGACTTCACTGGCTGGATGAAGATGGAAGAGGCCGCCCGGATGAAGACTTCTTGCCGCATGGATGAGGACTTTGCCGACTGGATGGATCCTTCAAGCGGGACTTCAAGAACTGTAAGTGGATCGTCAAGGGTTAGTGTTAGGTTTTTTAGCACAAATTAACTATAGCTATCTAGCTGTGAAAAACTGTCAAATTTCACTGAGATAAGAGGCGGCCTTCAAGGGATTAGAAATTAGCATATGAGCCTACCTAGGTTTAGCTTTCAACAAGAGAGCAAAGCAAATTTGGCAATACAAGTAAAGTGTTAGGTTTTTTAAGGGGTTTTTGGGTGGGTTTTATTTTTAGTTTAGGGTCTAGGCATGTAAAAGAGCTAAATGCCCTTTTAAGGGCAATGCCCATACAAATGCCTTTTTCAAGGCAATGGGGAGCTTAGGTTTTTTAGATAGTTATTTTATTTGGGGGGTTGGTTGTGGGGGTGGTGGGTTTTACTGTTGGGCGGTGTTTGTATTTTTTTACAGGTAAAAGAGCGGATATTTTTGGGCAATGCCCCACAAAAGGCCCTTTTAATGGCCATTGGTAGTTTATTGTAGGCTAGGATTTTTTGGGGGGGCTTTTTTTATTTTGATAGGGCTATTAGATTAGGTGTAATTTTTATTTTTGATAATTTGTTTCTTATTTTTCTTAATTTAGTGTTTGTTTCTTTGTAATTTAGTTATTTTATTTTTTTGTAATTGGATACTTTTTGTGTTAGGATTTTTTTAATGTGTAGTTTAGTTTAATTTAATTTAAATGGTAGTTAGTTTAATTGTAGTTTAATAATTATCTTAGTTTAATTGTTAGTTTAAAATAATTTATTTAATTTGACAGGTAAGTTTTAATTTATCTTAATTTAATTTAAGATAGGGAAATTGTAATTTTAATATAAGGTTAGGGGGGCGTTAGGTTTAGGGGTTGATAGTTTATTTTAGTATATTTTGTTTGGGGGGCTTACGGTTTAATGGTTAATAGGTTTAGGTTTAGGTTATTATAGCGGCGATGTGGGTGGACGGCAGATTAGGGGTTAATTATATTTAACCCCTTAGTGACCAGAGCACTTTTCCATTTTCTGTCCGTTTGGGACCAAGGCTATTTTTACATTTCTGCGGTCTTTGTGTTAAGCTGAAATTTTCCTCTTACTCATTTACTGTACCCACACATATTATATACCGTTTTTCTCGCTATTAAATGGACTTTCTAAAAATACCATTATTTTCATCATATCTTATCATTTACTATAAAAAAAATTATAAAATATGGGGAAAAATGGAAAAAAACACACTTTTTCTAACTTTGAACCCCAAAATCTGTTACATATCTACAACCACCAAAAAACACCCATGCTAAATAGTTTCTAAATTTTGTCCTGAGTTTAGAAATACCCAATGTTTACATCTTCTTTGCATTTTTTTGTAACTTATAGGGCCATAAATACAAGTAGCACTTTGCTATTTTCAAACCATTTTTTTCAAAATTAGCGCTAGTTACATTGGGACACTGATATCTTTCAGGAATCCCTGAATATCCATTGACATATATATATTTTTTTTTTAGAAGACATCCCAAAGTATTGATCTAGGCCCATTTTGGTATATTTCATGCCACCATTTCACCGCCAAATGCGATCAATTACAAAAAATCGTTCACTTTTTCACAAATTTTTTCACAAACTTTCAGTTTCTCACTGAAATTATTTACAAACTGCTTGTGCAATTATGGCATAAATGGTTGTAAATTCTTCTCTGGGATCCCCTTTGTTCAGAAATAGCAGACATATATGGCTTTGGCATTGCTTTTTGGTAATTAGAAGGCCGCTAAATGCCACTGCGCACCACACGTGTATTATGCCCAGCAGTGAAGGGGTTAATTAGGGAGCATGTAAGGAGCTTTTTGGGGTATTTTTAGCTTTAGTGTAGTGTAGTAGACAACCCCAAGTATTGATCTAGGCCCATTTTGGTATATTTCATGCCACCATTTCACCGCCAAATGCGATCAAATTAAAAAAAACTTTACATTTTTCACAATTTTAGGTTTCTCACTGAAATCATTTACAAACAGCTTGTGCAATTATGGCACAAATGGTTGTAAATGCTTCTCTGGGATCCCTTTTGTTCAGAAATAGCAGACATATATGACTTTGGCGTTGCTTTTTGGTAATTAGAATGCTGCTAAATGGCGCTGCACATCACACGTGTATTATGGCTAGCAGTGAATGGGGTTAATTAGGTAGCTTGTAGGGAGCTTGCAGGGTTAATTTTAGCTTTAGTGTAGAGATCAGCCTCCCACCTGAAACATCAGACCCCCTGATCCCTCCCAAACATCTCTCTTCCCTCTCTTACCCCACGAATGTCCCCGCCATCTTAAGTACTGGCAGAAACTCTGCCAGTACTAAAATAAAAGGAAAATTTGGGCTTTTTGTGCATTTTTTTTAGCATATTTACATATGCTTCTGTGTAGGATCCCCCTTAGCCCCCAACCTCACTGATCCCCCACCAAACAGCTCTCTAACCCTCCCCCTCTGACTTAATGTGCGCCATCTTGGGTACTGGCAGCTGTCTGCCAGTACCCATTTTAGTGAAAAATATGTTTTTTATAAAAAAAATGTCCCTTTTTTGTAGTGTAGCTTCCCCCCCCCAATACCAACCCCCCACCCCTTCCAGATCCCTTAGATGCTTTTCAAAAAAAATGTTTATTTAATTTTTTCTTACACTTTACTTCTAACTTTTTTTCTGTAGTGTAGCAGTTCCCACCCGCTCCCGCCCCGTGCACGCGCCCGCCCGCCACCCCTGTGCGCGCCCCCGAAGGCTCCGCCCCCGATACTGCCCCCTCCACTTTACAGAGCTCACCGATGGCCGCCCACCCGCCTCCCAAGTCGGCTCCCACCCACCAACGATACCGGCCATCGATGTCCGGTGCAGAGAGGGCCACAGAGTGGCTCTCTCTGCATCGGATGGCCAGAAAGTGTTATTGCAGGATGCCTCGATGTCGAGGCATCACTGCAATAACCGGAAAGCAGCTGGAAGCGAGCAGGATCGCTTCCAGCTGCTTTCCAGACTGAGGACGTGCAGGGTACGTCCTTGGTCGTTAACTGACATTTTTTAGAGGACGTACCCTGAACATCCTCGGTCGTTAAGGGGTTAAATAGTGTTTGCAATGTGGGAGGCAGGCAGTTTAGAGGTTAATAGGTTTAATAAAGTGGTGACGATGTCGGGGAGCGGCGGAATAGGGGTTAATACATTTTAATAGTGGCAGCGATGTCTGGAGCGGCAGATTAGGGGTTAATAACTTTATTATAGTGTTTGCAATGCGGGAGTGCCTCGATTTAGGGGTTAGTAGGTTAATAGTTTATGGGTGTTAGTGTACTTTTTAACACTTTAGTTATGAGTTTTATGTTACAGCTTTGCAGCGTAAAAGTCATAACTGCTGACTTTAGATGGCGGTACGGATCTTGTGGTTAGAGTGTACCGCTCACGTTTTGGCCTCCAAGGCAAACTTGTAATACTGGCACTATGGGAGTCCCATTGAAAAAGGACTTTTTTTTTGAAAAGTGCGGTACTGACGTTGCGTCACAGGCTAAAAGGTGTGCGGTACACATATACCGACAAAACTTAATAGCAGCGTTAGAAAAAAATGAAGTGTTATGGGCCATAACGATGCTATTTGACTCATAACGCAAATCTCGTAATCTAGCTGATTGTTATTTATATAGCACAAATTAACTATAGCTATCTAGCTGTGAAAAACTGTCAAATTTCACTGAGATAAGAGGCGGCCTTCAAGGGATTAGAAATTAGCATATGAGCCTACCTAGGTTTAGCTTTCAACAAGAGAGCAAAGCAAATTTGGCAATACAAGTAAATTGTGGAGTTGTTTAAAATTGCATGCCCTATCTGAATCATTAAAGTTTATTTTTAACTAGACTGTCCCTTTAATGTTTCTTTAAAAATTTTAAGCTTTATCCAAACTTAGGCAGTATATACATGTGTTAATTTCAGAGATACAATGTTTAGTGATTGTATGGTGCTTAAACACCAGTGGCTTTCATAGTAGGACACAGCTACTGGCCTGCTGTTACTAAACTCTTAACAATATGAAGTTGCTATGGTAGTAAGTGCTTTTCTGTATGCGTTAATCTACGCTATAGTTCTGTGCTGGGGCTCTCTCATTGTTATACTGACTTCTATTGTGAAGGTAAAACACAGATTTCTTACTAAAAATACTTTAAATATCACTGCTTAACTCACTTCAGAACAGGCAGAGCAGGATATCATTGGTAAATGGCGCTATACTGAGGAAATATTTGTTATTGTAAGTAATTTAAAAGGACATTTTCAGTGTCATTTTAAAGCAAATTCTCAATGTCTGTTGTTATGTCAATGTTATTAACTAAAACATTAAAAGGCGATTCCCTAAATGACCTGCAGTGAAAAGGCCTTTCTAAATGGTAATGTAAGCAAAGGATGACATGGGCTAGGTAACTTCTTTCTGGTTACCTGCTTGTCTAGCTCACTCAAGTACTGCAAACACCAAATGAGACTAATATCATCACTGTGAATTAGGTGGGGGTTGTGGAGACAAAGAGCAACAAGGAAAGGATAGGGAACCATCTTAGAAAAAAGTCTGGATGTAAGGAGCATTCCACCTTAGTCTACTTTTTTGTTAGCAGATATGTTTTTGTGGTTTTGTAGGGGTATCTATATTGTTTAAGTGAATATCTCAGTAGTGTGGAAGTTTTTGTCCTGCTAGGGGAGAGTATTTATGGTGCAAGGAAGGTTTTTACTCATGGTTAGTTAGCAGATAGCAGGAATGCTAAGTACTTACTTACGGCTAGATTTAGAGTTTTGTCGGTAACGACCCGCGTAGCTAACGCTGGCTTTTTTCTGGCCGCACCTTTAAAATAACTCTGGTATTGAGAGTCCACAGAATGGCTGCGTTAGGCTCCAAAAAAGGAGCGTATAGCATATTTAACGCAACTTCAACTCTCGATACCAGAGTTGCTTACGGACGCGGCCAGCCTCAAAAACGTGCTCATGCACGATTCCCCCCTAGAAAACAATGGGGCTGTTTGAGCTGAAAAAAAACCTAACACCTGCAAAAAAGCCGCGTTCAGCTCCTAACGCAGCCCCATTGTTGTCTATGGGGAAACACTTCCTACATCTGCACCTAACACCCTAGCATGTACCCCGAGTCTAAAGACCCCTAACCTTACACTTATTAACCCCTATTCTGCCGCCCCCGCTATCGCTGACCCCTGCATATTATTATTAACCCCTAATCTGCCGCTCTGTAAACCACCGCAACTTACATTATCCCTATGTACCCCTAATCTGCTGCCCCTAACACCGCCGACCCCTATATTATATTTATTAACCCCTAATCTGCCCCCCACAACGTCGCTTCCACCTGCCTACACTTATTAACCCCTAATCTGCCGACCGGACCGCACCGCTATTATAATAAAGTTATTAACCCCTAATCCGCCTCACTAACCCTATAATAAATAGTATTAACCCCTAATCTGCCCTCCCTAACATCGCCGACACCTAACTTCAAACATTAACCCCTAATCTGCTGACTGGAGCTCACCGCTATTCTAATAAATGTATTAACCCCTAAAGCTAAGTCTAACCCTAACACTAACACCCCCCTAAATTAAATATAATTTTAATCTAACGAAATAAATTAACTCTTATTTAATAAATTATTCCTATTTAAAGCTAAATACTTACCTGTAAAATAAATCCGAATATAGCTACAATATAAATTATAATTATATTATAGCTATTTTAGGATTTATATTTATTTTAACCAGGTACAATAGCTATGTTCCGATCAGCCAATAGAATGCAAGCTCAATCTGATTGGCTGATCGGATCGGCCAATCGGATTGAACTTGATTATGATTGGCTGATTCCATCAGCCAATCAGAATTTTCCTACCTTAATTCTGATTGGCTGATAGAATCCTATCATCCAATCGGAATTCGAGGGACGCCATCTTGGATGACGTCCCTTAAAGGAGCCTTCATTCGTCGGTAGTCCGTCGGGCGAGCAGGATGTTCCGCGTCGGAGGTCTGCAAGATGGATCCGGAAGAAAGAAGATTGAAGATGCCGTTGATAGAAGACTTCAGCCGGATCATGAACCTCTTCAGCTCCCGCTTGGATGATGACTTCAGCCGGATCATGGACCTCTTCAGCCCCCTGCTTGGGCTTGGATCAGGACATCGGAGGAGCTCTTCTGGATCGATCGGTGAACCTGGTATGGTGAAGATAAGGTAGGAAGATCTTCAGGGGCTTAGTGTTAGGTTTATTTAAGGGGGGTTTGGGTTAGATTAGGGGTATGTGGGTGGTGGGTTGTAATGTTGGGGGGGGGTATTGTATGTTTTTTTTACAGGCAAAAGAGCTGAATTTCTTGGGGCATGCCCCGCAAAGGGCCCTGTTCAGGGCTGGTAAGGTAAAAGAGCTTTGAACTTTTTTAATTTAGAATAGGGTAGGGCATTTTTTTATTTTGGGGGGCTTTGTTATTTTATTAGGGGGCTTAGAGTAGGTGTAATTAGTTTAAAATTGTTGTAATATTTTTCTAATGTTTGTAAATATTTTTTTATTTTTTGTAACTTAGTTCTTTTTTATTTTTTGTACTTTAGTTAGTTTATTTAATTGTATTTATTTGTAGGAATTGTATTTAATTTATTTATTGATAGTGTAGTGTTAGGTTTAATTGTAACTTAGGTTAGGATTTATTTTACAGGTAAATTTGTAATTATTTTAACTATTTTAGCTATTAAATAGTTCTTAACTATTTAATAGCTATTGTACCTGGTTAAAATAAATACAAAGTTACCTGTAAAATAAATATAAATCCTAAAATAGCTATAATATAATTATAATTTATATTGTAGCTATATTAGGATTTATTTTACAGGTAAGTATTTAGCTTTAAATAGGAATAATTTATTTAATAAGAGTTAATTTATTTTGTTAGATTTAAATTATATTTAACTTAGGGGGGTGTTAGTGTTAGGGTTAGACTTAGCTTTAGGGGTTAATACATTTATTAGAATAGCGGTGAGCTCCAGTCGGCAGATTAGGGGTTAATGTTTGAAGTTAGGTGTCAGCGATGTTAGGGAGGGCAGATTAGGGGTTAATACTATTTATTATAGGGTTAGTGAGGCGGATTAGGGGTTAATAACTTTATTATAGTAGCGCTCAGGTCCAGTCGGCAGATTAGGGGTTAATAAGTGTAGGCAGGTGGAGGCGACGTTGAGGGGGGCAGATTAGGGGTTAATAAATATAATATAGGGGTCGACGATGTTTGGGCAGCAGATTAGGGGTACATAAGGATAACGTAGGTGGCGGTCGGCAGATTAGGGGTTAAAAAAATTTAATCGAGTGGCGGCGGTGTGGGGGGACCTCGGTTTAGGGGTACATAGGTAGTTTATGGGTGTTAGTGTACTTTATAGCACAGTAGTTAAGAGCTTTATGAACCAGCGTTAGCCCAGAAAGCTCTTAACTACTGACTTTTTTCTGTGGCTGGAGTTTTGTCGTTAGAATTCTAACGCTCACTTCAGCCACGACTCTAAATACCGGAGTTAGAAAGATCCCATTGAAAAGATAGGATACGCAATTGACGTAAGGGGATCTGCGGTATGGAAAAGTCGCGGCTGAAAAGTGAGCGTTAGACCCTTTTTTGACTGACTCCAAATACCGGCGGTAGCCTAAAACCAGCGTTAGGAGCCTCTAACGCTGGTTTTCACGGCTACCGCCAAACTCTAAATCTAGGCCTTAGATTGCAAGTTGTCTAGGGAGCACATTATGTCCAAGTCTCTTTCCCTGTGTCCCATATATTTATTTTAACCCATGTATCATTCTGCATAAACCAATGTACAGCCTAACTCATGTATAACATTGCCCATGGTAAATGGTCCTCAACCCTGGCAGTAGTTTTTAGTTTGTTGTTAATGTTGACTGTTATTGACTGCTTATTCACTTTGTCAATGGAATTTATTTGTTGGTTACTGTTAATAAGCACCAATATAGCCTTCCAATCCTTTTTTTAGTGGGACAAAGTCTTATTCAGACTGGGTTGATATGATGTTCTGGTATATCTATATGTACAGATGTTAGTATTGGTAATACCATGTAGTTAACTGTACTGAGGTCAGGGCCTCTTCACCCCTTTAAATGCATGAAGCAAACATGAACTTAGCATGCTTATGTATTTGGAAAATAAACCATGGTTTATTTATAGCATATTGAAACTAGTTTCCAAAGGAGCTTGTTTTCCCCAGACATGTAGTAGATACTTTATGTGCTCAGTAATCCACAAATAAAAAAACAAACAGTTGTTGCTCAATATATTTCAGCGTGCTGACTTTTTATTTGTATTGAGCACCTGAAGCACTAAGCTTGGAAGTGCATCCAGAACTCACAACAGTATATCTTAGCTTTAAGTAGTCCTGTAAAATTCTAATAGTTCTCTGGACTGTCAGTATCCTCTTTGGCCAGTGCTGGTGCTTTAGCAGCCATTGCGCTCATACTACATGATTGAGTACTTTCATATTAGTGAAACACCAATATACCTTGCTGACTGAATATAATTGAGACTATAGATTTTCTCATGCAGTTAATATGTCAGGGTAATCACAAGTTTTGCTTTGAGGCTAAACAGTGGGGTGTCACTGGGAAAACGACTTACATAGGAATGCATGCTGTTTCCTACTACTTTGCCTGTTAATCTTGTTTCTCCATAAGAACAAGGCAGGATTTATTTTTAATACAGAGCTATTAACCTTTTAAAGAACGATTGCTCTACTCAGTTGTGGACCTTTGCAGTCCATAAACTAGTGCCATATAATGAGTGATTCAGAGCACTCTGGCCAGGTCGATATCAATATTGACAGATGTTCATTCAGAAGTAGCAGAGCTTTCCAAATATTCATTGAAAAATCTGTGTGTGAAGTTAACTGTTAATGCTAAATGCAAGGTCAATTAAAGTTCAAATAATACATTTCAAGTGCAAAGAAACAAACAAATAAAAAACACATCTAACATAGAAGGAGAACCCAGCATATTAGTGTTGAGTTTGCATGGACAAGACAAAGGATATGAAAAGACAATAGTTCAAAGGTTTAACAAAACATAGTTTAGAATACTTTAGAAAAAGATATCCATGATTTGGATCTTAAAAGTAAAAAACAAAAGACAATTACCGTACAGAAATTGTATTTTCATGGAATAACCAGAACATGTGATATGAATATATTTAGTTATAGAAATCTTCATAATGTTTATATTAGTCATATCTAACAGTTATAGGGACCTAATAAAGTCTAAGTACAACCTAAATTACAAGTTAATAACAAAAAATTAGTAATTTTCGACTAGATTACAAGTTGTGCATTAGGGTAAAAAAGCAGCGTTAAGAGGTCCTAACGCTGCTTTTTTACACCCGCTGGTATTACGAGTCTTGCAGGTACAGGTGTACCGCTCACTTTTTTGGCCAGACTTGGCAATACCGCAAATCCACTTGCGTAAATTGCGTATCCTATTTTTTCTATGGGACTTGCATAGCGGCCGGTATTATGAGTCTGCCAAAAAGTGAGCGATAGATCCTCTCCTGTCAAGACTGGTACCGCATTTTAAAGTCAGTAGTTAAGAGTTTTACACTACAAAGCCGTAGCATAAAACTCTTAAAGGGCCACTAAACCCAAAATCTTTCTTTCATGATTCAGATAGAACATACAAATTTAAACAACATTACAATTTACTTCTATTATTTATTTTGCTTCATTTTTTAGATATCCTTATTTGAAGAAAAAGCAATGCACGTGGGTGAGCCAATCACACGAGGCTTCTATGTGCAGCAACCAATCAGCAGCTACTGAGCATATCTAGATATGCTTTTCAGCAAAGAGTATCAAGAGAATAAAACAAATTAGATAATAGAAGTAAATTAGAAAGATGTTTAAAAATGCATTATCTTTCTAAATCATGAAAGAAAAAATGTGGGTATCATGGCCCTTTAACTAAAGTGCTAAAAAGTACACTAACACCCATAAACTACCTATTAACCCCTAAACCGAGTCCCTCACACATCGCAAACACTAAAAGAACAATTTTAACCCCTAATCTGCCGAACCGGATATTGCCGCCACTATAATAAATATATTAACCCCTAAACCGCCGCACTTCGCCTCTCAAACACTAGTTAAATATTATTAACCCCTAATCTGCCGTCCCTAACATCGCCGCCACCTACCTACATTTATTAACCCCTAATCTGCCGCCCCTAAATCTAAGTCTAACCCTAACACTCCCTAATTTAAATATAATTAAAAGAAATCTAAATAAAAATTCCTATCATTAACTAAATTATTCCTATTTAAAACTAAATACTTACCTATAAAATAAACCCTAAGCTAGCTACAATATAACTAATAGCTTAGGGTTTATTTTTATTTTACAGGCAAGTTTGTATTTATTTTAACTAGGTAGAATAGTTATTAAATAGTTATTAACTATTTAATAACTACCTAGCTAAAATAAATACAAATTTACCTGTAAAATAAAACCTTACCTAAGTTACACTAACACCTAACACTACACTATAATTAAATAAATTAACTAAATTAAATAAAATTACCCAAATTAAATTAAATTAGCTAAAGTACAACCCCCCCCACTAAATTACAGAAAATAATAACCAAATTACAGAAATTTAAACTAATTACACCTAATCTAATAGCCCTATTAAAATGAAAAAGCCCCCCAAAATAAAAAAAACCATAGCCTAAACTACCAATAGCCCTTAAAAGGGCCTTTTGTGGGGCATTGCCCCAAAGTAATCAGCTCTTTTACCTGTAAAAAAAATACAAGCAACCCCCCCAACAGTAAAACCCACCACCCACACAACCAACCCCCAAAATAAAATACTAGCTTAAAAAACCTAAGCTCCCCATTGCTCTGAAAAGGGCATTTGGATGGGCAGTGCCCTTAAAAGGGCAGTTAGCTCTATTGCAGCCCAAAGTCCCTAATCTAAAAAATAAAACCCACGCAATACACCCTTAAAAAAACACTAATTCCCTGATGATCGACTTACCGGGAGACATCTTCATCCAAGCCAGGGCGAAGTTGTCCTCCAGACGGGCAGAAGTCTCCATCCAAGCTGGGGCGAAGTGGTCCTTCAGACGGGCAGAAGTCTTATTCCAGACGGCATCTTCTATCTTCATCCATCTGGCGCGAGCGAGTCCATCTTCAAGACATCAGACGCGGAGCATCCTCTTCATCGGATGACTAACACAGAATGAAGGTACCTTTAAGTGACATCATCCAAGATGACGTCCCTACGATTCCAATTGGCTGATAGAATTCTATCAGCCAATCAGAATTAAGGTAGAAAAAATCCTATTGGCTGATCCAATCAGCCAATAGAATGCGAGCTCAATCCTATTGGCTGATTGGATCAGCCAATAGGATTGAACTTCAATCCTATTGTCTGATTGCATCAGCCAATAGGATTTTTTCTACCTTAATTCCGATTGGCTGATAGAATTCTATCAGCCAATCAGAATCTAAGGGACGCCATCTTGGATGACGTCACTTAAAGGTACCTTCATTCTGTTTTAGTCGTCGGATGAAGAGGATGCTCTGCGTCGGATGTCTTGAAGATGGACCCGCTCCGCGCCGGATGGATGAAGATAGAAGATGCTGTCTGGATGAAGACTTCTGCCTGTCTGGAGGACCACTTTGCCCTGGCTTGGATGAAGACTTCTGCCCGTCTGGAGGACCACTTCTGCCTGGCTTGGATGAAGACGTCTCCCGGTAAGTCGATCTTCAGGGGGTTAGTGTTAGGTTTTTTTAAGGGTGTATTGGGTGGGTTCTATTTTTTAGATTAGGGACTTTGGGCCGCAAAAGAGCTAACTGCCCTTTTAAGGACAATGCCCATCTAAATGCCTTTTTCAGGGCAATGGGGAGCTTAGGTTTTTTTAGCTAGTATTTTATTTGGGGGGTTGGTTGTGTGGGTGGTGGGTTTTACTGTTGGGGGGGTTGTTTGTATTTTTTTTACAGGTAAAAGAGATGATTACTTTGGGGCAATGCCCCGCAAAAGGCCCTTTTAAGGGCTATTGGTAGTTTAGTTTAGGCTAGGATTTTTTTTTATTTTGGGGGGCTTTTTTATTTTAATAGGGCTATTAGATTAGGTGTAATTAGTTAAAATTTCTGTAATTTGTTTATTATTTTCTGTAATTTAGTGTTTTTTATTTTTTTTGTACTTTAGCTAATTTAATTTAGTTAATTGTATTTTATTTAGTTAATTTATTTAATTATAGTGTAGTGTTAGGTGTTATTGTAACTTAGGTTAGGTTTTATTTTACAGGTAAATTTGTATTTATTTTAGCTAGGTAGTTATTAAATAGTTAATAACTATTTAATAACTATTCTGCCTAGTTAAAATAAATACAAACTTGCCTGTATTTTATTTAGATTTATTTAAATTATATTTAAGTTAGTGGGTGTTAGGGTTGGGGTTAGACTTAGGTTTAGGGGTTAATAACTTTTATATAGTGGCAGCGAGCCGGCGCCGTTGGGGGCGCCAGATTAGGGGTTAATAAATGTAGGTAGGTGGCGGCGATCTTAGGGACGGCAGATTAGGGGTTAATAATATTTAAGTAATGTTTACGATGCGGGTGTGCGGCGATTTAGGGGTTAATATGTTTATTATAGTGGCGGCAACGTTTTGGCCGGCAGATTAGGGGTTAATACATATAATGTAGGTGTCGGCGATGTTGGGGTCAGCAAATTAGGGGTTCATACATATAATGTAGGTGGCGGCGGTGTCCGGAGCGGCAGATTAGGGGTTAATAATATAATGTAGGTGTCGGCGATGTCAGGGTGGCAGATTAGGGGTTAATAAGTGTAAGATTAGGGGTGTTTAGACTCGGGGTTCATGTTAGGGTGTTAGGTGTAGACATAAATTTTATTTCCCCATAGGAATCAATGGGGCTGTGTTACTGAGTTTTAGGCTGATTTTTTGCAGGTGTTAGACTATTTCTCAGCCGGCTCTCCCCGTTGATTCCTATGGGGAAATCGTGCACAAGCATGTACAACCAGCTCACCGCTGACTTAAGCAGCGCTGGCATTGGAGTGCGGTAATGAGCAAAATTTTGCTCAACGCTCACTTCTAGTCTTTTAACGACGGGTTTGTAAAAACCTGTAATACCAGCGCTGCAGGTAAGTGAGCGGTGACGAAAACTGCTCGTTAGCACCGCACAGCCTCTAACAAAAAAATCATAATCAAGGTGTATGTGTGGTAACATTGCTTGACCGCATTCAATAGTGCTACCAGTTATTTTTTATTACTCCTGCAATAGTCTAGCATGCGCTGACATCTCAATGCTGTATAACTAAATCCCTCACATGGTGGACTATAGGGACGCACAGTAAAATTCATGTCAGATATTTTCATGTAGTTCTGTACTATACTATTAATAATAATGGTTTACTTCAGGTCTTACAAAGCACTTTTATTTTGTATTCCATTTGAGCGCAACACATAACTCACTACTTATAATTCCAGCACAATCAGTGCACTATTCCTTACAAATATAGGGAACTCTAAAAATTGAAAAAGTTTCAACTGCATTAAGATGCTTTGGTAAATATGTGAGAATCCACTTGTAATACCAGTTTGAGTGTTAATCTGTGTGAGAGGTTGTGCAAAATTTTTTTTACCCTTCTCTATGGATTGTCCTCGGCTTGTAATCTAGCCCATTATTAGTAAACCATACATATGCTGAAATGAAAGCTCTTACCGAAAATCCCAGACATTAAATATTTTGTTTATTTTGTTCATTTTTCTGATTAATATTAATTAATCATTTCTTCTTTTGTCATTTTTATTGACTAGTTCTTCCCTTATCTTATAGAGAAAAGCATTGTATAATAAAGCAGTCTGCATGACCTTACAACATTATGCATATAGATTGCTCATAGCAGTGTTGTATCTTATTTACATCTTTAACTGGCTACAACAAGGACTGGTAAACAACACTAAAAATATTTTGGTAGCAAAAACAACAAATGTACATATCTTTTATCAAAAATAGTCCTGCAGAATTTCATAAAATGTCATTTATTTTTACACCCTTTTTCAAATGAAAGGTCTTATGATATGCCTTTGGTGAGTAAGTTTGTAACAGCCGCTTTAGAGTCCTCTGACCTCACAAAATAGAACCAATGCTGTGCAGCATTTTTCATTATTATGGCAAACATCTAGCAGCTGCATGGACATAGGACCACTCATTTGAAAGAGGAGGATTGTTTCTTTGTGTATTGAGGGAACAACATATGTGATACACTAACTTTCTGATTTTGATCTACATGCCTATAGTGATTACCTGCTAGTGACCTGAATATTAGAAATGTGCGATTCATTTCGGATCGATTCAGAAATTCGGACGAATTCGAAAAATTCGGGATTCGAATCGATTTGAATTTCCGAATTAAAATACTGCCAAATCTAATGAATAAATCCGAATTAGTTCGGATTTATTCGGTAGATTCGGATGGCCATGGATTACACTAGTATTGTACAGTATATTAGGTTATATCACTCTGCTATGGGTTACACCTAATATACAGTACATAATACTAGTCTAATACACAGCACATCCCAACTAACACTTACCGAAACTCCGAATTTCCGAACCGAATCCAGACGAATTTATTCATATCCGAATGAATCCGAAACAAATCCGAACAGAATTGATTCAAATTTTTCCGAATTCGAATCGTTACAAACCGAAATTCGAAAAAATCTGAATCAATTTTTGCGTTTGTTTTTATTTTCAAATAATAAGTACATTGTTCCCCTACATCAGTTCCAGTTATCAGGAACCACAGAAGTTCATTTTTTAGAACCTTTGCAACTAAAACACATGTAAAATAAATATCTGCTTAAAGTCCATGGCTACCAGCATAATCCTGAACGTTTCAGTAGTTCGTGGTGACTGGAATTAAATAACACTGTTCTAGATCAAATTGAGGGTTATAGGGTCTCCATTGAAGTCCCCCTCTCCCTCAACAAAAACATCAGTTTTGCTGGTGCTCTATTTAATTAACATTATACTGTGATCACCTGCATTTAGAGAGACATGAGAATTCTCATTTGAAAGAAAAGATTCCCCTTAGTATGGTATGGTAGGATTACAGCTAAATGCATCGCTATACTATTATGAATTAAGTACTGCACATCAGGACCGCCATCAGGGGGTGAAAGGGGTTAATCCTGTCAGGGGCCCACTTGTCTAGGGGGCCCCATGAGGCAAGCACAACTATTAAAAAAATGTTTGGCAGCCATCAGAGGGCGCTACAGCAGAGTTCTATTGAGCCCTGGAAATGTCATTACAAGGAGTAAAGCATTAGCATTTGAGAGGATTTCGTTGGAGTGTGCACTAAACCACTATGCACAGTGTGAGACAGACTTGGCACTTCAGTTTGTACAGTGTGTGCCTTAGTCAGACGGCAGATCACTTTCATTTGCAGAGGAGGTAGGGCTTACTTTCTATTTCTTTGTGCAATTTTGGATTGTAACTTCAGTGTGTTAGTTCAGTGTGGGTGTCTCTGTGAGGGTGTGTGTGTATGTCTTTGTGCATTTTCTGTGGCTGTCTCTGTGAGGGTGTGTGTGTATGTATGTCTTTGTGTGTTTTCTGTGGATTTCTCAGTGAGGGAGGGTGTGTATGTCTTTGTGTGTTTTCTGTGGATGTCTCTGTGAGAGTGTGGGCATATGCCTTTGTGCATTTTCTGTGGGTGTCTCTGTGAGGATGTGTGTGTGTATGTCTTTGTGCATTTTCTGTGGATGTCTCTGTGAGGGTATTTGCGTATTTCTTTGTGCATTTTCTGTGGGTGATTCTGTGAGGGTGGGTGTGTATGTCTTTGTGTGTTTTCTGTGGATGTCTCTGTAAGGGTGTGTGTGTGTGTATATATGTCTGCGTTTTCTGTGGATGTCTCTGTGAGGGTATGTGCATATATGTCTTTGCACATTTTCTGTGGGTGTCTGTGAGGGTGTGTGTGTATGTATGTCTGTGTGTTTACTGTGAATATCTTTGTGAGGGTGTGTGCATATGTCTGTGTGTTTTCTGTGGGTGTCTTTGTGATGGTGTGTGCATATGTCTGTGAATTTTCTGTGGGTGTCTCTGTGAGGGTGTATGCATATGTCCGTGTTTTCTGTGGGTGTCTCTGTGAGGGTGTGTGTGTGTATGTCTTTGTGCATTTTCTGTGGGTGTCTCTGTGTGTATGTCTTTGTGTGTTTTCTGTGGATGTCTCAGTGAGAGTGTGTGTGTGTATGTCTTTGTGTGTTTTCTGTGGGTGTCTGTGAGAATACATTTTTAGTAACCCTTTATGTGCTCTGTTATATGTTATGTAAGATTTTTTTCTGTTTTTAAAGGTTTTTCCAGCACTTATTTGAACAGAACATTGTTGTATGTTTACTGTTTACTTTCTAAGGGTTAATTAGTGATACATTGTTTCTTTTTTCTCCCTGTTAACTTTGGGCAGTATACAGCAATTTATCTCTGATACTCAAGCTAATGTCGTACTGATACTAAGGAGCAAGCTGGTGCAGCTCAGGCCTCTGGTACGCCGGCTGACCATTTAGAAGACAGATCCTCTGTTACTTTAATCCCTTCCTGTTTTGTTTGCTTTGTAAGGATTCTCAGATGTGTGTCCCTGCTCAGCTTTGTACCTCATGTGTGTTTGAGTCTATTGCTAATCCTAAACAGGGTTTTCCTGAGTTTTAGAGTGTGCAAGGGTTTATTAAATCTGCTCTCAGGAGAATTGTGCCGAACTTTCTCCCAAACTCAAAGGGACAGTCTACTCCAGAATTATTATTGTTTAAAAATATAGATAATCCTTTTATTACCCATTCCCCAGTTTTGCATAACCAACAGTGTTATATTAATACACTTTTTACCTTTGTGATTACTTTGTATCTAAGCTTCTGCCGACTGTCCCTTATTTCAGTTTGTCAAGACCCCCTCCCCCTCCTACTGGTGCATGGTATCTCTTGGTACTGTGAGTTAAGGACTTGCAAGCAGGGGCCAGTAATCATAAATTAACACAAGGGCTGTGGTCTTGACAAAACAAAAGGAGACTCAGAAATAATTGAAGGTATAGCAAGATTGTATTCAGAACTTGCCTCAGAACTTGTCTGGGACAGAAGGAGTAACATCAGAAGGAAGTTCCTACGTACCTATTAAAGCTTGGTAATATGTGCAAAGTGTAGATATTTTGTATGGTTTATGTCCCATTTTATTTTAAAGAACTGTATCTTTCATTTATTCTTGTTCTTTTGTATGTCTTCAGTTTTTGTAATTTGGCACTGTGTAACCTGTATTTGTCTTTTGCTATTAAACATATAATAATCTAATTATGTCTTTAGGCTCTAGTATCTGAATTCACACTCTGAAGAGACATTGTTAAAGGCACGTTACCTTATTGTTAGTCGTGTGAGTTATAAGACACCCTTATTCAAAGCTCTTGGTGGTGGCAGCATTGTTCATCTGGGGTTGTGTAGGCAGGATTTGGGGGTTCATTTGGTGTCCCTTTAGATACTTTGTTGAGGTAAAGGTGTAAGGGAACCAAAGGCTGAGTGCTCTCCATAGTGACGGCTGGGTGGATAGGCTTAGTCGTCACAAACTGGTTGGCAGTGGTGGAGATATCTAGAGTTTTTTACTGCTATTTGTATAGTACTAAAATAAATTATATGTTTTTTTGTGTAATTTCTCAAAGACAGAACTCAGTGCCTAAGACATACAGTGCAAAGACATACAGTGCAAAGAATGCAGTTCTTTTCCCTTCCCAAGGGTGGAACTACCCGGGATGCAGAGGGCGCCACTGCGACCGTGCCCAGGCGGTCCATCCCTCAGGGGGGGCCAACAGCTTCAGCACAAAAAGAAAATTTTCCACATTTTTTTTTCTTCATGGGAAGCTGCTCTGCTGCAGGCACATTTACATGGCTATATCATGATCCCCAGTCCCACCTTGCAAGGCTGCCACCTGGATGAGGAATGCGAATGTGGGCACTGTGCAGAGCTGGCTCTCGGCGGGTGCAGCACACTCAGCCTCGCACTATAGCCTGGCTGTGTGCGACTCTGATCTTCCATCACAGGCCTTGTGTTGGAAGATCAGAGTCGCACACAGCCAGGTTATAGCACAATGTTTCACGAAGATCATCCATGCCTGTCACACAGGGGGACCCACCCATCCCCAGAATTCAGAAGTCACAGGCATCGCACAGCAGCAGACATAAATAACTTTCAGCAGTCAGTTGTAGCTATACAAGTAGTGAGTTGCTTCTGAGTACATTTTACTTACCGAGCTGGTGGCTGCTGATGCTGCTGTTCTGCTATCTCTGCTGCCGTGTCTGCCCTGCCACCATCACAGTACACATCATAATATATTATTTATTTATTTTTTAAATTTTAAAAGCCTAGCGCATATGCAGCACAGTGAGCGTTACCTCTTAGCAAAAAAATTTGTGGCTGTAGCAGCTAAGAACGGCGAACGGTTGAAACGAATAAAGGCACTTTCTGCATGAAGTATCTTATACTTCATGAATGTAAGTGCCCTTTATTTGTATCAACAGTCAACCCTAGCATTTCAAAAATGCTATGGTTGACTTTCACTTTAAGTTTTATCATTGCAAGTTAGTTCTACTCAGAACTTTCTTTACTTTGATTATCTGATTGGCCACAAGTACAGCACAACAGTAGGAGCCTGGCTCTCCTGCCAAGGATTGGATGAGGAGTTTGAGGGACAGGAGTTTTACTCATTCAGAAAAATGAGGCTGATGACATCACAGATCATTCCGACACACAAACACTCTGATTGGACACAAAATACAGTCTGAGCAGCTGCCAGTGCTGCTGAAAGAATACACGCTCCCAACACACACTCTCTCCTCTGACGGTCAGATTCAATCTTCCAGAGGGGCAAGTAAGAGGGATATTGTTTTGGTCCGGTATCGACCAACAGGATATTTGATGTGGAAGTCCTGGACAGCTGTTGTATAAGCTGTTTTATGTCTCATGGTGATGAAGTTAATGTGTCATTTGTGGATAGGATTTCAGGTCAGTGCCTAGTGCAGGGTACGCCCCTTGTACGTCCCCTCCTCTGAAAAATAGTCATATTGACATTTATAACTGTTCCTTTTTGTTCCTTCTGTGTTGCCACTCAAACCTCCTCTTTGTTCATAAATTAAATAATGTAGATGAATAATACATTTTTAAAGTAGCTACAGCAGACTTGTTTTGGTTAATTTATTTTTGCGTATCATAAAAAATACAGCATAAGGCCTCTAGTTATGAAGCTGTCTACTTACCTGCATTCGCCGTCCCAATACGCTCGCCTAAGCTCGCCTACCATCGCCGTCGCGGACCTGAATACGTTCCCCAAAGTTATCAAAAACAGCTGTCAAGAAGCCGCGCACCAAGTACGGAGCGATGATCAGAGAGATCAATGACTGTCAGTTAACAACAGTCCGCTGCTCATCGTTCCGTACTTGGTGCACGGCTTCTTGACAGCTTTTTTGATAACTTTGGCGAACGTATTCAGGTCCACGGCGGCGATGGTAGGCGAGCTTAGGCGAGCGTATTGGGACGGCGAATGCAGGTAAGTAGACAGCTTCATAACTAGAGGCCTTATGCTGTATTTTTTATGATACGCAAAAATAAATTTAAATTAAATGTTAAACCCCTTAGATACAAGATAATCACAGAGGTAAAAAATATATAAATATAACTGTGTTGGTTATGCAAAACTAGGGAATGGGTAAACAAGGGATTATCTATCTTTTAAAACAATAATAATTCTGGTGTAGACTGTCTCTTTAATAACTATTTAATAACTACCTAGCTAAAATACTTACAAAATTACCTGTAAAATAAATCCTAACCTAAATTACAATTAAACCTAACACTACACTATCAATAAATAAATTAAATAAATTAACTACAATTACCTAAAATTAAATTAAATAAACTAAACTATAGTACAAAAACACCTAATCTAAGCCCCCTAATAAAATAATAAAGCCCCCCAAAATAAAAAAAATGCCCTACCCTATTCTAAATTACAAAGTAACCAGCTCTTTTACCAGCCCTTAAAAGGACTTTTTGCGGGGCATTGCCCCAAAGTAATCAGCTCTTTTACCTGTAAAAAAAAATACAACCCCCCCAACATTAAAACCCACCACCCACATACCCCTACGCTAACCCACCCAAATCCCCCTTAAAAAAACCTAACACTAACCCCCTGAAGATCTCCCTACCTTGAGTCGTCTTCACCCAACCAGGCCGAAATCTTCATCCAAGGTGCGTCTTCAATCTTCATCCATCCGGAGCGGAGCGGAGCCATCTTCCAAGGAGCCGACGCGGAGCCATCCTCTTCAACCGACGACTGAACGACGAATGAAGGTTCTTTTAAGGGACGTCATTCAAGATGGTGTCCCTCGAATTCCAATTGGCTGATAGGATTCTATCAGCCAATCGGAATTAAGGTAAGAAAAATCTGATTGGCTGATTCAATCAGCCAATCAGATTGAAGTTCAATCCGATTGGCTGATCCAATCAGCCAATCGGATTGAGCTTGCATTCTATTGGCTGTTCTGATCTGTTATTAACTATTTAATAGCTATTGTACCTAGTTAAAATAAATACAAAGGTGCCTGTAAAATAAATATAAATCCTAAAATAGCTACAATGTAACTATTAGTTATATTGTAGCTATCTTAGGGTTTATTGTACAGGTAATTATTTAAATTTAAATAGGATTAATTTAGTTAATACGAGTAATATTATTTAGATTTATTAAAATAATATTTAAGTTAGGGGGGTTAGGGTTAGTTTTAGACTTAGGTTTAGGGGTTAATAACTTTAATATAGTTGGCGGCGGTATGGGGGGTCAGGATAGGGGTTAATACATTTAATATAGGTGGCGGCGGGGTCCGGGAGCGGCGGTTTAGGGGTTAAACAATTTATTTAGTTGGGCGGGTTCCGGGATCCGCAGGATAGGGGTTAATAACTTTATGTAGGTTGCGGCGGTATAGGGGGCGGCAGATTAGGGGTTAATATGTATAATGTAGGTAGCGGCGGGGTCCGGGAGCGGCGGTTTAGGGGTTAACATGTTTATTATAGTTGCGGCGGGGTCCGGGAGCGGCGGTTTAGGGGATAATAAGTTTATTTAGTTGCGGCGGTGTTGGGGGGGTAGATTAGGGGTGTTTAGACTCGGGGTACATGTTAGGGTGTTAGGTGCAGACATCTCCCATAGGAATCAATGGGATATCGGCAGCAGCAAACATGAGCTTTGAAATCCAGGTACGCTGGCCCAGAATAGTGGCGAGCGTACCTGGTAGTAGTTTGATAACTACCAAAAGTAGTCAGATTGTGCTGAACTTGCATTCGGAACATCTGTAGTGATCTGTGTCGGACTGAGTCCAGCGGATCGTAGGTTACATCACTATATTCTACTTTTGCCGGGCAGTAGGGCTTGATAACTATGGCGAATCAGCCTTGCCACAAATACGCTGCAGAATTCCAGCGTATTTGTGGTTGATGGCTTGATAACTAGAGGCCTAAGTAGTTGTTCTTCGTACTGTAACATATATATAAATATATATATATATATATATATATATATGTATATATATATATATATATATATATATATATATATATATATAAAATGGAGAACCCATGCGTGAAAAACTAAGTACACCTTATGATTCAATAACTTGTAAAACCACCTTTAGCAGCAATAACTTGAAGTAATCGTTTTCTGTATAACTTTATCAGTCTCTCACATCGTTGTGGAGGAATTTTGGCAAACTCTTCTTTATAACGTTGCTTCAGTTTATTTAAGGTTTTGGGCATTAGTTTATGCACAGCTCTTTTAAGGTCCTGCCACAGCATTTCAATCGGGATGTAGTCTGGACTTTGATGGGCCCATTGCGACACCTTCTTTTCTTTTTTAGCCATTCTGTTTTAGATTTGCTAGCGTGCTTGGGATCATTGTCCAAATTTCTAATCAATGACTGCAAGGTACCCAGGTCCTGTGGCAGCAAAACAAGCTCAAACCATCACCCTCCACCACCGTGATTGACAATTGGTATGAGTTGTTTGTGCTGATATGCTGTGTTTGGTTTTTGCCAAATATGGCACTGTGCATTATAGAAACAAACATCTCCACTTTGGTCTCGTCTGTCCAAAGGACATTGTTCCAGAAGTCTTGTGGTTTGTTCAGATGCAACTTTGCAAACCTAAGCGGTACTGCCATGTTCTTTTTAGAGAGAAGAGGGTTTTACCTGGCAACCCTTCCATACAAACCATACTTGTTGAGTCTTTTTCTAATTGTTCTGTCATGAACTTTAACATTTAACATGCTAACTGAGACCTGTAGATTCTGAGATTGGCAATTGTTTTGAATGTTTTCCACTTGTGAATAATCTTTCTCACTGTAGAATGATGGACTTTAAATTGTTTGGAATTGGCTTTATAGCCATTCCTAGACTGATGGCCTACTCCTTGGCATTGTTAACACACACCTGAATGCTCCAGACCAGCAAACCTCATGTTGTTCCTGACTGAGGTATTAGTGGTCTCACGTTTCTTTCAATCAAAATGGTCCATAAACAGAAACAATACAAGAGAGGAGAAACAGAGCTTCCAGTTCAGGAAATTCCTGAAGGTTGTTAGATGATTAGTCTGTAGTTATATCAGATGTGCCAGATGCTCTTGGGCAATCTACTAAAACATTGGCCTGCTCTTCAAAAACTACAGCAGCCCAGGGATTAAAGGACCTTTATATACAGTAGAATTGCCTAATCAACAAATGCACAATAACAAGCACTTGTTTTGAATTTCAAGTGAGCAGTAGATTTTTTTCTGACAAATTTCAAAATCTGCTTACAATTCCTACCGCTTGTATCATGTGACAGCCATCAGCCAATCACAAAATGCCTATAAGTTTACATTATGGACTCTTGCAGTGTGAATATAAAAAGACTTCACAGTTTGATAATGGAAGTAAATTGGAAATTTGTTTAAAATCGCTTGCTCTAGCTGAAACGTGAGAGTTTAATTTTGACTTTAGTGGTCCTTTAAGCATGATATTTTTACATCATTCTTTTAAAATAAACAATATGAAAGAAACTACAGGCGTAATTCATAAAATTTGTACCAAACTGCCATTCCTTATTCTGACCCATGGAAACCTTTACTGTGCATTTAAAAGCATAAACCCATCTAATTAAAATAATAAAAAAAAAAACTATTGTTTTTCTTTGTGTCTCATTTTTTGTGTGAAGAGAAGTGCAAGAAGTTCTAATACTATCTTTCATCAGCTTGAAATTACAAAAGCGTAACAAACGATTGCGTTCGGAAATAGAATTAAGACTGTTGTTGTACTGCAAAAGCAGCCAATATGTACAAGAAGTGCGGTCTATGCAGTTCTGCCACTTAGTAATCAGAATGTTAAACATAATAGCCATTCTTTTCTTGAGGCAGTTAATTATGTTATGAATGCTCTTATCAGTGCATATTAAGAATACAATACACGAATTTCATATGGAGAACTGAATGCAATTACTGCGATTACTGCAATCAGTATACGTTTACTGCAGTTATTATGATGCTGCTGTACTTTTTTAGATAGCTTAGTGAGCAGAGCTTTCCCGAGAAGCGTTTCACACACATGCTCTATAAGCAGGAAGTATACCAAGCATCTAATTTGCAATTTCTGAGGAAGGAACTAAATGTAACCAAGTAATTTTTTTTGCTGTAAGCATATAGTATTAAAGTGTTGTCAATTAAGATACTGTAGGGCCGATTTATCAAAGCGCCAATCTCTGTGCATTCGCTGACGTCAATACACTTGCCAGACATCGCTGCCGTGAATCTACCTACGACACCCTTATTTCTCTTGTTAAGTGTAGTCAGTCTACGGGTCATCCATTACTTATGGAATATATCTCTTCCTAACAGGAAGCTGCAAGAGAATCACCCAAGCAGAGCTGCTATATAGCTCCTCCCCTCACATGTCATATTCAGTCATTCTCTTGCAGCCTAACTAAAGATAGGTCGCTGTGAGAGGTCTGTGGTGTTTTTTAACTTAGTTTATTTCTTCAATCAAAAGTTTGTTATTTTAAATGGCACCGGAGTGTGCTGTTTGTTCTCAGGCAGCATTAGAAGAAGAATCTGCCTGCGTTTTCTATGATCTTAGCAGACGTAACTAAGATCCACTGGCTGTTCTCATCTGAGGAGTGAGGTAACTTCAGAAAAGGGGAATAGCATGCAGGGCCCCCCTGCAAACGAGGTATGTGCAGTAAATTATTTTTCTGAGGAATGGAATTGACTGAGAAAATACTGCTGATACCAATGTAACGTAAGTTCAGCCTTAAATGCAGTGATAGCGACTGGTATTAGGCTGATGAGTGTGTGTACACTGAATGTATTTTTCGAAGGAATGGAATTGACTCTGAAAATACTGTTAATACTGAAATAATGTATGAGCCTTAACTGCAGTAAAAGCGACTGGTAGCAGGCTTATTAATAACACTTCATAACTTTTCAAATGTATGTTTAAAACGTTTACTGGCATGTTAGTCATTTTTTGTGAGGTACTTGGTGATACAACTTATTGGGACATGATTTTTACCACATGGCCATCTTTGTTTTCTGCATAGAAACAGTTATCTGAGCTTCCCCACTGTTGTAATATGAGTGGGAGGGGCCTATTTTAGCGCTTTTTTGCGCAGTAAAAATTCAGTCACAATCTGTCTACTTCATCCTCCATGATCCAGATCGTCTCTAGAGAGCTCAGGGGTCTTCAAAATTCATTTTGAGGGAGGTAATCAGTCAAAGCAGACCTGTGACAGTGTGTTTTGACTGTGATAAAAACGTTAATTATTAAATTGTTATCCGTTTTTGGGTATTAAGGGGTTAATCATCCATTTGCTGGTGGGTGCAATCCTTTGCTAACTTAATACATTTACTGTGAAAAATTGGTTGCTATAACTATTTTGGTTCATTGTTATTTCAACTGTGACAGCTTTTTGTGCTTCTTAAAGGCACAGTAGCGTTTTTTATATTGCTTGTAAATTTATTTAGAAAAGTATTTCCAAGCTTGCTAGTCTCATTGCTAGTCTGTTTAAACATGTCTGACACAGATGAATCTCTTTGTTCACTATGTTTAAAGGCCAATGTGGAACCCAATAGAAATTTGTGTACTAATTGCATTGATGTTACTTTAAATAAAAGTCAATCTTTACATGTAAAGAAATTATCACCAGACAACGAGGGGGAAGTTATGCCGACTAACTCTCCTCACGTGTCAGTACCTTCGCCTCCCGCTCAGGAGGTGCGTGATTTTGTGGCGCCAAGTACATCAGGGAGGCCCTTACAAATCACTTTGCAAGACATGGCTACTGTTATGACAGAAGTATTATCTAAATTGCCAGAATTAAGAGGCAAGCGCGATAGCTCTGGGTTAAGGACAGAGCGCGCGGATGAGGTGAGAGCCATGTCAGATACTGCGTCACAGTTTGCAGAACATGAAGACGGAGAGCTTCATTCTGTGGGTGACGGATCTGATCCAGGGAGACTGGATTCAGAGAGTTCTAATTTTAAATTTAAGCTTGAGAACCTCCGCATATTGCTAGGGGAGGTATTAGCGGCTCTGAATGATTGTAACACGGTTGCAATTCCAGAAAAATTATGTAGGTTGGATAGATACTATGCGGTGCCGGTGTGTACTGACGTGTTTCCTATACCTAAAAGGCTTACAGAGATTATTAGCAAGGAGTGGGATAGACCTGGTGTGCCTTTTTCCCCTCCTCCCATATTTAGGAAAATGTTTCCTATAGACGCCACCACACGAGACTTATGGCAGACGGTCCCTAAGGTGGAGGGAGCAGTTTCTACTTTAGCTAAGCGTACCACTATCCCGGTGGAGGATAGTTGTGCCTTTTCAGATCCAATGGATAAGAAATTAGAGGGTTACCTTAAGAAAATGTTTGTTCAACAAGGTTTTATCTTACAGCCCCTTGCATGCATTGCGCCTGTCACTGCTGCGGCGGCATTCTGGTTTGAGTCTCTGGAAGAGGCCATTCGCACAGCTCCATTGGATGAAATTATGAACAAGCTTAAAGCACTTAAGCTAGCTAACGCATTTGTTTCTGATGCCGTCGTACATTTAACCAAACTTACGGCTAAGAACTCCGGATTCGCCATCCAAGCGCGCAGAGCGCTATGGCTTAAATCCTGGTCAGCTGACGTGACTTCTAAATCTAAATTGCTTAATATTCCTTTCAAAGGGCAGACCTTATTCGGGCCCGGCTTGAAAGAAATTATAGCTGACATTACGGGAGGTAAGGGCCATGCTCTACCTCAGGACAGGGCCAAATCAAAGGCCAAACAGTCTAATTTTCGTGCCTTTCGTAACTTCAAGACAGGAGCAGCATCAACTTCCTCCGCTCCAAAACAGGAAGGAGCTGTTGCTCGTTACAGGCAGGGCTGGAATGTTAACCAGTCCTGGAACAAGGGCAAGCAGGCCAAGAAACCTGCTGCTGCCCCTAAGACAGCATGAAGAGAGGGCCCCCTATCCGGAAACGGATCTAGTGGGGGGCAGACTTTCTGTCTTTGCCCAGGCTTGGGCAAGAGATGTCCAGGATCCCTGGGCGTTGGAGATCATATCTCAGGGATATCTCCTGGACTTCAAAACTTCTCCTCCACGAGGGAGATTTCATCTTTCAAGGTTATCAGCAAACCAAATAAAGAAAGAGGCGTTTCTACGCTGTGTACAAGACCTCTTACTAATGGGGGTGATCCACCCAGTTCCGCAGACGGAACACGGGCAAGGATTCTATTCAAATCTATTTGTGGTTCCCAAGAAAGAGGGAACATTCAGACCAATCTTGGACTTAAAAATCCTAAACAAATTCCTAAGAGTTCCATCATTCAAAATGGAAACTATTCAAACCATCCTTCCCATGATCCAAGAGGGTCAGTACATGACCACAGTGGACTTAAAGGATGCCTACCTTCACATACCGATTCACAAGGATCATTATCGGTACCTAAGATTTGCTTTCCTAGACAGGCATTACCAGTTTGTAGCTCTTCCCTTCGGATTAGCTACGGCTCCAAGAATCTTTACAAAGGTTCTGGGCTCACTTCTGGCGGTACTAAGACCGCGAGGCATAGCGGTGACTCCGTACCTAGACGACATTCTGATACAAGCGTCAAGTTTTCAAACTGCCAAGTCTCATACAGAGATAGTTCTGGCATTTCTGAGGTCGCATGGGTGGAAGGTGAACGTGGAAAAGAGTTCTCTATTACCACTTACAAGGGTTCCCTTTCTAGGGACTCTTATAGATTCTGTAGAGATGAAAATTTACCTGACAGAGGCCAGGTTATCAAAACTTCTAAATGCTTGCCGTGTCCTTCATTCCATTCCACACTCGTCAGTAGCTCAGTGCATGGAAGTAATCGGCTTAATGGTAGCGGCAATGGACATAGTACCATTTGCGCGCCTGCATCTCAGACCGCTGCAATTGTGCATGCTAAGTCAGTGGAACGGGGATTACTCAGATTTGTCCCCCCTACTAAATCTGGATCAAGAGACCAGAGATTCTCTTCTATGGTGGCTTTCTCGGCCACATCTGTCCAAGGGGATGACCTTTCGCAGGCCAGATTGGACGATTGTAACAACAGACGCCAGCCTTCTAGGCTGGGGCGCAGTCTGGAACTCCCTGAAGGTTCAGGGATTATGGACTCAGGAGGAGAAACTCCTCCCAATAAATATTCTGGAATTAAGAGCAATATTCAATGCTCTCCTAGCTTGGCCTCAGTTAGCAACTCTGAGGTTCATCAGATTTCAGTCGGACAACATCACGACTGTGGCTTACATCAACCATCAAGGGGGAACCAGAAGTTCCCTAGCGATGTTAGAAGTCTCAAAGATAATTCGCTTGACAGAGTCTCACTCTTGCCACCTGTCAGCGATTTACATCCCAGGCTTGGAGAACTGGGAGGCGGATTTTCTAAGTTGCCAGACTTTTCATCCGGGGGAGTGGGAACTTCATCCGGAGGTCTTTGCTCAACTGATTCATCGTTGGGGCAAACCAGATCTGGATCTCATGGCGTCTCGCCAGAACGCCAAGCTTCCTTGTTACGGATCCAGGTCCAGGGACCCGGGAGCGGTGCTGATAGATGCTCTGACAGCCCCTTGGGTCTTCAACATGGCTTATGTGTTTCCACCATTTCCGATGCTTCCTCGTTTGATTGCCAAGATCAAACAGGAGAGAGCTTCGGTGATTCTGATAGCGCCTGCGTGGCCACGCAGGACCTGGTATGCAGACCTAGTGGACATGTCGTCCTGTCCACCATGGTCTCTGCCTCTGAGACAGGACCTTCTAATTCAGGGTCCTTTCAACCATCCAAATCTAATTTCTCTGAGGCTGACTGCATGGAGATTGAACGCTTGATTTTATCAAAGCGTGGCTTCTCGGAGTCGGTTACTGACACCTTAATACAGGCTAGGAAGCCTGTTACCAGAAAAATTTACCATAAGATATGGCGTAAATATTTATATTGGTGCGAATCCAAGTGTTACTCATGGAGTAAGGTTAGGATTCCTAGGATATTGTCCTTCCTACAAGAGGGTTTAGAAAAGGGCTTATCTGCTAGTTCGTTAAAGGGACAGATTTCTGCTCTGTCTATTCTTCTACACAAACGTCTGGCTGAAGTTCCAGACGTTCAGGCTTTTTGTCAGGCTTTAGCTAGGATTCAGCCTGTGTTTAAGACTGTTGCTCCGCCGTGGAGCTTAAACTTAGTTCTTAACGTTCTTCAAGGCGTTCCATTTGAACCCCTTCATTCCATTGATATCAAGCTGTTATCCTGGAAGGTTCTGTTTTTGATGGCTATTTCCTCGGCTCAAAGAGTTTCTGAGTTATCTGCCTTACATTGTGATTCTCCTTATCTGATTTTTCATTCAGACAAGGTAGTTCTGCGTACTAAACCTGGGTTCTTACCTAAGGTAGTTACTAACAGGAATATCAATCAAGAGATTGTTGTTCCATCACTGTGTCCTAACCCTTCTTCAAAGAAGGAACGACTTTTGCATAATCTGGACGTAGTCCGTGCCCTGAAGTTCTATTTGCAGGCAACTAAAGATTTTCATCAAACTTCTTCCCTGTTTGTCGTTTACTCTGGACAGAGAAGAGGTCAAAAGGCTTCGGCTACCTCTCTCTCCTTTTGGCTTCGTAGCATAATACGTTTAGCCTATGAGACTGCTGGACAGCAGCCTCCTGAAAGGATTACAGCTCATTCTACTAGAGCTGTGGCTTCCACCTGGGCCTTTAAAAATGAGGCCTCTGTTGAACAGATTTGCAAGGCTGCAACTTGGTCTTCACTTCACACTTTTTCAAAATTTTACAAATTTGACACTTTTGCTTCTTCGGAGGCTATTTTTGGGAGAAAGGTACTTCAGGCAGTGGTTCCTTCTGTTTAATGTTCCTGCCTTGTCCCTCCCTTCATCTGTGTACTTTAGCTTTGGTATTGGTATTCCATAAGTAATGGATGACCCGTGGACTGACTACACTTAACAAGAGAAAACATAATCTATGCTTACCTGATAAATTTATTTCTCTTGTAGTGTAGTCAGTCCACGGCCCGCCCTGTCTTTAAGGCAGATCTAAATTTTAATTAAACTCCAGTCACCACTGCACCCTATGGTTTCTCCTTTCTCGTCTGGTTTTGGTCGAATGACTGAATATGACATGTGAGGGGAGGAGCTATATAGCAGCTCTGCTTGGGTGATTCTCTTGCAGCTTCCTGTTAGGAAGAGATATATTCCATAAGTAATGGATGACCCGTGGACTGACTACACTACAAGAGAAATAAATTTATCAGGTAAGCATAAATTATGTTTTTTTAAAAACTCTGTCAAAAACATGCGCGTCAAGTACGGAGCAATGATTATCGGACTGTTGATAAATAAGAGTCATCGATGTCGCGGATATTCTGTTTTTTCCAACTTTATTTATACCATTTCATTACTGTCCATGAACAAGCACATTTCTCTAAAGATAATCTTTTATTTTTCATCTGTTAATGTCCAAGAAATAGCTACATTTATACCTGAACAAACAATAATATCTCATAGATAGTTATTTTTATGTATTTGTTATAAAAAAATACTGATATATGATATTTTCACATAAATTAATGTATATTTGTATTTCTATAAATGATGATATGCCTATCTCATGTTTGTTTTTTGTTTTTTATTATTATTAATGCTAGAATTTGTAGAAATATCTTTGCACATACTTGTATATACAGTACCCCACAAAAGTGAGTACACCCCTCACATTTTTGTAAATATTTTATTATATCTTTTCATGTGACAACACTGAAGAAATTACACTTTGCTACAATGTAAAGTAGTGAGTGTACAGCCTGTATAAGTGTAAATTTGCTGTCCCCTCAAAATATCTCAACACACAGCCATTAATGTCTAAACCATTGGCAACAAAAGTGAGTAAACCCCTAAGTGGAAATGTCCAAATTGGGCCCAATCAGCCATTTTCCCTCCCCGGTGTCATGTGACTCATTAGTGTTACAAGGTCTCAGGTGTGAATGGGGAGCAGATGTGATAAATTTGGTGTTATCGCTCTCACACTCTCTCATACTGGTCACTGGAAGTTCAACATCGCACCTCATGGCAAAGAACTCTCTGAGGATCTGAAAAAAAGAATTGTTGCTCTACTTAAATATGGCCTAGGCTATAAGAAGATTGCCAATACCCTGAACCTGAGCCCAGAAGCAATGTCCTACGAGACAAAGAGAACAGAGGCGCCTATGATGTAGTATTGTAAGGAGCAAAGAGAGGATAAACAAAGAGCTGGGTACTCACAAAGGACGTTGCACAACCAGTCCAATAATGGACAAACCAAGGCTTCAGAGCTACTCGGCTGACTCACGCACTTAAGCAGGGCGGCAGAGCCTTGGAAGGGCTCATCTCTGATGATGTCTCCAAACCAGGAGGAACACAGCCAATAGGAAAGTAGTACCTACAATAGGTCTACGTGATGCAGGCTTAGTACAGGTGGGGAAAGCTATTCTCCATGAACATAGCAATGCAGAGCAAGGTACATTAATAAAAAGGATTTATTAAAACATTTAAAAAAACAATATGTTGCAAAGCAACGTGTTTCTCGGCACAGGTTGCCGTTTCATCAGGCTGTATAACAAGTAAAGTACCTTGCTCCCTTTAAACCTACAACTAGCCGAAGGGAATAGCGGAATATCACATACCCACTGATGCATCGTACCCAATTGGGCGATGAAGGCGATGAGTAAAACCAATGAAATAATGAAGTACATAAGTGAGTGTGAAATAAGACGGGAATGACAATCATAATAACAGGAAAAATAAATAAAAATACATATGTACAATAATATATATATTGAACTGAAATAAACACACACACACACACACACATATATATATGTATGTATATATATATATATATATAAATATATATCACAGCCTAATTCATATTAACCAGAATAGGCAATAATGGTAAAATACAAAGGGGAAATGCAATTCAATTCATTACAAAAACCAGGGGAAGAGACAATTCATTGATCCCCAGCTGATAATACAAAAATCTTATAATAATAAAATATATATATGAAATATATATATATATATATATATATATATATGTGTGTGTAAAGAAGGTTGATAATTAAAGCCTATTCATGTGGCTATTTGAACAATTACAAGTTCAAGTATAAAACAGATAATACTGAAAACTAAAAGAAAAAAATGTACTTGCGTGTTTGAGAAATGTGTAAGTAATGACAATATCTAAGAGTGTGTCCATACCAGTAAATAACTGGCATGTGTAAAGATGGTCAATTGTACCCAAAAAAATAAGTGAAATGTACATTGGTAGTGATAATATTTTTATAATTATCATTGATTATCATTGTAAAAAAATATAATTATTCAAATGTAAAGGGGAAAAATATATAACTTGGAGTGATTTACTGCAATTTATTATTATTATACCACAGAAATGGTATCAGAAGTGGTATCATAAATTGTAAAATGTGTTATCATATCAGAAATGGCTGGACTTGCTTTCAATCTTATGCTAATACGAAGAGTTACCCCATCAAAAATTGACTATGCCTCACACTATGGCCTAGATTTGGAGTTCGGCGGTAAAAGGGCTGTTAACGCTCCGCGGGCTTTTTTCTGGCCGCACCATAAAATTAACTCTGGTATCGAGAGTTCAAACAAATGCTGCGTTAGGCTCCAAAAAAGGAGCGTAGAGCATTTTTACCGCAAAAGCAACTCTCGATACCAGAGTTGCTTACGGACGCGGCCGGCCTCAAAAACGTGCTCGTGCACGATTCCCCCATAGGAAACAATGGGGCTGTTTGAGCTGAAAAAAAAACTAACACCTGCAAAAAAGCAGCGTTCAGCTCCTAACGCAGCCCCATTGTTTGCTATGGGGAAACACTTCCTACGTCTGCACCTAACACTCTAACATGTACCCCGAGTCTAAACACCCCTAGCCTTACACTTATTAACCCCTAATCTGCCGCCCCCGCTATCGCTGACCCCTGCATATTTTTTTAAACCCCTAATCTGCCGCTCCGTAAACCGCCGCCACTTACGTTATCCCTATGTACCCCTAATCTGCTATCCCTAACACCGCCGACCCCTATATTATATTTATTAACCCCTAACCTGCCCCCCACAACGTCGCCGACACCTGCCTACACTTATTAACCCCTAATCTGCCGAGCGGACCTGAGCGCTACTATAATAAATGTATTAACCCCTAATCCGCCTCACTAACCCTATCATAAATAGTATTAACCCCTAATCTGCCCTCCCTAACATCGCCGACACCTAACTTCAATTATTAACCCCTAATCTTCCGATCGGAGCTCACCGCTATTCTAATAAATGGATTAACCCCTAAAGCTAAGTCTAACCCTAACACTAACACCCCCCTAAGTTAAATATAATATTTATCTAACGAAATAAATTAACTCTTATTAAATAACTTATTCCTATTTAAAGCTAAATACTTACCTGTAAAATAAATCCTAATATAGCTACAATATAAATTATAATTATATTATAGCTATTTTAGGATTAATATTTATTTTACAGGCAACTTTGTAATTATTTTAACCAGGTACAATAGCTATTAAATAGTTAAGAACTATTTAATAGTTACCTAGTTAAAATAATAACAAATTTACCTGTAAAATAAATCCTAACATAAGTTATAATTAAACCTAACACTACCCTATCAATAAAATAATTAAATAAACTACCTACAATTACCTACAATTAACCTAACACTACACTATCAATAAATTAATTAAACACAATTCCTACAAATAAATACAATTAAATAAACTAGCTAAAGTACAAAAAATAAAACAGAACTAAGTTACAGAAAATAAAAAAATATTTACAAACATAAGAAAAATATTACAACAATTTTAAACTAATTACACCTACTCTAAGCCCCCTAATAAAATAACAAAGCCCCCCAAAATAAAAAATTCCCTACCCTATTCTAAATTAAAAAAGTTACAAGCTCCTTTACCTTACCAGCCCTGAACAGGGCCCTTTGCGGGGCATGCCCCAAGAATTTCAGCTCTTTTGCCTGTAAAAAAAAACATACAATACCCCCCCCCCAACATTACAACCCACCACCCACATACCCCTAATCTAACCCAAACCCCCCTTAAATAAACCTAACACTAAGCCCCTGAAGATCTTCCTACCTTGTCTTCACCATCCAGGTATCACCGATCCGTCCTGGCTCCAAGATCTTCATCCAACCCAAGCGGGGGCTTAGATTTAAACACCACCCCTACACAGGTGTTATAAAATGGGCTAGCATATTACATGACATTTCTTAATGAAAATGAAATTCAAGAGAAGGAAGAAGAACACTGAAAATAGCATGACAAGTGATTTTAAGATTTTACAGATTTCTGCTGTATCAGGTTCATGACGGTTTAATGTTAAGTAGACTATCCCTTTGAGCTATCAGTTTAAGATTATATTGAATCAAACATCATTCGATTTTTAAAATCATTGTCTAAAATATTACACTGTGCCCTAATGTCATCATCAATGTTTACCTTTAATACTAATTTCACATATACATACTTTCAAAGTAAAGTTCTGATAAGTGATCAATGACACAAGTATCGAGCAGTTTGATTCGTTAGTGAGATATATATATATATATATATATATATATATATATATATATATATATATATATAGTATAAAATTTATATTTCAATCAGATTGGCTAATGTCATAAATCTTGTGATTATGCATATCCCTATCAAAAGTGGTAGAAAACGTCACTAGTTTGTGGGTTGTTTAGGAGTTTGCGTCAAATTTGGTGCGAAAATTGTTTTGTCAAATTTGGTGCAAAGTGGAGAGTGGGACTTGTATTACATGCGTTAAACATAGTGAAAATAGATTTATCCAAAAAAGGAAGTTAGCTATATTATGTAATGTATTTATTTCATTTTTATCCCTATATCTACTAGTGCACCACATTTGAAGCAATAATATTGTCCCCTTGCTTTTTAATAAGAGACAAAGATGTAACATATTCTATAAGTACTTTTATTATGTAATATGCTTCATTCTCTTGTAGCATCAAACATAACCTTTCTGTGTTTTCAGACTCCCATTGATTTCTATGGCATTCGCGGCCTCAAGGGTGGCGTTTTGAACGATAGGTATGCCGCAGCGGAATAGACGCGAGCATACCTGTTGAATGTTTAATAAATTGGGAAGAGGGTCAAATAGAGTCGAATGTGAATTTGAAACATCTGGAATGATGCAAGCATCGATCTGCATAGGATTGATCTCGCGGGAGCATATATTACGTCGAACATTGCAACATTTGACGATGTTGACAGATTCACGTTGAATATGACGCGGAATTCAAGCGCATTATCAGTTGACACTTTGATAAATCGGCCCCAATGAGAGTTATTTTTTAATTGGATAATGTTTGTGTTTGCATCATAGATGTATTTTGCATCACTTTTTAATTTGATTGCATAAAACTCCATATATTGGGGGCGAATTATCAATGTGCGAATGGACATGATCCGCTGTAGCGATCATGTCCGCTGCACATCGATAAATGCCGACAGCATACACTGTCGGCATTTATCATTGCATTTCACCTAATAATGGATGTTTTACAATGTATTTCAGTTTTTTAAAATAATAATAATAATCATTGTTTCCTTTCAGAGGTGTCCTTTTCCACTAGTAAAGCAAAGGCAGGTGTACTAAAATTCCAGTGCAAATTACTAGGAAATTCAAAACTGATACTGAATTATTGGACAATTTAAATTAAAACAGCATTTGCCTATCTATCTATCTTTCTATCTATATCTATCTATCTATCTATCTATCTATCTATCTATCTATCTATCTGTCTGTCTGTCTGTCTGTCTGTCTGTCTGTCTGTCTGTCTGTCTATCTATCTAGCATCTATATATATATATATATATATATATATATGTTATGGGTAAAGTAAGAAATGTACTGTAATTTCCCCATCTACACTATTTTTTTTGCCTCTGCCTGGGAGAAAAGATAATACATGTGCACAAGTACTTGCAATTCATGCTTTAGATAGAAAATCAACATAGAAAATACAGTACTTTCAGTAGCAACTCAGTAGCTGCGCACCTAATATGACTTGTCAATGAGCCGTTTTTACATTTTACAAGCTATTTTAGACAAGACAAAGTGCCATATGCCTCGTTATAAATGTGAATTCCTTCAAAATCTTTGAGTGATTTTTTTTGGAGTACAATGTCCCTTAAATGTTAAGATTACTGCAGCTTTAAGCTCAGCTCACCACACCCCCTGGGTGTGTCTGGGTCTCTGTGACATCATCAGAAGCCATGTTAGTTTTACTGATGGAACCTGCTAGAGAATAAGCCATGTGGCTGTAGCTGAATAAAAGTTATGTAAAGTTCCTGCTGCAGAGTCTTCATGATATGTGCAAGACACAAGGTAACAGCACACAACTGAATGTTCTAATCCAGACTACACAGAGAACATAACAGCTTTTTTTTTTTTTTTTTTTTTTTAACTTTACATAACTTTTATTCAGCTACAGCCACATGGCTTATTCTCTAGCAGGTTCCATCAGTAAAACTAACATGGCTTCTGATGATGTCACAGAGACCCAGACACACCCAGGGGGTGTGGTGAGCTGAGCTTAAAGCTGCAGTAATCTTAACAGTTTCCAAGACCAAGTGCAATGATACCACATACCTTCACAACGCTATTTTAATGCTTGGGGCCGAATTATCAAGCTCCGAACTGAGCTTTATGCCCCGTGTTTCTGGCGAGCCTTCTAAGACCGCTGCTCCATAACCTGTCTGCCTGCTCTGAGGAGGCAGACAGACATCTCCGGAAATCAACCCGATCAAATACGATCGGGTTGATTGACACCCGCTAATCTGCAGGGGGCGGCATTGCACCAGCAGTTCACCAGAACTGCTGGTGCAATGATAAATGCAGAGAGCGTATGCTGTCGGCATTTATCGATGTGCAGCGAACATGATCCGCAATATCGGAACATGTCCGCTCGCACTTTCTTAAATATGCCCCTTGGTCTGAAATTTTCTGATGTATTATATAAGATAGCTGCAATTTTTGGCAAAGTGACTAAAATGTGCACATACTTTATTCAAAGTCAAATTTGAAAGTGTAAAGGTAATAACACACACTATCATACAACACACACACCACATACACACTCATACATCACACACACCAGTGGCGGATCCAGGGGGGGGGCAACGGGGCAATTGCCCCCCCCGAGAAATTGCTAATTGCCGCCCGGTAACTTCCAAACACCAGCCCCTTATACAAGTTTGTACCCTCCCCACTGCTGCAGCAGCAGCATCCGTGTGTAATTACTGTACAGTAAAAGTTTTAATGTTATTTATTAAACTTATATGGTTGAAGGTTGTGTAACCCCTTAACCCGTCCCCCTCTCCGACCGCTGCTGCGGCTGCCTCACTCTGACTCCGCAACTACCAACTGACTGCAGTGTATAGTTACTGTCACTCACTGTGTGACTGTCAGTTCCTATAATGGGCTGGGTCAGCAGGTGGGTGAGGGGCGGGCCCGGCCCGGCCCGGCGGCTGTCACTGTGATGATGTCACATCTCTCACCAGCACGCTCCACCACGTGACACCTGGGATCATGTGCGTGGACACTGGACAGAGCAGACAGACACACAGTCAGTGGGAGTAGCCAGGGACCGTCCACCACTCCAGGGCTGAAGGCAGCAAGCTGAAAAAAAGTCTGAAGAGAGAGACCTCACCTCAGAGGCGGGCCGACAGGAACGAACGTTCAGGACAGCAGCCGGCAACTCACTGAACTTTTTAAGGTACTCATTTTATTTATTGGGGCCGCAGACTATAAAAAAAATGTCCTTAGAGAAAGCCTTTTAGAAGTTGCACTTCTAAGGGGTGCTCTCTATTAAAGTAATTTTGTTTTAAGGCTTTAAGCATTTGAGGCGGGAAACCGGAGCGCAGCACAGATCTTCTACTACTCTGATTCAGAAATAGAACAATAACAGAACTACCACAGAGCGGTGCTGCAGAATATACAGTGTCTGACAGCACCGGTCTTTTAAAGTTTAAACTGCCTAACAGGAAATTTCCCCCTCCCTTCCATCCCCTCCCCTTCTCTTTTCCCTTGCGCGGTTCAGTTAGTGTATTTACCATGAAGCAGCAGCAGCACTAAGGGCAGATAATTTATAGGCAGGAGCGCTGACACTTCACAAAATGAGCTACTGAAAAGACGGCAGATGCAGCTGTTTGCCAGGTCTGTTTTTTATCTTACGTTAAAACCCATGTGTGTGCTGCGTGCATGGGTGAACACTCAGCCTTATCCCCAGCCTCAGACTGAGGACTCTTCCTGCTCAGAGCAAGTCTGCTTGTTTGTATACTTCAGTTGTTTTACATTTTTCCCTGAGAAGAGACTTTAAGTGTATGTGTTTTCCAAATGAGCAGCCAGACAGTCCTTTTTTGTGTGACAAAAATTAAATAAATGATATATATATATATATATATATATATATATATATATATATATATATATATATATATATATACTGTATATATATATGGCAACATTAGAGAGCATGTTGAGTTTTTTAAAACATTTTTACCTTAAATTGTGTAATTGTATTTATATTTCTTTTTGCTGAGCCTGTATTTGTGTTTGTGTTTATGTATGTGCATGTATGTATGTCATGTGTCTGTATGTGTGTATGTATGCTGTGTCTGTATGTATGTATATATGTGTTTGTGTGTATGTATGCTATGTGTCTGTATGTATATATATATATATGTATGTATATGTGTGCGTGTATGTATGTTATGTGTCTGTATGTCTAAATGTATCATGTTTGTATGTGTGTGTATGTATGTTATGTGTTTGTATGTCTATATGTATGTATATGTGTTTGTGTGTATGTATGCTATGTGTCTGTATGTCTATATGTATGTGTTAGTGTGTATGTATGCTATGTGTCTGTATGTCTATATGTATGTATATCTGTTTGTGTGTATGTATGCTATGTGTCTGTATGTCTATATGTATGTGTTAGTGTGTATGTATGCTATGTGTCTGTATGTCTATATGTATGTATATGTGTTTGGGTGTATGTATGCTATGTGTCTGTATGTCTATATGTATGTGTTAGTGTGTATGTATGCTATGTGTCTGTATGTCTATATGTATGTATATGTGTTTGGGTGTATGTATGCTATGTTTCTGTATGTCTATATGTATGTATATGTGTGCGTGTATGTTATGTGTCTGTATGTCTAAATGTATCATATTTGTATATGTGCATGTATGTATGCTATGTGTCTGTATGTCTATATGTATATAATACATACAATAAAGGCACAATAAATGAGGCTCCGCCCTGTGTGTCTGTCTCCCCCTGTGTGTCTCTCCTCTGTCTCCACCCTCTGTCTCCCCCCCTGTGTGTCTCCACCCTCTGTCTCCCCCCCTGTGTGTCTCTCCTCTGTCTCCCCCCCTGTGTGTCTCTCCTCTGTCTCCCCCCCTGTGTGTCTCTCCTCTGTCTCCCCCCCTGTGTGTCTCTCCTCTGTCTCCCCCCCTGTGTGTCTCTCCTCTGTCTCCCCCCCTGTGTGTCTCTCCTCTGTCTCCCCCCCTGTGTGTCTCTCCTCTGTCTCCCCCCCTGTGTGTCTCTCCTCTGTCTCCCCCCCTGTGTGTCTCTCCTCTGTCTCCCCCCCTGTGTGTCTCTCCTCTGTCTCCCCCCCTGTGTGTCTCTCCTCTGTCTCCCCCCCTGTGTGTCTCTCCTCTGTCTCCCCCCCTGTGTGTCTCTCCTCTGTCTCCCCCCCTGTGTGTCTCTCCTCTGTCTCCCCCCCTGTGTGTCTCTCCTCTGTCTCCCCCCCTGTGTGTCTCTCCTCTGTCTCCCCCCCTGTGTGTCTCTCCTCTGTCTCACCCCCTGTGTGTCTCTCCTCTGTCTCCCCCCCTGTGTGTCTCTCCTCTGTCTCCCCCCCTGTGTGTCTCTCCTCTGTCTCCCCCCCTGTGTGTCTCTCCTCTGTCTCCCCCCCTGTGTGTCTCTCCTCTGTCTCCCCCCCTGTGTGTCTCTCCTCTGTCTCCCCCCCTCTGTGTCTCTCCTCTGTCTCCCCCCCTCTGTGTCTCTCCTCTGTCTCCCCCCCTCTGTCTCCGCCGCCACAAAAAAATCTGGAAGTGCCCCTCCCGAGACCAGGCTCTGGATCCGCCACTGACACACACTCTTATACAACACACACATTCTCAGTGGCAGTACTAGATGTGCACAATATTTAATGTGCACCATAGAAGGTAGCAGTTTTCTGGCTTACTTTAGCAGAAAATGAAATTAGGCAAGTGACAACTTGTAAGGAGAACTTAGTTTAGACACCTAAGACAACTTGTCAGCAGTTTAAATAATGTAAGTTTCAGCTGCCCTCACTTGCCAAGGTAACCCAAGCTGCTAATGTAAAGAGAAAACTGTTTTATTCATTGCTATGTGCAGTATACTCTGCACAGCTAGTACTATTACAGGCATTAGTGCCTAGTTGCTGAGTAGGTGGCTCTATACATATAATACAGATGGTTATGGGCTGTAGGAAAAAAGTGAGCTGTGTGAGTAAGGAACAAAAGTATAGTATCATTCAGCTTATACAGGAAATTACAACACAGGCAAGTTCATACTCAATTTTAACAACTATAGTGGCAAGAATTTTAATACATATTGGAAAAAATGCCACTTAAAGGAACATGAAACCCATAATGTTTATTTCATGATTCAGATAGAGAATACGATTTTTAATAACATTCTAATTTACTTCTATTATCTAATTTGCTTCATTATCTTGATATCCTTTGTTAAAGAAACACCAATGCATATGTGTGAGCCAATTACATGAGGCCTATTTGTGCAGCCACCAATCAGAAGCTCCTGAGCCTACCTATGTATGCTTTTCAACAAAGGATACAAAGAGTAGGAAACAAATGAGATAATAGAAGTAAATTGGAAAGTTGTTTAAAATTACATGCTCTCTCTGAATCATGAAAGAAACATTCATGTCACTTTAAGAAAATAATTTTTTCAAATATTGTACTTTGTTTCCGGACTACAGTTTTCCTTTAAACATCTTTTGCCCAACACTCCCTGGGTAGGACAAAAAACACATTCCGTAACCTAGGTTATACTGCAAATCAGTACCTGGTTTAGGCATCTCTATGTTTATCTTTTATTTTTGAATTTTAATTAAAACTAGGAAATGAAGCATTTATAGCTGCTCGTTACAAAAACTTCCTATGAAACACACACATTAACTGAAGTCTGAAAAAAAGTTTGTTAGAATTTATTATTGTCCTCTGCTGCAAAGTGATATGTTGTTGCTTCCTTATGCAATATACCAGTATATCCTTTTGTGTAAATGAGATTTTGCCACATTGAGCTGTAATTACTGTCTGTGCACTGGTCTTTTGAGCAATTGGATGACTTCTAGCTGAATATTAACTTTTTTCTCTACAACATCAAATACTTTGGCCTAGATTTAGAGTTTGGCGTTAGCCGTGAAAACCAGCGTTAGAGGCTCCTAACGCTGGTTTTAGGCTACCGCCGGTATTTGGAGTCACTCAAAATAGGGTCTAACGCTCAATTTTCAGCCGCGACTTTTCCATACCGCAGATCCCCTTACGTCAATTGCGTATCCTATCTTTTCAATGGGATTTCTCTAACTCCGGTATTTAGAGTCGTTTCTGAAGTGAGCGTTAGACATCTAACGACAAAACTCCAGCCGCAGGAAAAAAGTCAGTATTTAAGAGCTTTCTGGGCTAATGCCGGTTTATAAAGCTCTTAACTACTGTGCTCTAAAGTACACTAACACCCATAAACTACCTATGTACCCCTAAACCGAGGTCCCCCCACATCGCCGACACTCGAAAAAAATTTTTTAACCCCTAATCTGCCGACCGCCACCTACGTTATCCTTATGTACCTGTATTATATTTATTAACCCCTAATCTGCCCCCCTCAACGTCGCCTCCACCTGCCTACACTTATTAACCCCTAATCTGCCGACCGCAAAGCGCCGCCACCTACGTTATCCTTATGTACCCCTAATCTGCTGCCCCTAACACCGCCGACCCCTATATTATATTTATTAACCCCTAATCTGCCCCCCACAACGTCGCCTCCACCTGCCTACACTTATTAACCCCTAATCTGCCGACCGGACCTGAGCGCTACTATAATAAAGTTATTAACCCCTAATCCGCCTCACTAACCCTATCATAAATAGTATTAACCCCTAATCTGCCCTCCATAACATCGCCGACACCTAACGTCAATTATTAACCCCTAATCTTCCGACCGAATCTCGCCGCTATTCTAATAAATGTATTAACCCCTAAAGCTAAGTCTAACCCTAACACTAACACCCCCCTAAGTTAAATATAATTTAAATCTAATGAAATGAATTAACTCTTATTATATAAATTATTCCTATTTAAAGCTAAATACTTACCTGTAAAATAAATCCTAATATAGCTACAATATAAATTATAATTATATTAGAGCTATTTTAGGATTTATATTTATTTTACAGGTAACTTTGTATTTATTTTAACCAGGTACAATAGCTATTAAATAGTTAAGAACTATTTAATAGCTAAAATAGTTAAAATAATTACAAATTTACCTGTAAAAGAAATCCTAACCTAAGTTACAAATAAACCTAACACTAGACTATCAATAAATTAATTAAATAAACTACCTACAATTACCTACAATTAACCTAACACTACACTATCAATAAATTAATTAAATACAATTGCTACAAATAAATACAATTAAATAAACTAGCTAAAGTACAAAAAATAAAAAAAAGAACTAAGTTACAAAAAATAAAAAAATATTTACAAACATAAGAAAAATATTACAACAATTTTAAACTAATTACACCTACTCTAAGCCCCCTAATAAAATAACAAAGCCCCCCAAAATAAAAAAATGCCCTACCCTATTCTAAATTACTAAAGTTCAAAGCTCTTTTACCTTACCAGCCCTGAACAGGGCCCTTTGTGGGGCATGCCCCAAGAAATTCAGCTCTTTTGCCTGTAAAAAAAAACATACAATACCCCCCCCCAACATTACAACCCACCACCCACATACCCCTAATCTAACCCAAACCCCCCTTAAATAAACCTAACACTAAGCCCCTGAAGATCATCCTACCTTGTCTTCACCATACCAGGTTCACCAATCGGTCCAGAAGAGCTCCTCCGATGTCCTGATCCAAGCCCAAGCGGGGGGCTGAAGAGGTCCATGATCCGGCTGAAGTCTTCATCCAAGCGGGCCAGAAGAGGTCTTCCATCCGATTGAAGTCTTCATCCAAGCGGCATCCATCTGGAGCGAAGTGGCAGCATCCTGAAGACCTCCACCGCGGAACATCCATCCTGGCCGACGACTGAACGACGAATGACGGTTCCTTTAAATGACATCATCCAAGATGGCGTCACTCGAATTCCGATTGGCTAATAGGATTCTATCAGCCAATCGGAATTAAGGTAGGAATATTCTGATTGGCTGATGGAATCAGCCAATCAAAATCAAGTTCAATCCGATTGGCTGATCCAATCAGCCAATCAGATTGAGCTCGCATTCTATTGGCTGATCGGAACAGCCAATAGAATGCAAGCTCAATCTGATTGGCTGATCGGATCAGCCAATCGGATTGAACTTGATTCTGATTGGCTGATTCCATCAGCCAATCAGAATATTCCTACCTTAATTCCGAATTGGCTGATAGAATCCTATCAGCCAATCGGAATTCGAGGGACGCCATCTTGGGTGACGTCATTTAAAGGAACCGTCATTCATCGTTCAGTCGTCGGCCAGGATGGATGTTCCGCGGTGGAGGTCTTCAGGATGCTGCCGCTTCGCTCCGGATGGATGCCGCTTGGATGAAGACTTCAATCGGATGGAAGACCTCTTCTGGCCCGCTTGGATGAAGACTTCAGCCGGATCATGGACCTCTTCAGCCCCCCGCTTGGGCTTGGATCAGGACATCGGAGGAGCTCTTCTGGACCGATCGGTGAACCTGGTATGGTGAAGACAAGGTAGGATGATCTTCAGGGGCTTAGTGTTAGGTTTATTTAAGGGGGGTTTGGGTTAGATTAGGGGTATGTGGGTGGTGGGTTGTAATGTTGGGGGGCTTGGGTATTGTATGTTTTTTTTTACAGGCAAAAGAGCTGAATTTCTTGGGGCATGCCCCGCAAAGGGCCCTGTTCAGGGCTGGTAAGGTAAAAGAGCTTTGAACTTTAGTAATTTAGAATAGGGTAGGGCATTTTTTTATTTTGGGGGGCTTTGTTATTTTATTAGGGGGCTTAGAGTAGGTGTAATTAGTTTAAAATTGTTGTAATATTTTTCTTATGTTTGTAAATATTTTTTTATTTTTTGTAACTTAGTTCTTTTTTATTTTTTGTACTTTAGCTAGTTTATTTAATTGTATTTATTTGTAGCAATTGTATTTAATTAATTTATTGATAGTGTAGTGTTAGGTTAATTGTAGGTAATTGTAGGTAGTTTATTTAATTAATTTATTGATAGTCTAGTGTTAGGTTTATTTGTAACTTAGGTTAGGATTTCTTTTACAGGTAAATTTGTAATTATTTTAACTATTTTAGCTATTAAATAGTTCTTAACTATTTAATAGCTATTGTACCTGGTTAAAATAAATACAAAGTTACCTGTAAAATAAATATAAATCCTAAAATAGCTCTAATATAATTATAATTTATATTGTAGCTATATTAGGATTTATTTTACAGGTAAGTATTTAGCTTTAAATAGGAATAATTTATTTAATAAGAGTTAATTAATTTCGTTAGATTTAAATTATATTTAATTTAGGGGGGTGTTAGTATTAGGGTTAGACTTAGCTTTAGGGGTTAATACATTTATTAGAATAGCGGCGAGATTCGGTCGGCAGATTAGGGGTTAATAATTGAAGTTAGGTGTCGGCGATGTTAGGGAGGGCAGATTAGGGGTTAATACTATTTATGATAGGGTTAGTGAGGCGGGTTAGGGGTTAATAACTTTATTATAGTAGCACTCAGGTCCGGTCGGCAGATTAGGGGTTAATAAGTGTAGGCAGGTGGAGGCGACGTTGTGGGGGGCAGATTAGGGGTTAATAAATATAATATAGGGGTCGGCGGTGTTAGGGGCAGCAGATTAGGGGTACATAGGGATAATGTAAGTAGCGGCGGTTTACGGAGCGGCAGATTAGGGGTTAATAATAATATGCAGGGGTCAGCGATAGCGGGGGCGGCATATTAGGGGTTAATAAGTGTAAGGTTAGGGGTGTTTAGACTCGGGGTACATGTTAGAGTGTTAAGTGCAGACGTAGGAAGGGTTACCGCATAGCAAACAATGGGGCTGCGTTAGGAGCTGAACGCGGCTTTTTTGCAGGTGTTTGGTTTTTTTTTCAGCTCAAACAGCCCCATTGTTTCCTATGGGGGAATCGTGCACGAGCACGTTTTTGAGGCTGGCCGCGTCCGTAAGCAACTCTGGTATCGAGAGTTGAAGCTGCGTTAAAAATGCTCTACGCTCCTTTTTTTGGAGCCTAACGCAGCCTTTATGTGGACTCTCGATACCAGAGTTATTTTTATGGTGCGGCCAGAAAAAAGCCGGCGTTAGTTTTTCGGGTTGTTACCGACAAAACTCCAAATCTAGGCCTTTGTGTCTTAAATCAAACCAAATGATATTTAATGAGAACAAGAGGGAATCTTTATGTCTGTACAGGGGGACAGGATGAAACAATCCAAAACAAACAGGCTTTAAGTTCTAAAGTATAATAAACTAAGGAATATGCCACAGTTTTATTAAAACAACATTTTATTGTTGGTAATTTTTAACAGACAATGTGTGCAGTTCAAATGGAATGTAATATAAGTCTTATATCTCACTTGACAAGAGTATATGCTTATTATTATTTTACTGGGGTTACCAAAGATTAAAAAAAGGGAGAAAATGATTTCTCTTGGGTTTTATAGTAGAGTTATTCTAAAGATATAAAAACACAGAGCTTTGAACCTTATGAATCTCGGGATTGACATAAAATTCTTATATAATACAAAGACTCCTGTAATCTAAATGTTAAGAATATATTGCCTAGAAACAAGTGGCTGTAACCATGTGTCATACATGTGGCCTATGCGTACCAATGATCATACAGAAATATTTTTTATTTCTTTAAGTTATTTTGTATGGATTCTGCATGTACCAGAAACAGAATATGTTTCCAGATGAAAGTCTTCAAAGGACCATTAAATGCAAAATAGATAGATACCAGTAGTAAATTAAAAAGTTATTAAAATGTAATGCTCTAATCCATTTAAGTTTAATTTTGACATTACTGTCCCTTTAGTGCACTGGTGTTCAAACCTGTCCTCAGACCTCCCTAACAGGCCAGATTTTGAGGATATCTGAACTGGAGCACAGGTGAAATAATCAGCTGATTAGTATACATGGCTATTTTCTTCCTAAATGGAAAGAGTCCACAGCTGCATTCATTACTTTTGGGAAATAAGAACCTGGCCACCAGGAGGAGGCAAAGACACCCCAGCCAAATGATTAAATACTCCTCCCACTCCCCTCATCCCCCAGCCATTCTTTGCCTTTCGTCCCAGGAGGTTGGCAGAGAAGTGTCAGAAGTTTGTTTTGTCTCTTATGGAGGGTAGTACTCTTGGACATGGGACGGGATCTTTAAGTAATCCTATCAGTCTCTCAGTGAGGGCCTGGATGAAAGTTAGAGTCCGGAGATGCAGGGAGAGTCTTTCTGCGAAACCATCCTGACTCATATTAACAGCTCCACAAGCAATCAGCATTGTCAAACTTCGCTTAGCTGCCTGCTTTCTTCTCTCAAGTCCATGGTGGAGGCGCTGCTACTATTCGTCACACTTGTAGGGCCGTGTTCCTGTTCCACGGCGTAGAGTCCGGTAAGATTGTTTCATTTTACTTCATCAGAATGTACTGTAACTTATTTGTTTCCCGTAAGGAACTATCTTGTGGGACTTATTAAGTATATATATATATATATATATATATATATATATATAGGGCCTCAGTGAGGCTCCTTTGGTATCTTGGAATCGAGGGTTAATATCTCCCAAGGGGGATTATTGAACAAGGTGGTTTTTAATCATGTTTGTTATGTGATTCAATTTGCTTAGGTGTAGTGTTAACTGGGCTCTTGGCTTAGAACATAAAGGCCTTTGGAAGTGACATGACCTTATGGTTGGGCGCGCTTTTGTGGACCGTACGGTTCACCTTGTGACTGGACATGTTTACGTTCTGGTCTTCCATTTCCGCATTCCTGACCATGTGGCGACTGAAAAATTAGAGTCTGCTAGTGTCTGGTTCTAGGAGGTGGTGAGTGCCCCAGCCATTGGGGGTGTCAGGTGCCATTTAAGTTTTTTCTTTAGTCCGTTATTATTATATTCTCTTTCTAGTTATGGAGGATTCTGATGAGTTGTGTAAATGCGAATTTGCCCCATTGACACAGTTCAATCAGTTATGTTCGATATGCCGTATTAGAGCGCCCTGTTCCTCTGGCTCAGGTAACCAGGGGTCTGCTGAGCCATCCGCCCCTGGGGGTTCTGCCCTCCTAGAGGCAAGTTCCCTACCGCTTCCTTCTACTACACATGCAGGTAACCCAGATTATGTTTATCCCTCCTTACAGGGCGGCTTGTTCCCCCTGGAGGTTGCAGCTCGTTTTTGCTTTCACATATTTTTGGCAATTATACGTCTGCAAAGTCCAGACTTTTATTTGCATTTGTGCTCGTGCCCGATCGTCCCGGGTCTACTGGCCTTGGGTGGGCCTATACAGTTCCCTGCGGGTGTAGCTGTCCCTGAGTGTTGTGCCTTTCGTTATAGAATAGCGCATCTTCGCGTTTTACATGTTTTTGAGTTATTAGAGGATCCCATCCTTAACGGATACGGGAATACGCAGTATTCTACTTCGAATGGCTCATCTCATTAGACATGAGGGGATGACGTAATTTCCAAATTGTCTGCTTATTGAGATCTTTCCAAGTTTTTTGTTGGAAGAGCAGGGTCCGTTTGGTTTGCCCTCCGGGTCTGCCTGTTTTCTTCCTGGGCGTTAACCTACGGGTTGCCTTATATTTTCTTTTATCTGGTTAGGATGATTTTTTATTTTAATTATGTGTTTCCTTTGGGAACATTTGGGATTGATTCTCTCTGGTTGCTTCTTCGGAAGTTTGTTAAGGGACATGTTAGTCCTATGTTTGTCTGTTTTACCTTCCCCTCTGAGGGAGGATTTAGGCAACTTGACAGTTATGACCCCAGCTGCGGCTGGTCCTGCTGGGATTCAGATGTTCTGTCCTGTGGCTTATTCAGACACGTGGCACCTGTTCTTCCTGGCTGGTCCGGTGGGGTGCTGAGTGCTCACATTATTATTTGTGTGTTATCTTGTCTTTCTTTACAAGTTCAACTAAGCACTCTAAAAGGATAGGGAGGATTGGGCCAGTCCTTATTCAGCCTTCAGTCTGGTTGACCGGGTCAGTGGAGTTCCGCTGCGTCACTCTCCTTGCTTTCTCGGGGCCTAGAGTTTCTCTCCTCTCTTGGGAGGATTGGGGGCTTAGCGCCTCCTTCCCGCCATTTTGGGCGGTTTTGCCTTCTAAGGCTCTGGAATTGTCCTTGGATTTGTTCCTGCTGTGGTTCTCTTCTTGAGACCTTTCAGACTTTGTCTGTTCCTCGAGTTTCTAGGGGGACTTGGTTCCCTTTGGGAGTTGGTTCCTTTGTAGGGACATGGGCAGTGGTCTCCTTGAGCTCTGTTAGGGTTTCTTTCCTGGAGCTGGGGGATGTTCCGCATCCTTCGTTCATCTTTTCCTCTGATTTATGGGGGTGATGTGGAGACTAGCCTTTACTCGAGTGACATTGTCCTCGAGGTATCCCCTTGTTCCGCCTAGGGCTCTAGAGTCCTTGTTTCGGTCTTTGCTTGCTTAGCTCCTTGGAACGTTGGACTTGGGCAAGGGGTGGTCTCGTCTTTTGGTAGGGACTTTCAAGTTTTTCTCGTTGTCCATTTTACTTTGGACATTCTATGCTTATCACCCGAGGTCTGGTTTTTATATCGGACGTGGGATTACGGTTTCCATGTTCTTGTTTGTTTGTGGGCTCTGACCTCTCCTCGCTCTGGTTCTTCCGGTGGCTGAGGTTCTCACTCAGCATTTCTTTTGTGGATCCCGCTGTGGGTTGTACCGGACTGTTAGGATCTAGAACTGGTATTGGGTTTCCCCAGTTCCAGGAAACTTGGGCTGAGTCCTTTGGTTGGACTAGTTAAACTGGTTCAGTTGGCCAGGTTTTTCTGGGTGCCAATGCTCCTTGGGCTTGCCTTTCGCCTATTAGTTGGTTTCCCTTGGTCGGCTTGCTGCAATAGTGTGATGGCTTCACTGCTCTGCAAGCAGAGGGTTAATTGTGGATCCACTGGCACCTTGTCTGTGTGCTAGCAAGTTCAAATCTTCAGGAGATTCCTTCCAGGTCAGGGCATTGGAGATTTGTTATCTCGGGTTAAGCTTATGGCTGTGTCCTGGGGGCAGGTGCTCTGTCCTTCTGGCCCTTTTGCCAGCCCCCTTTGTCTTGGGGGGCTTATACCCTTCTTTCAGAAGTGTGGTCCCTATCTTAGGGCTTCTCCTTTCTTCAGGAGGTTGGAACAGATGGATTATCCTTGTTTCAGAGAGAGGTACACTCTCTGGGTTGTTCTGTCCATCTGGAGAGTTGCTGGCTCCGCCTTGAGTCTATGTTGGGCCTTTAGCTAGATCTCTAGGTCTACGGAATTGTCGACTGTCTCCATGTGGTGTTTCAGGTTGACATCTGAGTACTGTTGTAATGGCTGTTCCATTTTTCCGCTCGTTTTTTGATCTGCGGATTTTCTGGTCCCCTGGTTTCAGACCTGCCAATGCTTGGGCTGGCACGGCTGGAGGTAGGTTCTGAGATCCGTTCTTCTTGGATCTTGGGGGCACATTGGTCCTTGTTGAGGCTCTCCATTTATTTTCCAGACCTATGTGTAGGTCTGGAGTTTTCGGTTGCCTAGAGTGTGCCTTCTGTAGTGGAGGTTTAGCACTCTACATTTTGGTAGCCACTTCTAGCAAGTATTTCTCCTGTGTCATCCTGAGGATGGCTGCGTGTTCTTGACTCAGGTGTGGATCTGCTACAGGTACTTTTGCCTGAATACTTCAGTGTTCTGAGTTTGGATAATGTTTGGTCTCCGTTTTCAGTTGTTCCTAGGCGCTGGTTGACTTGCTGCCTGGCAAGTGAGGGGTTGCTCTTTGAAACCAGCTGCAGCTGTTTGCGCCTTGATCATGTGCTAGCTAGCTGTTCCAATCCTTGCAGGATGTTGGGAGAACCTTCTCTCTGTTCTGCTACCTGGCTCTAAACCTTGTGGTTTCTATTTGGATTGGGCATTTCCTCCCCTTATTGTCAAGACCCATTTAGGTCTTGCGAGCTTGGTTTGATTTGGGGTTTTTCCCTTTTATGGTGTTTGTGGTAACCTTTCAGTTTCCATTTGGTTCTTCCTTGCCTTATTCCTTTGGGAGTTTCGGCTGGGGTTCCCTTCGCTAGTGAAGGGTGTGTGGTGGGGGACCGACTGCTGGGCGACAGTGTCTCCCGGAGGACTGTTGGCTCAGTTGAGTCTGAGGTTGCGGTCTCTAGCTAGGCTTCCAGGCTATCTGCTTGTCAGTTTTCTTGGGGCCTTTTCCCTTCCTGTTTTCTTGGCTTCGGACGAAGCAGGGTCTTTTTGTTGGGTAGTGGTTTTCAGGCCTGGTGCCCTCAGAATGGGCCGCCTATTGTACCCTCCCATTTTGGCATTCAGTGTCCTCTATAGCTTGGGTATTGTTTTCGCAAAAATAATGAATGCAGCTGTGGACTATTTCTATTTAGGAAGAAAAATATAAATTATGCTTACCTGATAATTTTCTTTTCCTCCAATGGAAAGATTCCACAGCTCCCCACTCGTCTTTTTTATGTGGGGCATCTTTGTTTTTTATTCTTTTGGCACCTTTTCACCCTGCTATTTCTTCTACTGTTCCTTGTTTCTCGGCATAAAGACTGGGGGATGAGGGAAGTGGGAGGAGTATTTAAGCCTTTGGCTGGGGTGTCTTTGCCTCCTCCTGGTGGCCAGGTTCTTATTTCCCAAAAGTAATGAATGCAGCTGTGGACTCTTTCCATCGGAAGAAAATAAAATTATCAGGTAAGCATAATTTATGTTTTTACCTGCTCTCATCCAGGGTAATACTAAAAATCTGTCCTGTTGGGGAGACCTGAAGACAGGTTTGAAAACCAATTCCTTAATAAAACATGTACTTGAAAGGCATGCTACAGCATTTGGGCATTCCTGTAATCAGCTATTACAGCTATAGCTATTACCTCTCTGGGTTTAAAAGAACACAAGACGCATGGAGCAAATAGCTCTAAACTGTTAGAGTAGTTTGTAATTTGTTGAAACTATTTTATCAATATCCTTAAAGGGACAGTCTACTCCAGAATTGTTATTTTGTTTAAAAAGATAGATAATCCCTTTATTACCCATTTCCCAGTTTGGCATAATCAACACTTTTTTACCTCTGTAATTACCATTTATCTAAGCCTCTGCAGACTGCCCCCTTATCTCAGTTCTTTTTACAGACTTGCACTTTAGCCAATCAGTACTGACTCATAAATAACTACAAAGGAGTGAGTACAAAGTTATCTACATGGCACACATGAACTAGAGCAGTCTAGCTATAAAATAACTGTTAAAATGTACTGAGATAACAGGGCTTATAAATTAACATATGAGCCTACCTAGGTTTATCATTCAACAAAGAATACCAAGAGAACAAAGCAAATTTGATTATAAAAGTACATTGAAAAGTTGTTTAAAATTGTTAAAAACTATACAGAGAGCATAGGAATAGGGTGCGCTAAAAAAAAGGAAAAAGAAGGGGATAGGGGGGAAGAGTATAAAACTGATAGTTGGCAATGAATGAAAATGTGTACTGTCAATATAGACGTGACAAGTGACAATATAACAATTGACGATATAAATATCTATATGGTATAGAACAAATAATATATATGAATTTATAACAACCTCCTGGAGACAATATGAAACAAGATATAAAAATATTGGTATAACAGTGTAAACATTTTTTATAATAATAAAGTTCACTGCGTGATTGTGAAAACAGTTTGTGATAGGGCGAGCAAAGTCCGCTTGTGAAAAAATGTATTTAGAATGTGGGCTGCTTTTCTTGAGGCCGATGGTGAGTCAGTGGATCTAGATGGTGGGAACAAAAAGAAAGCGCCTCATAGAGTAGATAACGCAAAACATTTGTGGAGCAGTGTGATGTGAAACAGGTGAACAGGTACTCACAAGGATAGTGGCCCTCTTAGTATAAGAAGTGCAAACAGGCAGGCTGACGTTTCACAGCAGTCAGTACGCTGAAAGGAGATGTAGTCTGGTTGGCAACAGAACTTGCTGCTGATTCTCCACGACAGGACCAAAGACTTCTTCCATCTGAATGTGGCTGTCGGAACAGTTCTAATAAAGAGCTGGAGATCGGATTGCGCCGTGAGCGTTTTAAAATAAATGCTGGGAGTGTAATACCCACAATGAAGATGTAGTTCACTTTCCCAAGCAAAAGAGGTACTAAAACATCTGAGTATAGTAATAAAATTAATTTATTTGAGCTTAAAACGCGTTTCTCGGCCGTAAGGAAACCTGAGGAAACGGTCAGGAGCTTACGGCTGAGAAACGCGTTTTAGTACCTTTTTTGCTCGGGAAAGTGAATTACGTCTTCATTGTGGGTATTACACTCCCAGCATTTATTTTATACCAGTTGCAGCGCTCACGGCGCAATCCGATTTCCTGGTCTTTATTAGAACTGTTCCGACAGCCACATTTAGACGGAAGAAGTCTTTGGTCCTGTCGTGGAGAATCAGCAGCCGGTTCTGTTGCCAACCAGACTACATCTCCTTTCAGCGTACTGACTGCTGTGAAGCCTGTTTGCACTTCTTATACTAAGAGTGCCACTATCCTTGTGAGTACCTGTTCACCTGTTTCACATCACACTGCTCCACAAATGTTTTGAGTTATCTACACTATGAGGCGTTTTCTTTTTGTTTCCACCAGTTGTTTAAAATTTCATGTCCTGTCTGAATCATGAAAGTATCATTTTGACTAGACTGTCTCTTTAAAAACAAACGCCTCAGGTGGCTGAAGCATACAAAATAAATAATCGATAAACTTTACCATCTTTTGAAAGTGCCAGTGTGTCTCTGCAGCCAATCCAGTGTTAAAGGGACATGCAAATGGTCTAATATGTTACTGCATTTTATTTTGCACTATTGATTGCATTTATACATACATTTAAAATCAGCTCCAGAACAACAATGCACTACTGGGAACAACCTGAACACATCTAATGGCAAGAGATATATATTTGCAGCCACCAAACAGCAGCTAGCTCCCAGTAGTTTATTGCTGCCTCGGAGCTTACCTATGTATGCTTTTCAACAAAGGATATCAAGAGTTAGTGTTTTAGTAGATGCAAACTGAAAAGTCTTCTCTATCTGAATCATAAAAGTTTAACTTTGACATTTATATCCCTTTAATGCTGTATATTGTGCAGAATTTTCAGCAGCCAGTCAGCCTGCAATTGGCAATATTTACATTTCCATACAACCTGCATACAATTTGATGTACTGGCCATAGACACACTGCTGTAGGGTGTGTAGAAATGTTTTAAAAATACAACTTTAATGTTAAATTACAAAAAAATATTAACCGTAATTTAAAGGGACAGTCAAGTCCAAAAAAACTTTCATGATTTAAATAGGACATTTAATTTTAAACAACTTTCCAATTTAATTTTATCACCAATTTTGCTTTGTTCAATTGGTATTCTTAGTTGAAAGCTAATTCTAGGAGGTTCATATGCTAATTTCTTAGACCTTGAAGACTGCCTCTAATCTAAATGCATTTTGACCCCTAGGGGCATTAGTTCATGTGTTTCATATAGATAACATTGAGCTCATGCACGTGAAGTTACCCTGGAGTGAGCACTGATTGGGTAAAAAGCAAGTCTGTCAAAAGAACTGAAATAAGGGGGCAGTTTGCAGAGGCTTAGATACAAGATAATCACAGAGGTAAAAAGTGTATTATTATAACTGTGTTGGTTATGAAAAACTGGGGAATGGGTAATAAAGGGAATGTCTGGTGTTGACTGTCCTTTTAAGTAATGTCATTCTGCTCTTTAGAGCAATTTGGTTATTGTCTTCTATGTCATTTAGTGTTTGGAAAGGTAAATGCATACCATGCTAAGTAAAGTGATGAGCTGCTGCACAATGTTCCTTTTAGAAAAAAAAAATACATAAATTAAGTAAAATAAGGCAAATTATCAGTATAAAATAATATAAAATCTTAAGTTTTTTTGCCTTGGAGATATTGTTGTTTAGTTTTCACTATTGTAGAGAGACATGCATCCTTGTTTTTAAAGGGACATGAAAGCTTAAATTAAACTCATAATTCAGAAATAGAATTTCATTTTATGAGTCTTTCCAATTTTCTTCTGTTATCATATTTACTTTTTTGTTTTGCTATCCTTTGTTGAAAAGCATACCTAGATAGGCCCATGTGCAGTAGTATACATAGCATTGTATTAATAACTATTGCTTTCATGTATCTATTAGACATTAGAGTATTTTATTGTACACTCATGTCCCTTTACACATACTGCTCATCCTTTTAAATATATGGAACAATAGAAAAGGCAGTTACCCCCATTTTATATTGTCAGCTTTAGAAATCTGTTTGCATCAGTCATTGTCTTGATGATATGATTTAAAAGCGGAATTGTGGACTACATGAGATGTTTCTGCTAGGGACCAGATTGTATGCCCAAACCAGTCATTTTGTGTAACTTGTTTTGTGCTCAGCTAAAACTCATTTCTCTACAATAGAGTGCTAGTAACAATCTGGTAGTGTCATTTAATAAAAAAAAAAATAGGATTCTTTGTATTATTCTTTGTCATTATAACTGTTGGAAATCTACTGATGTTGACCGTGAACTTGATTGCAGTATAGATGTACACTGCGTTCTTGCCAAAGGAAGGCTTCCTGCAAAGCACACGTTCTCTGATATAAAAATGACAGCAAACCATGCTGCTTCTGAACATTACCTTTTTTTTTTTCAAAAACAAAATGATAATAGCATCTAATTATAGCATTTGATAACACCTGTGCTGGAACCGCTCAGCCTTCGGAGCTTGTAAGAATGTTTCCAGAAGGATGTCCATTGTGCGATGCGCTGGCCATATGAAAAATCTGTTGTCATGTTGTGTGTTAACTCTTTAGCGCTAGCATGGGGTATGAAGCATTGAGAAGCATATCTTCTGTATATGAATACCTCCTATATTAACTGAATGTACGTTTTTTGCCCCCCCCCCCCCCAATAGAATGGTATAAAAGAAACTAAAGCATACTTCACTCCCTGTATCTTCTGGATACCACTGCATAGATGTTGTGTGCCCAAGCCCCCTAAAAATGGCAAACCGCAAGATAATATAAGGCTCATGCCCCCTTGGGTGCTGTTTAAATTACCTCTCTGGTTGCCCATAGCCAAAAAAATATTACTTATTTGCAAACAGCAGAGCATTTTCTTCTTGTAAATCACTGATGTTTTACTGTGTTGTATAATTCATCTAACAGTGCAAGGAAGTGGGAGAATGCTCTGCTGTTTTGTTAAGGGTGCAGGGGGTTGTGCCATCCACCTACACAGTAAAGTGACCCACAGCTATGGGTGGCTGGCAAGATAAACCAAAACCCATCGGCATGTAAAACTTACAATACTTTTAGGAGGTAACCTTTGTAGTGGCATCTAACAGATATCAGGTGGGTAGGGGGATTCTTTAGTCCAAATCCTGTACAGTCATTTTTATTCCCAGGGAGTAGGGGTCTTTTTTATTCCATGGGGCAGCTTTGTGTTGGAGTTATATAAGTGGACGATTAGACTGAATTATGTTGGCAGAATATGGCGGAGGGCTGTAAAAAGAATAGTATATTATTATAGTATAAAAGTGTGCATTCTTCTTCTTGTTAACAGAAGAACGCATAATGCAATATATAATGTTATTTACCTACTACATAAAGACAATGGATAGTTTCAAATTATGTCTGATAGCTAAGGAACCCATAGTTCTTGAACATCCCAAAAAACATGTTTTAGTGACAATTACACAGGAAAACAACTTGCTGTTTCAAAGCTATCTGAGATGTAGTTTACCTCCTAATAGGAGAGAGGTGGCAAGAACACTAATTAGAAAGATTGCCTCTTTCAGACAGGTAAAGAAAAAAGGCTTGTGATTCACATGTGATGAATTAGAGCTATTGCAGCATTGATTAGATGATTTATGCTTTGATCACTGTTGTAAGGATGGCACATCCATGCTAATTCATTAGCAGAAAGATAGGCTGTTATTTATTCTTACAGGCCCTTTGTTCAAAGCTGTGACATTTTCTTGATTCTTTTATTCCTTTTAGAGCCAACGACTCACTGATTGAAATTCTACAGATGGACTTTGAAATGGACATCGGCAGTGCAGGCCTGGCAGGAGCTCAGCAGATTACATGGCAGGTGGAATACCCAGAAGAAGACTCTGTCAGTGAACTGGTGATCTCGGAAATCTTTGTCAGTCAGATAACGTTTGCAGGGATCGTCCCTCTTGCTATGGTACAGTAATAATCACAAATTTACTACATATTGGGCTATGGAAGCTAGTTTCTTAAAGGATGATACTTTGCCAGCAGTTGTCTTCTACATTCTGGCTTTTATGTGCAGGAATCTCTTACTCTATTGCCAACTAGTAACCTCGGTTTGACATCAAATATAATCCAGGCCAAGTGCTGGAGATTCTGAAGCAATTAAGTTATTAAAAAGGTATTAACTGGATAAGAAATAGTAGCTGCATTAGAGGACAGGCCCTTTGCTATCTTAAACTATCATGTGATTACTTTTTATAATGTAACTTTTAAGTTTTTCTATTAATCAAACCCAGCATTTCACTGGATCAATGTGCAAGCATGCTTTTTGCAGTGTGCATTTTTGTCTGTCTGTCAGTCTGCTTATCTTTATCTATTGTCCAAGAATCAATTTGTGAAACAAATTTGTTGCAACTCAAAAATTGCAGAATTCATAAAGATTTGCACTTGTCACATCTGTTAGTTGTGAGTCCCTCTAAGTTATAATCAGTAGGACTTCATCTATCTGTTAACCTTTCAACTCTAAAGGCTGTGACACACTGCAAGTGATGCGGCGCGAGTCAAAGCAGCTGCTTCGCTCCGCGTCGCATCGCTTCTGAAGTTCAAATATTTAATCTCTGAGCGCTTAGCTATGCGACCTGACGCAGCAGAGTGCTCAGAGATGAAAAGGCAGGACACACTGAGCGCACACAACTGCATGTACACGCTGCACACCGCAGTGTGTCACAGCCTTTAGTGAAGAAGGATAAAAGAATCACAAAAATGCTTTCAAAACTTTACAGAACAATACAAAAATTAAAACAAGAAAACCCTCCCTATATCATACAGTCCATGCTAACATTTGCATGAAAGAGAATGTAAAAAAGTGTTCAAGAGAAATCAAATAAAAATGAGACAAGCTCATTAGCTTTCAAATAGTGAGACACAATCAGAAGACAAGATGTTTCAGAAATGCCAGAATCTTCCATATTTTGCATCTAAGTGTAGATAAAGCAAAACCTGATTGCACCTCTAAAAATCCCCAGAACCATCCTGGAGACGCCTGATGTTCTATAGAGCAAGACTATTTTTAGAAAATAGATTTGAATTGATGCTTAATGGATATAGAACATGATCTAGACTTTACAATACTCACAGGTGTTCATGAATCTAGGCCATGTATCTGTGGTTGAGTGGCTCCCATTTCAATCACAATTCTTAATTTATTCTAAGACATTTGCAATCCCTCTTAATATCATTTATCTGAAGATTTTCAAATGCATTCAAAACATAATGGGCTCCATTTATTAAGCAGTGGATGCTGCCTCGGAGCCCCATCATTTCAGGCTCGCCTGAAACGGAAGTTAACAAGCAGCGGTTATAAGACCGCTGCTCCTTCAGTTGTCCACCACCTTTTAGGTGGCTGATTAAAATGATCCTGATCCGATCGGGATGATTGACAGCCCCTGCTAGCGGTCGATTGGCCGCTAGTGAGCAGGGGGCAGCATTGCATAAGCATTTCACTAGAATTGCTTGTGCAATATTAAATGCAATTTAGCAAGGTCGAGGGGACATGATTTGCTACAGCTCGACTAAAAATAAATCTACCCATCGACACCAACCCAGTACTGGGTGTAGGGACAATTTAAATGCTGGTATTCAAATCAGTTAATTTTGTTAAATAATCAAATTAATACATTTGAGAGGATTCTTTTTACCTTTTTTTCTGTGTTAAAGTTCTAGTGCTTGGCCAGTTCATATTTTAATAAAAAGCATAAAAAACTTATTCTCACACTTTAAAACAGCAAAACTTGTAATAAATAAATAAATAAATAAATACAACTATCTAAAAATGTGCTTTGCTTGCATTAACGGGATATGAACCCTACATATTTTCTTTCATGATGAGATAAAGCTTGTGATTTCAAAACAACTTTTCAATTTACTTCAATTATCTAATTTGTTTTGTTCTCTTGGTATCATTTGCTGAGAAGGATACTTAGGTAGGCTCAGGAGCTGCTGTGCGGTGGCTGCACATATATGCCTCATGTTATTGGTTCACCCAATGTGTTAACTAGCTCCCTGTAATGCACTGCTGCTTCTTCAACAAAGGATACCAACAGAATGAGGCAAATTAGATAATAGAAGTAAATTGGAAAGTTGTTTAAAATTGTAAGCTCTATCTGTACAATAAAAGAAAAAAAATTGGGTTTCATGCCCCTTTAAGTGTGAGGTTTAAGATGTTTATTTTAAAATTACTTCAAATGGCATAAATGTATTAATTATACACATAATACATTGATAATAATCATTTAGAAAAAAACACTGCAACCACACATACAAGGTAGACATCATCAATGCTGAATTACTTAGCTGCCTTGTTTTACTTTCCCTCTGGCTACATATTTTTGCTTCAATGATAATATGGAAATAATCATACTAAAACCCATTTAAAAATCCTTTGATATTCACATTCTTGGCTTGAAGTTTACCAATTTGTATATTCAATTTGATTTTGCCATAATTTATAAAAAAAAATATATTTTTTTTTTAAAATGGTAGTTCTTTAAATTGTTATGGATTAGAAAATAAAGCAAAACTAATAACTCAAGCTGCTTGTAAATATTTTCATGTGGGAATTGTGATTAATTGTATTTCAGGCCTTTGTACATAATCTATGGTTCTGTCTCTCTGTGTCTAACCCTCTATAATTCATGCAGTCTTACTAACAGAAATGCTCTTATAATGAAGCAAAAAATAAATAAAAAATGCATACACTGTATTTACATGGAAACTGTGATTGGTTGTGGTTAAGGATGCCATCTCGGCCATGTTAACCTGGACAGTTATGTCAGAGTTTCACCCTGATTTCAATTGTTATTTGCTCCTTTTTATCTTGGCTGCCATTTTGACTCACTTGTTCTCCTTGCATGTAGCAGTGTGTGTAACACTGCTCACAACTCCCAGGCTCCCTCTTACGGCCAAATTGGAGAACATCATCAGAGAGAGACAGGTTGCAGTCCCAGGATGATGATGTCATCACTCCCTATTTAACTGCCTTAGTCCTGTTTACCATTGCCCTTGCGTTGTCTCTGACTTTTCTGTGAGTTCCTGTGTTGCTGACTCCGTGTATTACCTGGCTTTTTTTGATGTCCCTTCTGGTTCCTGATCCCTGGCTAGTTCCTGACTTCGCTGATCTTCGTATTCCTGACCCCGGCTCATCCGCTTTAGTTCCTGACCTGGTTCTGCTGACTATCTGCTCTGGCTTTGGCTCCTAGCTTGTCATTTGGCTTTTGGACTCATTTTTTTTTGTTATTTTTTAATAAAGGCGTGATTAATTTAGCATTTTACGCCTCTGTCTGGTTCCTGCTACCCTGACAACTTATGAGTTAAACATGATGCAGGGTGTGCAAGGAGGAATATGTATTGTGCCTCTGGATAATACATGATTAAGGCTGCTGGACAGTACTAGTCTTGTTCCTCCCTGCACACCCTACAGCATGTGCAACTCATAACTGTCCAGGTTAACAAACTCTAGTTGTGGTGGGCCACTGATTAGTATAGCTTTGTGACTTTCAGGAGTAGGTAGTGGGTTGCTTCCCCTTCTTATGTACATCCCACATACATGCATTTCTGCTCCTTCAACAAAGGATACCAAAAGAAAGAAGCAAATTTGGAAAGCTGTTAATAATTGTATGCTTTATCGGAATATCCCTTTAAAACCCCTCAAACACAAAATTGTTACCTTCTTAAAATAATAGAATCCTGTTATTTATCTTGTTAATCTTGTGGTATCATAATTAATGTGCATGACTAAACACAAAAAATGCCGCTTTCTGGGCTTTATTGGTTACATCACAGCCTGTATTTTGGTTGTTCCCTTTTAATAGTGTTTACTGTTAATAGGGGACATGCAATTAACCTGTTGTGCTCCAATACCAGAGATATGTGTGTATGTCTCACTAATGGATTTGAACAGAGGCATTATGGGTACTATGGACATATGTATCTGTTGGGTTATTGAATTTTTTTAATTAGCAAAGTGTATATTATTTTTTAATTGAGCAAGTGGTGTTTATATCTCTTTATGTTCCTTTCTAATGTCATCCAATAGAGCAGGAGTAATTTCAGAGTGTTTTGTGCATGTGCAAACCGTTACATCTGAAAACATTTTGGGGTTTATCAAGTCCTTTTAGTTGTGAAATTCAATAAATGAAAAATTACCCTAAAAATATGTTAATCGTTATCGAGAATTTTGATTGCGATCAGAACAAACAGGACTGGCAAATGTTAAGTTTAGGGCCATATTTTGTGAAACAGCTGCTGATAAACAATAAATATTGATTGTGATCGTGTTGGCATAAAAGGGCTCATCTGTAGCTATTAACATGCAGGTAAGCGGCAAAAGATATATTATAATCAACCCCATGATTACTTATTGTATGCTGTGCAAAATGGGTTTCCCAGTGTTGATGGATTACTTGACAACAATTTTTCTCACTGCTCAGTGTGGAATGCAAAAAGCTTTTCTTCTGTTTTCTTTTAGACAATGACTTTGAAAGGTTTATCAGTTCATTTCCTCAAGTGTTTTCTTTGATTTAGTTTTAAAAATGTTACTGTTGAAAAATTAAAGAAAGATATCAGTGATATTAGTAGATATTACTGTAGAAAGCAACAGCAGGAGACCTCCAAATATATTCCCCCCAGGGGTAAATGAAGAAGAAAAAGTAGCTCACACATATGTTTCAAAAGAATGTGTGGTATGCTATTATATAAATGCAATCATGCAGTAGCGATTTTTGGTACCGGTCGAAATATGCTACCTCTATTACTGCGCATGCGTGCAATTACGTCCCTGCATTACACATATCTTGCAAAAACAATGTCACCGTACTCCTCGCAATTTTTTACACGATAAGTATGCCTGCGAGCCCAATGGATTTCACAGTCCCCTTGTTGGAATGGTTAAGTGTTTGTTCAAAGAGCGCCCGTAATTCCTAGTAAGTGGGCAGCAATTAGTTGTATGGTATATATATATATATATATATATATATATATATATATATATATATATATATATATATTCAATAGCATTTAAAGGGACATGAAACCCAATTTTATTTCTTTAATGATTCAGATAGAGAATACCATTTTAAATATCTTTCTAATTTACTTCTATTATCTAATTTGTTTTATTCTCTTGGTATTATTTGTTGAAGGAGCATCAATGCACTGCTGGTTTCTAACTGAACACATGGGTGAGCCAATGAAAATCGGTATTTATAGGCAACGACCAATCAGCAGCTAGAACCTAGGTTCTTTGCTGCTCATGAGCTTGCCTAGATAAACCTTTCATCAAAGGATAACAAGAGAAGGAAGCAAATGAAATAATAGAAGTAAATTAGAAAGTTGCATTCTCTATCTGATCATGAAAGAAAAATTTTGGGTTTCATGTCTCTTTAAATTACTACATCCAAACCACATTATGACATAAACTAAGCGCCCATTATAAAATAGCCTGTTACTGAAGCACTAGCTGTTTACAGTGCCGTAACTGTGAAGTCCTGTTATGCGCGTGCATGCGCTGTTATTGTGTCAAAACACAAATGTGAGGAATGCGGGCTGTAACTTATGACTCCGTCAAATTTTGCTACCTATTTTACTGCTCATGTGCTCACTTACATCATGGCATTCTACACATGTTTTTACTACATATGTGGAATGCTGCGATGTAAGAGTGCGGATGTGCAGTGATGGAGGTTCTGGTAGCAAATTTCCATGGGTAGAAAAAATAAACAGAACACCTGAGCTGTTGTTACATGTGACCACCGTACACGCTCAGCTGACGTTGCCCCCCTGCAAGTGCAATGTTTTTTTTTTTTTTTTTTTAAAGGATTTTTATTGAGGTTGTTCAACAATCATACAGAGAACAAAAGTTCAATTCATATACAATTCGGATAGTGGTTACAGCAGTGAGCAGTTTGCCATTACAGTCAGATGCAGCGTATTTCTTTACAATATAAATACCAGTAAATAATCAAATGTGTAATACACCACTATTGAATAAACTGCTATTGAACCTATATATTGGAACCTCTTTTTTGTTTAAATTTTTTGTAGCATAATGAAACTTGCAAATATGGTCATATATACCCTTTTATTATGGTTAGGAAACTTACAAAGTTGTGTCCCCAGTTAGCATGTTAGGGTCACTCATGAACCCCTTACTATTAATTTGACTGAAGGGGATGTTAAGGGGGATTGGGAAAACAGGTAAGGTAGAACTTCTAATGGTGCATTTCCCTGCACTTTCAAAAAGCAAGGTGTGTGGGGGGGGGGAAATTGACGGATATGCGTTATAAAGGCTTACGGAATCAGAAATATTATAGTCGTAAGTATATACTCAATAATAAACCTGATAATATCAATTGCCTGACAGAACCAATTAGACCTCACCAATAGATATTAATTGCTCCTAAAGTATACCTAGACTGAATTTATGTCCAACACTTGAGTAATATTAGGCTACAGGAGCCTAAAAAGTAAGTTTGACTACATTGTGTTGTAGGTCCATGTTCCCGAATTATATATCACTCAGCCCCAACTTGAAACTATATTTGCTATAAAGTAATAACCTAATTTACAATAGGAAAAGATCTGTAACTCTGAAAGATTCTGTATGGGGTCAAGAAATAATATATGATGTAGGATCATATGTATACTCAAACCAGATGTATAGGCCAGGGTATAGAATAGTGACCTGCACTACCCTCCTATATCTTCGGATGGACTCAAATCTCCACTCCCATATAACTTAAGGAAAATCCTTCGAGCTAACCTGTTATCAGCACAGAATAGGTTGGTCACATGTCTTCTATATTAAGTAAAGGGCAACAAAGATCATTGACTAAAGTAAAATGTTCTTTGAGTAGTAGTTTTAGCTAGATAATAGGCTATGTCCCTTAAAATACAGGAGTATAACTTTTATCATCACATTGTACATAATATTTAATATTTAAATGCCCTAATATATGAACTGAAGAGAAAAACCTATACTGTTAGTATTATAAAACTGGATTAAAAAAAACTGTCATACACTTAAAACTTTAGCGCAGGAACCACCCCATAAGGCAGGTAAAAATTGGTACGTTTTACCAGGAAATATAAATGTACATGTACCTCTATTAAACTTGTAAGCGTGCACTAAACAAAAGGTTCAGGTTTAGTACCATCATTGAAGCTAGTGTATTTATTAAAGTACTTAATCTCAATTTATGCAAAGGGTCAAGTCCCTAAATATAAACAACTAGTCCTAAAGCCCGTTCACACGGGCCGTGTGGTTTATTTTTATTTTTATATTCTCTCTCTCCCCTATCTCTCTCTCTCCCCTCTTTCACCCCCCTGTCTCTCTCTCTCTCCCCTGTCTCTCTCTCTCACTCTCTCTCCCCTGTCTCTCTCACTCTCTCTCCCCTGTCTCTCTCACTCTCTCTCCCCTGTCTCTGTCACTCTCTCTCTCCCCTGTCTCTCTCACTCTCTCCCCCCTGTCTCTCTCACTCTCTCCCCCCTGTCTCTCTCAGTCTCTCCCCCCTGTCTCTCTCACTCCCGTCTCTCTCACTCCCCTGTCTCTCTCTCTCTCCCCTGTCTCTCTCCCCTGTCTCTCTCTCTCCCCTGTCTCTCTCTCTCTCCTCCCCCCCTCTCTCTCTCCCCTGTCTCTCTCTCCCCTGTCTACATAAGTCTAGACCCAATTATTTTTTAAGTACAGAGCAAATGTTTGTTTTTAAAATTAAAATATGTGTTTTGTATGTGCTGTGTAGCACATAGATAAGTCCGGACCTTTCAAATGACCTTTCTATCACTGCGTTGCGCATTTGTATTAAGTTTTGTGAAGCCTCGCAACGCTTTCAACTGCTAGTCACGCGACTACTCGCGCCGGTAGCTCGCGCTGAGGCTATGTTTGCGTGCGCATGGGTGCTAGGGTGCGCGTGCGCATGCGTGCTAAGTGTGTGTGTGTGCAAGGGTGCGCGTGCGCGTTCGGCCAAGTAAGTGTGTTAATGGCTAAGTGTGTGGGGATAGGCTAAGTGGCGTGCGGGCAAGTTTGTGGGTGCGAGTGTGCGCGTGCGAGGTACAATGGCTAAGTGTTAATGGCTAAGTATGTGGGGATAGGCTAAGTGGCGTGCGGGCAAGTTTGTGGGTGCGACTGTGCGCGTGCGAGGTACAATGGCTAAGTGTTAATGGCTAAGTATGTGGGGATAGGCTAAGTGGCGTGCGGGCAAGTTTGTGGGTGTGTGGGTGCGAGGGTGCGCGTGCGAGGTACAATGTGGGTGTGTGGGTGCGAGGGTGCGCGTGCGATGAGGGTGCGCGTGCGAGGTACAATCTGTCAGCTGTCAGCTGTGCCGAGGTGCGCGTGCGAGGATCTAAGGCCAAGTGTTTGTCTCAAACACTTGCCTTTTATAATATAGGATGTTTAGTCATTTGCCTATCCTTGTAGGCAAATCATCAAACCCCAGTCCAATATATTGTGTACATCAGCAAAATGACATGAGATAAAGTAGCTGTTTTAAACAGCAAGTGCTTTTTTACTGCAATATAGTTACCACAAACCAATTTCTCCAGCTTCAGCCTCATTTAGTAGATTCAGTAAAGCACACTCATCTCTTTGTGCTCTGTGAATAAGGTGACAGAGTAGCATAGGGATAGTGAAACTGGAGAGGCTAAATTAAATTAAAATATCTACTTTGGAAATGGGCTCCAAATTTTCAAAACTTTCAAAATGCCGCACTACAGAAAATATGCCAGGGAAGAGTGTGGTTATCTATATATTTATTTAAGAGCATCTGTATGCTAATTTACTAAGGGCCATATTACGAGTGGAGCACCAATTAATGCTTCAGCTCGAGAGTTTATTGTTCTAAAACCTGACCAGGGCAAAGAGCCGGTTAGAATATCGTGAGCGCGTTCACGTATTCACCCAAAGAAGTCAATGGAGATTTTTTTTAAAAAACCCCACTCTTGCGCATACCCGATCGCATATTCTCATGTGCGCTAACCTGACATGAAAATATGAATATTTCACATTCTAATGTTATTCTCATACAAGAATATGTTCTATTTATTCATAAATACATATTTCCACATATATCTGATGGTATTTTGGTACAATATATAGCTATACCAATATATATATATATATATATATATATATATATATATATATATATATGCATATATATAATTATATATAGGTATAGTTACATACAGATATATGTAGGAATATCTATTTAGAAATACATAGAACATATCCTGCTATGTGCAGAACATTGGAATGTTAAATATTTACAGTAACTACACAATAAAACACTTTATTAAATATGAATATTGCATAAATATGCTTCTACATGTTTTCTTCTACTTAACTGCAAAGGTCTCCAGTGCGCACACATACACACACACACACATATATATATATATACGGCTATATGAATTTATGTGTTTATATGTGTGTATATGTCTGTAAATACATATATACAGGGAGTGCAGAATTATTAGGCAAATGAGTATTTTGACCACATCATCCTCTTTATGCATGTTGTCTTACTCCACGCTGTATAGGCTCGAAAGCCTACTACCAATTAAGCATATTAGGTGATGTGCATCTCTGTAATGAGAAGGGGTGTGGTCTAATGACATCAACACCCTATATCAGGTGTGCATAATTATTAGGCAACTTCCTTTCCTTTGGCAAAATGGGTCAAAAGAAGGACTTGACAGGCTCAGAAAAGTCAAAAATAGTGAGATATCTTGCAGAGGGATGCAGCACTCTTAAAATTGCAAAGCTTCTGAAGCGTGATCATCGAACAATCAAGCGTTTCATTCAAAATAGTCAACAGGGTCGCAAGAAGCGTGTGGAAAAACCAAGGCGCAAAATAACTGCCCATGAACTGAGAAAAGTCAAGCGTGCAGCTGCCAAGATGCCACTTGCCACCAGTTTGGCCATATTTCAGAGCTGCAACATCACTGGAGTGCCCAAAAGCACAAGGTGTGCAATACTCAGAGACATGGCCAAGGTAAGAAAGGCTGAAAGACGACCACCACTGAACAAGACACACAAGCTGAAACGTCAAGACTGGGCCAAGAAATATCTCAAGACTGATTTTTCTAAGGTTTTATGGACTGATGAAATGAGAGTGAGTCTTGATGGGCCAGATGGATGGGCCCGTGGCTGGATTGGTAAAGGGCAGAGAGCTCCAGTCCGACTCAGACGCCAGCAAGGTGGAGGTGGAGTACTGGTTTGGGCTGGTATCATCAAAGATGAGCTTGTGGGGCCTTTTCGGGTTGAGGATGGAGTCAAGCTCAACTCCCAGTCCTACTGCCAGTTTCTGGAAGACACCTTCTTCAAGCAGTGGTACAGGAAGAAGTCTGCATCCTTCAAGAAAAACATGATTTTCATGCAGGACAATGCTCCATCACACGCGTCCAAGTACTCCACAGCGTGGCTGGCAAGAAAGGGTATAAAAGAAGAAAATCTAATGACATGGCCTCCTTGTTCACCTGATCTGAACACCATTGAGAACCTGTGGTCCATCATCAAATGTGAGATTTACAAGGAGGGAAAACAGTACACCTCTCTGAACAGTGTCTGGGAGGCTGTGGTTGCTGGCTGCACGCAATGTTGATGGTGAACAGATCAAAACACTGACAGAATCCATGGATGGCAGGCTTTTGAGTGTCCTTGCAAAGAAAGGTGGCTATATTGGTCACTGATTTGTTTTTGTTTTGTTTTTGAATGTCAGAAATGTATATTTGAGAATGTTGAGATATTATATTGGTTTCACTGGTAAAAATAAATAATTGAAATGGGTATATGTTTGTTTTTTGTTAAGTTGCCTAATAATTATGCACAGTAATAGTCACCTGCACACACAGATATCCCCCTAAAATAGCTATAACTAAAAACAAACTAAAAACTACTTCCAAAACTATTCAGCTTTGATATTAATGAGTTTTTTGGGTTCATTGAGAACATGGTTGTTGTTCAATAATAAAATTAATCCTCAAAAATACAACTTGCCTAATAATTCTGCACTCCCTGTACACATATAAATACATATATATATATATATATATATATATATATATATATATATATATATATATATATATATATATATATATATATATATATATATATATACATATACATATATACATATTTAGACATGTGTATGTATGTATTTCTGTGTTAAAGCCCTTTGCATGTTTGTTATTTCTAACACCTGAGAACTGATAACTTTTTTGTGCATTTTTTTAAATAGTTTTTATTTGATGGTATTATTATGAGTGTACTTGTACTTTGCAATTAATTTTTTATTTGTTTTGTGCAACTTTTATGTTTTGCAAAACAGTTAACCAGAGCTCTGAAGTCACGGAAATCATTGTAGAGTAAATCGCAATTGCGCTCAAGCGATCTTGTAATACCAGCGCTAAGCACAACGAGTGCAAACCCCTGTGATAAACCCCTTATCATTTGGGCGTAAACCTTTGCACTCCACTCGTAATCTGGCCTTTACTGTTGTATCATATAAAGCAAAACTAAATAAATAAATAAAAAAGAATATATATATTGATTGGTGTGTGTATTTTTAGATTGCAAATCAGAAGTTACGTTTAATACTATGCTTTTCAATATTGATATTATAGTGACAACACTAAGAGGCCAAATTATCAAGCTCCAAATGGAGCTTGATGCCCCTGTTTCCGCACAAGCCTTCAGGCTCTCCAGAAACAGCAGTTATGAAGCAACAGTCTTAAGACCGCTGCTCCATAACTGGTCCGCCTGCTCTGAGGCTGCGGTCTGCAATCCGCCCGATCCTATACGATCGGGCTCATTGACACCCCCTGCTAGCAGCCGATTGGCCGCGGATCTGCAGGGGCCGGCATTGCACAAGCAGTTCATAAGAACTGCTTGGTATTCTTGGTATTCTTTTTTTAAAGAGATATCTAAATAGTCATCTGGAGCACTACATGGTAGGAAAAAGTGCTGCCTTTTAGTGTTCTTGCAAATGGATCACATTATTGCAAAACTGCTGCCATATAGTGCTCTAGATACATGCATGCTCCTGAGATAAAGGTCTGGGGTTTTTAGCAAAAATACAAAGAGAATGAAAAAAAAATTGGTAACAGAATTAAAATAAAAAGTTGTTAAAACTGAATCATGAAAGACACATTTGGGGTTTCTTTCAATTCTATACATCATATACGCCGCCCTACCCATGCTCTGCACAAATGACCCCACCATTTTTACATATGTGTGTGTGTAAACAGATAGCCAGATATAGATTTCATTGCACGTTTTTTCTTTGTGTTGTGAAATTAAGTACATTTATGGGAATTTTATTTTTGTATATAAGTCCAACAGAAGAACATTTTTACATTAGAGACATATTGCAAGATTTACTGTGCATGTCTGTAAAAAAAACACACTGGTCTTTTTGTCAATGTGAAATGCTCTCTAACAGATTACAGTGCATGTGCTTCCCAGTAACACGTAGTTAAAATAGTTTTATCTGTTTGCTGCACATTCATAAAAAACGTCACATACGCCCTATCATTGCAAAACAGCAAACCTTGTTAAGATTCAGCTCATGTTTTAGCTTTGTATAACAAAATATTACTACAGTTTAGCTGTTGTTTGTCATAGGCTGAAATGAACACCAGACCTTAGAAAAGAAATGGGATACATAAAAAAATCATCTTTCACTTGACACAAAAAATTATCTTTTGCACTAAAAAAGCTACAATTTGCATTTCATTAGATAATAAATTAGAATGATCCATCACTAAACCATGCTGAGTAGCGCTTGTATTGAAGTGTTTATTGTACTTTGTAATACCTAGCTGATTGTATTTCTTTTTTTAATGTAAGTGTTAACCTTTTATTGTAAAAAGAGAAAATCTTCAGAATCTAACCACTTTTTTTTCTTTCTTTAAGCAGAGCATCATCATTACTTGGTTAATATCATATACACTAAAGTTTAATCTAGTCGATCACCTCTACTGGGAAAATGTTCGATGTTATTATATACCCTTCTTTCGTCTTAATTTAAAAGATTTGCAGACTTTTCTATACTACGACCTTCATGCAGATTTTTTTTGGAAATAATTTGTAAATAATTTTTCATCAAATTTGGAATAGTTAATAGACCTACTAATATGCAGCGAAAAAATCACATTCTTATATATATATATATATATATATATATATATATATATATATATATATATATATATATATATATATATATATATATATATATATATAAATATTTTTTTAACAATACTGGACATTGTTGTCATCAGGTGTGTATGTAACTCAAAATGTTAATACACATTAACAACATATGTATTTCAAAACCATTACTAGTTAAATGGGTATTACCTTTTATTTTGTCTAAAATGTGGCTTGTCCCATACTCCCTCAGCATAGGGGATACGATAAAGGCTTTTAAAGATATATTAAATGGACATGATACCCAAATGTTAAAACACTTGAAAGTGATGCAGCATAGCTGTAAAAGCCTGACTACATAATATCACCTGAACGTCTGTATGTAAAAAAAGGAAGATATTTTACCTTAAAATTTATTCAGCTCATAATTGTAAGTGCTTTGTGAACAGTTATCATTCAGCTATTGTCAGCAGCACGTTGAAAGAGCAAACAAACAGCCAATCAGCTTCATCAGTGCTGAGTTTACTGTGATCTCATGATATTTCACTGAAATCTTGTGAGATTTCATAGAATGGAATTGAGATTGTGCTTATCACAATCATGAAAAAAATTAATTTATCAGGTAAGCATAAATTTTGTTTTCTTTTATCAAATGGTGATAGTCCACGAGTCATCATATGTGGGAATTCGACTCCTAAAAACTAGGAGGAGGCAAAACCAACACCCCAACACACCAGAGCTTTATATCCCTTCAACTTCCCATTATCCTCAGTCATTTTCTTTTTCCTCCTTGATGAGGAGTGAGGTGAAAGTGAAGTGCAGATCTACTCATCCTTGAGGGGAAGACAAGGAGGTATTAGCCAAGTAGTGAAAGGTCTTTTCGCAGTGAGAAATGTCACAGGCCTTCAGGGTGGAATGTGGATTTGTTCACCAATACCCTGGTCTACAGGAAGCTTGCTCCTTGTGGATTTACAGCCCTCCCCAAGTGAAAAGTGGACTTGTCCACCAATCCCATGGGTTTTAAATGCTGTTACTGAATTAGATCCTTGTTATCATGCTTGCATTGCCTAGGATGGGCAAGTCTACTGGAAACAAGTTGCTGCAGCTGAGGTAAGCACAGTGGACAGACGTGCTGAGAGGTAAGTACTTGGACCTTCATAGCTCACCCGCTATTGGTGTGAACATGTACACATGCTAATCATAGTTTAGAGACATATCTTTATACACCTTATAATAGCAGTTTAAAGCATTTATGGGAACCTTTCAAATTTTTGATTTGTTTTAAGGTTACTGTTGCTTTAAATTAAGAGCGCTCAGAAGTTGATTCAGAGCTGTACACATTGTGTTTTCCTTTTTCTGTATTAAATTTCTTCTTTGCACACTATTTCAAAGTTTTAACACATTAATGTGTATCCTCCTTCTGTGGCTGCTGTTGGCAGGAAAGTTCTTGAGGCTGAAGTGCATGATCCGTAACGTCCTGCCTTCACTGTTTGTCCTCCCCTATTTCACGGTGGTCTTCTGGACTTCATTGCTTGAGAATAAGTTCCCACATGTGATGAGTTGTGGACTCTTACCATCTGATGGAAAAAAAAAAAATTATGCTTACCTGAACAATTAATTTCTTTCATAATTTTGAGATTCCACAATCTTTACTCCATTTAGATTCTACACATATTTTTATTTTATTTTTATTTTTGTTCAGGTGGCAGCACTACTTGTTTTGTACTCTTCTGCCCTGCTTTATCTTTCCTTTTCTGTTTTCCTCACCTTGACTTTATGTAGTATGACTGAGGATGATGGGAAGTGGGAGGGATTTAATGTTCTGGTGTGTTGGGATGTTTTTGCCTCCTCCTAGTAGTCAGGAGGGGAATATTCCCACACGTGATGGCTCATGCACTCTCACCATCATAAAAGAAATGAACTTCTCAGTTAAGCATACATTTTGTTTTTCCCTATGTTTAAAGCATGTTATCTTTTCTTATACCTTCTGTTTAGGGGTTATAGGACAAGCAAATTTTATATCATTAAAGCAAAAGGTGTTTAAAGTCCCTTTGTAAGTTCTGTGCTGACACAGGGGCTGCTTGTAGGAATAAAAGTGGTTGTGTACTTACACATCACTAAGTTTTATATATATATATATATATATATATATATATATATATATATATATATATATACAAAAAAAAATATATATACAGTATATATATATATATATATATATATATATATATATATATATATATTACAGTTTTAAAAAACACACAAAAACTTAGACCTTTGTTATAGGTTATGGCATATAGCTCTCTTGCAAGTGCTTTGTTAAAACTGTGTCTTGGGTAATATTATGTCTTTGGTTTAAATGAAGTGCATAATCATCATATACCATGCTCTTTAGTTGCTGCTAATGGTACAAAATACTCATTCATATTTCAAATGTCTTCACTAATGAGACTCAGCATTTTCTAAAGGCCAGATATTCATGATCTAAAATTGGTGATCTTGGAACAAGTTGTAGAAATCACTGGGGTGGAAAGACCCTGAGACCTTCCTTATCAAGTACTCTGTTTCATGTTGACAGGTCTGGCTCTTGCTTTGAAGATTGTATGTTTCCATTTCAGGTGCTAATAGAAGAGACTTATTAGAACTGGCTAGTCTTAATGCATACTGAATTCAGACAAGTTTATTAAAGAACACCACAACTACTCATTTTATAGTTGTAACTTATGTCTGTTTAATGTATTGCTGCTCTGTACTGTAAAGTATTTACATAAAAATCCTTCAAATGTACTGCAGTTTTTTGCACCATGGGGATAATCACTCATATCCCCTATTCATTACCCTATTCATTACCTTGTTATATTAATGCTAAATTTTAAACCCAAGGCAGCAAACACCTGTTTATTCTAATTACATTAATGCTATATCTCTAGACCTCTCACTGGAATTATACCATAAAGGGACAATGAACTGTAAAAGTGGATTCCTCTTAATCAGATAGATTACGAGTTTTGAGCGCTATAGAGAAATAAATGAATGCAACAAAAGTTGCGTTATTTAACACCCTATAGCGCAGCCATTACAAGTTTTAAAAAGCCTGGCTTGTGAGTGTGATATGGTGCTTTTAAACTCCATACCGCATCAAAAACAAACGCTGTTTTGACGTGCTCGTTTATGCTTCACCCATAGACATCACTGGGGAGAAGGTGTCAGAACAAGTCTAACACCTGCGATCGTGGAAAGAAAAGCTCTGTAATGCAGCCTCATTGAAGTCTATGGGGAAAGAAAACTAACGTTTAAACCTAACACCCTAACATAAACCCCACGTCTATAACTAGATTAGTCTTCATCTAGACGGCCTCTTCAATCTTCATCCCGGCCGTGAAGTCCTCATCCAAGCGGCGACAAGCCTTCATCCAGGCGGCCTCTTCAATCTTCATCCAGACAGCATCTCATATCTTGATCCTGGCGGCGTGGAGCGTGTCCATCCTGAAGACATCAGGTGCGGAATATACTCTTCATACAGTTGCCGCCGTACACTGAACTTCAATCCAAGGGACGCGATTCGTGATTTGAATCAGCCAATAGGAATTAGAGCTGCTAAAATCCTATTGGCTGTTCAAATCAGCCAATAAGATTTAAGCAGCTCTCATTCTATTGGCTGATTCAATTGAAGACTTCTCGCCACCAGGATGAAGACCGTTCAAGCAGGACTTCAAAACCTGTAAGTGGATCTTTGGGGGTTAGTGATATGTTTTTTTTAAGGGTTTTTTGGGTGTTTTTTTTTAGTTTAGGGTTTGGGCAATGTAAAAGAGCTAAATACCCTTCCAAATGCCCTTTTCAGGGCAATGGGTATCTTAGTTTTTTTTTAAAGTTAGGTTTTTTATTTTGGGTGGTTGGTTTTACTGTTGGGGGGGGGTCTTTGTATTTTTTTGTACAGGTAAAAGAGCTGATATCTTTGGGGCAATGCCCCACAAGAAGCCCTTTTAAGGGCTATCGGTAGTTTATTGTAGGCTAGTTTTTTTTTTATTTTGATATGGCTATTAGATTAGATGTAATTCTTTTTTATTTTTGATAATTTAATTTTTTATTTCCCTAATTTATTGTTTGTTATTTTTTGTAATTTAGTAAAAAAAAAAATTGTTTTTCAATACTTTGTAATTTTTAGAGTAGTGTTAGGATTTTTTAAATGTGTGGTTTAAGTTTAATTTAATTGATAGTTAGTTGAATTTTAGTTAAATAGTTATATTAGTTTAATTGTTAGTTTAAACTTAGTTTTTTTAATTTGACAGGTAAATTTTAATTTAATTTAAACTAGGGAAATTGTAATTTTAATCTGTTAGGATTAGGGGTTACTAGTTTAAATTAGTTTATTGCGATATGGGGGGCTTTCGGTTTAGGGGTTAATAGTTTAGTATATTTCGTTGTGGGGGGCTTGTGGTTTAGGGGTTAATAGGTTTATTATAGTGGCAGCGGTGTAGGGCTTAATAACTTTAGTATAGTGGGGGCGATGTGGTTTAGGGGTTAATAACTTTACTATAGTGGTTGTGATGTCAGGGAGTGGCGGAATAGGGGTTAATATTTTTTTAAAGTGGTGGCGATGTCGGGAGCGGCAGATTAGGGGTTAATACATTTTATATACTGTTTGCAATGCGGGAGGGCCTCGGTTTAGGGGTTAATAGGTAGTTTATTGGTGTTTAGTGTACTTTTTAACACTTTAGTTCTGAGTTTTATGTTGCAGCTTTTTTAGCCAGAACGCAAAACTCGTAATACCAGCGCAATGGGAATCCCATGCAAAAACTTAATTTTTCGAGTGCGGTACTGACGTTGCGTTACAGGCTAAAAGGCTTGTGGTACACCTATACTGACAAGACTTGTAATGGCTGCAGTTCTGTTTTAACGCTGAAAATAACATATTTTCAGTGTTAAAAGACGAACGCACAGACTTGTAATCTAGCTGAATGTATTTTAAATGAGTTGTTATACCAGCTGAAGAGTATACCATTTATGAGAAATTAATCTTTTAGGCCTATTTTTGTATATAAGCTAGCTTGTTTTGCTCTTTGAAACCACAAGCCATTAAAATGTGCTGTGCTTGCAAGGACATCTATTTTCTTTACCTTATCAGTCTTTATACACATACACAAAACCTCATAATCTCTGTCTCTATACTAAGAGAGAGCAATTACAAATTATAATTTTAGTACTTATCTCTTCTCTCCCCCACTTAATTTCTTCTCCTTATTATAATTACACAACCTTTCCATATCCAATAGTATAGTAGATAGAACGAAGCCAGTAAAGGCATTAAAGTAGCTGATAGGAAGTTTGTAAAGTTGATTCACAAACAGCTGAAAAAAATAACTGCTTGGTGTTCATCAGACTGTGTAGCCAAAACCCATCTTAACATGCACTGAGCACTTGTAATCACACAACAGTTTAAAGGGACAGTCTACACCTTAGTCATCTTAAAGCCTTACCTTAAATGAAGCAGCAAATAGCCTTCCCTTTCTATATCATGCAGAAGAAATGGTAAAAATGTTATTTTAAACTTAATATTGTTTCTGGACAGTTTGAAATGACTGCCAAGCTCCACCCAAGGATGACATCACAATCTGGGCTGCATCTATGCAGTCTGCTGAATAGCATTGATAGTCTGTTGAATCCAACTAGTAAGGCTTTTGTGATTAGAGGCAATATGCAGCCCATATTGTGATGTCATCAGTGGTTGGAGCTTGGCAGCCATTTCAATCTGGCCAGAAACAATATTAATTTAAAAAAACTGTTTTAGCATTTCTATTGCATGATATAGAAAGGGGTGCAGGAGGCTATTTGCAGCATAATCTAAGGTAAGACTTTAGATGACTAAGGTGTAGACCGTCCCTTTAACTGTCAGAAAAAACATAATTTATGCTTACCTGATAAATTCCTTTCTTCTGTTGTGTGATCAGTCCACGGGTCATCATTACTTCTGGGATATTATCTGCTCCCCTACAGGAAGTGCAAGAGGATTCACCCAGCAGAGTTGCTATATAGCTCCTCCCCTCTACGTCACCTCCAGTCATTCGACCAAAGACCAACGAGAAAGGAGAAGCCAAGGGTGTAGTGGTGACTGGATTATAATTTAAAAAAATATTTACCTGCCTTAAAAAACAGGGCGGGCCGTGGACTGATCACACAACAGAAGAAAGGAATTTATCAGGTAAGCATAAATTATGTTTTCTTCTGTTATGTGTGATCAGTCCACGGGTCATCATTACTTCTGGGATACCAATACCAAAGCAAAAGTACACGGATGACGGGAGGGATAGGCAGGCTTATTATACAGAAGGAACCACTGCCTGAAGAACCTTTCTCCCAAAAATAGCCTCCGAAGAAGCAAAAGTGTCAAATTTGTAAAATTTGGAAAAAGTATGAAGCGAAGACCAAGTTGCAGCCTTGCAAATCTGTTCAACAGAGGCCTCATTCTTAAAGGCCCAAGTGGAAGCCACAGCTCTAGTGGAATGAGCTGTAATTCTTTCAGGAGGCTGCTGTCCAGCAGTCTCATAGGCTAAACGTATTATGCTACGAAGCCAAAAAGAGAGAGAGGTAGCAGAAGCTTTTTGACCTCTCCTCTGTCCAGAATAAACGACAAACAGGGAAGAAGTTTGACGAAAATCTTTAGTTGCCTGCAAGTAGAACTTGAGGGCACGAACTACATCCAGATTGTGTAGAAGACGTTCCTTCTTTGAAGAAGGATTTGGACACAAGGATGGAACAACAATCTCTTGATTGATATTCCTGTTAGAAACAACCTTAGGTAAGAACCCAGGTTTAGTACGCAGAACTACCTTGTCTGAGTGAAAGATCAGATAAGGAGAATCACAATGTAGGGCTGATAACTCAGAGACTCTTCGAGCCGAGGAAATAGCCATTAAAAATAGAACTTTCCAAGATAACAATTTTATATCAATGGAATGAAGGGGTTCAAACGGAACACCCTGTAAAACGTTAAGAACTAAGTTTAAACTCCATGGCGGAGCAACAGTTTTAAACACAGGCTTGATCCTAGCTAAAGCCTGACAAAAGGCCTGGATGTCTGAATTTTCTGACAGACGCCTGTGTAACAAGATGGACAGAGCTGAGATCTGTCCCTTTAATGAGCTAGCCGATAAACCCTTTTCTAAACCTTCTTGTAGAAAAGACAATATCCTAGGAATCCTAACCTTACTCCAGGAGTAATCTTTGGATTCACACCAGTATAGGTATTTACGCCATATTTTATGGTAAATCTTTCTGGTAACAGGCTTCCTAGCCTGTATCAGGGTATCAATAACCGACTCAGAAAAACCACGTTTTGATAAAATCAAGCGTTCAATTTCCAAGCAGTCAGCTTCAGAGAAGTTAGATTTTGATGTCTGAATGGACCCTGTATCAGAAGGTCCTGTCTTAGAGGTAGAGACCAAGGCGGACAGGATGACATGTCCACTAGATCTGCATACCAAGTCCTGCGTGGCCATGCAGGTGCTATTAGAATCACTGATACTCTCTCCTGTTTGATTTTGGCAATCAATCGAGGAAGCAGCGGGAAAGGTGGAAACACATAAGCCATCCTGAAGTTCCAAGGTGCTGTCAAAGCATCTATCAGAACCGCTCCCGGATCCCTGGATCTGGATCCGTAGCGAGGAAGTTTGGCGTTCTGGCGAGACGCCATGAGATCTATCTCTGGTTTGCCCCAACGTCGAAGTATTTGGGCAAAGACCTCCGGATGAAGTTCCCACTCCCCCGGATGAAGAGTCTGGCGACTCAAGAAATCCGCCTCCCAGTTCTCCACTCCCGGGATGTGGATTGCTGACAGGTGGCAAGAGTGAGACTCTGCCCAGCGAATTATCTTTGATACTTCTATCATTGCTAGGGAGCTTCTTGTCCCTCCTTGATGGTTGATGTAAGCTACAGTCGTGATGTTGTCCGACTGAAACCTGATGAACCCCCGAGTCTTTAACTGGGGCCAAGCTAGAAGGGCATTGAGAACTGCTCTCAATTCCAGAATGTTTATTGGCAGGAGACTTTCCTCCTGACTCCATTGTCCCTGAGCCTTCAGAGAATTCCAGACAGCGCCCCAACCTAGAAGGCTGGCGTCTGTTGTTACAATTGTCCAGTCCGGCCTGCTGAACGGCATCCCCCTGGACAGATGTGGCCGAGAAAGCCACCATAGAAGAGAGTTTCTGGTCTCTTGATCCAGATTCAGAGTGGGGGACAAATCTGAGTAATCCCCATTCCACTGACTCAGCATGCACAATTGCAGCGGTCTGAGATGTAGGCGCGCAAAGGGAACTATGTCCATTGCTGCTACCATTAAGCCGATCACCTCCATGCATTGAGCTACTGACGGGAGTTGAATGGAATGAAGGACACGGCATGCATTTAGAAGCTTTGTTAATCTGTCTTCTGTCAGATAAATCTTCATTTCTACAGAATCTATAAGAGTCCCCAAGAATGGAACTCTTGTGAGAGGAAAGAGAGAACTCTTCCTTTCGTTCACTTTCCATCCATGCGACCTTAGAAATGCCAGAACTAACTCTGTATGAGACTTGGCAGTTTGAAAGCTTGAAGCTTGTATCAGAATGTCGTCTAGGTACGGAGCTACCGAAATTCCTCGCGGTCTTAGTACCGCCAGAAGGGCACCCAGAACCTTTGTAAAGATTCTTGGAGCCGTAGCCAATCCGAATGGAAGGGCTACAAACTGGTAATGCCTGTTTAAGAAGGCAAACCTTAGATACCGGTAATGATCTTTGTGAATCGGTATGTGAAGGTAAGCATCCTTTAAATCCACTGTGGTCATGTACTGACCCTCTTGGATCATGGGTAAGATTGTCCGAATAGTTTCCATTTTGAACGATGGAACTCTTAGGAATTTGTTTAGGATCTTTAAATCCAAGATTGGCCTGAAAGTTCCCTCTTTTTTGGGAACCACAAACAGGTTTGAGTAAAACCCTTGTCCTTGTTCCGACCGCGGAACCGGATGGATCACTCCCATTAATAATAGATCTTGTACACAGCGTAGAAACGCGTCCTTCTTTATTTGGTTTGTTGACAACCTTGACAGATGAAATCTCCCTCTTGGGGGAGAGAATTTGAAGTCTAGAAGGTATCCCTGAGATATGATCTCTAGCGCCCAGGGATCCTGGACATCTCTTGCCCAAGCCTGGGCGAAGAGAGAGAGTCTGCCCCCCACTAGATCCGGTCCCGGATCGGGGGCCCTCGGTTCATGCTGTCTTTGGGGCAGCAGCAGGTTTACTGGCCTGCTTGCCCTTGTTCCAGGACTGGTTAGGCTTCCAGCCTTGTCTGTAACGAGCAACAGCTCCTCCCTGTTTTGGTGCAGTGGAAGTTGGCGCTGCTCCTGCTTTGAAATTCCGAAAGGGACGAAAATTAGACTGTCTAGCCTTAGCTTTGGCTTTGTCTTGAGGTAGAGCGTGGCCCTTACCTCCTGTAATGTCAGCAATAATTTCTTTCAAACCGGGCCCAAATAAAGTTTGCCCCTTGAAAGGTATATTAAGTAATTTGGACTTAGAAGTTACATCAGCCGACCAGGATTTTAGCCACAGCGCCCTGCGTGCCTGAATGGCGAATCCTGAATTCTTAGCCGTAAGTTTGGTTAAATGTACTACGGCCTCCGAAATGAATGAATTAGCTAGTTTAAGGACTCTAAGCCTGTCCGTAATGTCGTCCAGCGTAGCTGAACTAAGGTTCTCTTCCAGAGACTCAATCCAAAATGCTGCCGCAGCCGTGATCGGCGCGATGCATGCAAGGGGTTGTAATATAAAACCTTGTTGAACAAACATTTTCTTAAGGTAACCCTCTAATTTTTTATCCATAGGATCTGAAAAAGCACAGCTATCCTCCACCGGGATAGTGGTACGCTTAGCTAAAGTAGAAACTGCTCCCTCCACCTTAGGGACCGTTTGCCATAAGTCCCGCGTGGTGGCGTCTATTGGAAACATCTTTCTAAATATTGGAGGGGGTGAGAACGGCACACCGGGTCTATCCCACTCCTTAGTAACAATTTCAGTTAATCTCTTAGGTATAGGAAAAACGTCAGTACTCGCCGGTACCGCAAAGTATTTATCCAACCTACACATTTTCTCTGGTATTGCAACAGCGTTACAATCGTTGAGAGCTGCTAAGACCTCCCCTAGTAATACACGGAGGTTTTCCAATTTAAATTTAAAATTTGAAATATCTGAATCCAATCTGTTTGGATCAGAACCGTCACCTACAGAATGAAGCTCTCCGTCCTCATGCTCTGCAAGCTGTGACGCAGTATCAGACATGGCCCTAGAATTATCAGCGCACTCTGTTCTCACCCCAGAGTGATCACGCTTGCCTCTTAGTTCTGGTAATTTAGCCAAAACTTCAGTCATAACAGTAGCCATATCTTGTAATGTTATCTGTAATGGCTGCCCAGATGTACTAGGCGCCATAATATCACGCACCTCCCGGGCGGGAGATGCAGGTACTGACACGTGAGGCGAGTTAGTCGGCATAACTCTCCCCTCGCTGTTTAGTGAAATTTGTTCAATTTGTACAGATTGGCTTTTATTTAAGGTAGCATCAATACAGTTAGTACATAAATTTCTATTGGGCTCCACCTTGGCATTGGAACAAATGACACAGGTATCTTCCTCTGAATCAGACATGTTTAACACACTAGCAATAAACATGCAACTCGGTTACAATTTTATTTAATAAAAACGTACTGTGCCTCAAGAAGCACTAAACGATTTAAATGACAGTTGAAATAATGAACTGAAAAACAGTTATAGCATCACTCTTAACAAACAACACAACTTTTTAGCAAAGGTTTGTTCCCATTAGTAAAATAACACTAATTAAATTTTAAACATAAAAATTACAGAGCAACGTTTTAAATCACAGTCACTATATAAGTCTCACAGCTCTGCTGAGAGAATCTATCTCCCTTCAAAGAAGTTTGAAGACCCCTGAGTTCTGTTAGAGATGAACCGGATCATGCAGAAAAACTGACTGGAAATTTTTGATGCGTAGCAAAGAGCGCCAAAAACGGCCCCTCCCTCTCACACACAGCAGTGAGAGAGAAACGAAACTGTCATAATTAACACAAGCAAACTGCCAAGTGGAAAAATAATGCCCAAATACTTATTCACTCAGTACCTCATTAATGCAAACGATTCTACATTCCAGCAAAAACGTTTAACATGAAAAATACCTAATAAAAGGTTTAATGTACTTTTACAGAGTAATTCCGGTGAAATACCATCCCCAGAATACTAAAGTGTAGAGTATACATACATGTTCATTATAACGGTATGGCAGGATTTTTTCATCAATTCCATTCAGAAAATAAAAACTGCTACATACCTCAATGCAGATTCAACTGCCCGCTGTCCCCTGATCTGAAGTTTTTACCTCCCTCAGATGGCCGAGAAACAGCAATATGATCTTAACTACTCCGGTTAAAATCATAAGAAAAACTCTGGTAGATTCTTCTTCAAACTCTGCCAGAGAGGTAATAACACGCTCCGGTGCTATTGTAAAATAACAAACTTTTGATTGAAGTTCTAAAAACTAAGTATAATCACCATAGTCCTCTCACACCTCCTATCTAGTCTTTGGGTGCAAGAGAATGACTGGAGGTGACGTAGAGGGGAGGAGCTATATAGCAACTCTGCTGGGTGAATCCTCTTGCACTTCCTGTAGGGGAGCAGATAATATCCCAGAAGTAATGATGACCCGTGGACTGATCACACATAACAGAAGAAAAACACTTATGTTTTAATAGTATAGGACTGAGATCAGTAATGCCCCTGATGTAAAAATAGATTACTATTTTTTTAGTCACTTGGTCAGCTACAACTATATAGAGGCAAATTTAAAAAGCAATTGATATTTTAAGTGAATACAGCATAATATGGTTTCCCAAAATACATTTGCTTTATAGTATATTCATTACAACATCAGTTTGTAATTCATTTTAAAACCGTTTTATGTTAGGGTTTTACAAAAAGCTATTCTTTGTCCCCAGTATAAATTGGCTAACATTGTACAAGAAATGAAGCATGTTGCATTCTGTTATCACAATTCCATGTCTTCCTCGCCCTTGATTAATCCCCAGCATATCTGCGCACTGTGAATTTTACAAACTTTTCTACCTTTGAAATTCATCCAGCTGTTTAAGAATTCAAAGTCAGATAGCGCTTTACTGAAATATCTTTCGCTTTGCTTAGATCAATTTTGACCCTGATCCTGACCTTTCCAAGCCATTGTGCATTACTTATGGGAATGTTACAAAGCTAGAAAATCATAGTGACTTCTCTTTATGGGTTGTTCTGAGTCAATGTTTTAATTAAGTTATTTATTTTAGAATCTTTAATATTAAAAATAAAACAATAAAAAATAAAAGTGTGTTAACATTTAATTTCCTGACCACATAATTAAAGTCCATTAATCAATATGTTTTAAGCTTAGTTAGACAGTTTTTTCCTACAAGTAAACTTAGATGTCCTTGCTCTCTGTAATTGCAAATAATAATATATATATTTAAAGGAGCTGGATATGGAAAACCCATTAAACATTCCAATGCATATAATCTATATATCCACTTCAGATTACTTATGTATTGCTTTGCTTCAGTCATATCATATTTAGTTTTCTGTATGCATTTGGAGGGGAATGTAACTCAGTTTTTATGTTTAATGGTAGGCCTGCTTCTTTTTTCTAGCCTAACAATATATGTGTCAACTCATTATGTATTATTCTCACTAGAAAATGATTGACAGTTTATCTTTTCTTTTTGAATGGTTGTTTTGTGCAAGCTGCTTAAACTCAGCATATTTGGAGATATAGCGGAACCTTTTGTATCTGTTTAATCAATTGTGAATTTCAACTCAAAATGTTTCTTTCATGATTCAGACAGAGCATAAGTATTTAAACAACTAATTTGCTTCATTCTCTTTGTATCTTTTGTTGAATAATGCACTACTGGGAGCTAGACGAACACATCTGGTGAGCCAATGAGAAGAGGCATATATGAGAATCCACCAATAAGCAGCTTTTTTTTTATTTTATTTTTTAATCATTTTATATTTCTGATATATATGAAAATAGAAGCGTTGGCATATGTCCTTTATTCATAGTTTATATTTTCTAAATGTAAAGGGACGTTGTACTGTAACACTGGTTTCCCCTTATTGTGTTCCCAATTACTTTTATAGAAGCTGCAAAGTAGGTATGCTTTTTTTAACAAATGATAGCAAGAGAACAAAGCAATTTAGATAATACAGTAAATTGGAAAGTTATTTAAAATAATATATTCAATTTGAATCATGAAATAAAATTATTAGGTTACTTATCCTTTTAAGTTGCACTTCCTTATGGCAAGTATATGGGAAAATATATATATATATAGATAGTTAAAGTGACAAAATGAGTGCAGGAAACTATAAGTTCTAAAGCAAAAATATAAAACTTTTCTTATAAACACAACAAAGAGCAATGTTGTAGAATTGTTTTTCTGCTCAAGTGGCACAAACCTAGAAACAGGTTGACCCAAGAATAACCAGCTGCAGAGAGCAGGGCAAAACTCTTAACCACCCTCATCTGCACAAATCAGGGATATTCGTCATCATTGCGTGAGTTAGAAATAAAAAGAGGTAGGAGACTGTGGGTTTGTTGCCAGTAGCTTTTCAATATTGTCACAAATTCATAGATATATTTATGTTCACATTCAGGAGAAAGTGCACTAACAATACATCTTCTTTTCTTGCTGAAGCAGGACCTTTGATGAAACATCTATCTATCATCTATCTATCCGTCTGTCTATCTATCTCTCTATCTATATATCTGCCTTGGGGCTCGATGTTCAAAGGATCATCAGATCTATGAGAAATGCTCATTTCAGTCTTGCCAGTCTGGCAATCCATCCATCGGGTGAATTGTTATAAAAAAAGTGGGATGACCCTCGCTGTCAAGACGAGTGGCAGTAAACCTTTCATAGTAAACAATAGGGATTGCTGCCTGTCCAACAATCTGCCTACATCACTAGTGAATGTGGATCCCAGCAGTTTGGAGGGGATTTGTTTCAAAGCATCTTTACACAACATATACTATGTGTTCACTTAATTTAAAAATAGTTTCTGTTTGGTAACAATTCAAATAATACATACGTTTTACTGTATATTCAGTAGATTTCTTACATTTGTTATTCTCACCACTGAAAGGCTGGTGAAACAGGAGTATTTGAAAGCTGGCGAATATTCTTTACAATATTACAAACTCCTGTGGATGTTTCCCCATTAAAATACAGGTTACTCCCATGGAATTCCCATGAAACTCTAATAAAAACACCTAGACATTCACTATTTATGTCATCATGAATGTTAATAAACAAAAAAACAAACCTTAAAGGGACATTAAACCCAAATTTTGTCTTTCATTATTTAGAAAAAGCATGCAATTTTAAACAACTTTCTAATTTCCTTCTATTATCTAATGTGCTTCATTCTCTTGATATCCATGGCTGAAAAGCATATCTAGATAGGCTCAGAAGATGCTGATTGGTGGCTGCACATAGATGCCTCATGTGATTGGCTCACCCATGTGCATTTCTATTTCATAAACAAAGGATATCTAACGAATGAAGCAAATTAGATAATAGAAGTAAATTGGAATGTTGTTTAAAATTGTATTCTCTATCTGAATAATGAAAGAAAACATTTGGGTTTAATGTCCCTTTAATAATAAATGTAAATAAGCTGATGAACTGAGGTTTTATTGTACATGCGTATGTATTATACTGTAAAACGCTATATAATGTTTTTAAAGTAAGTTCGTTATCTAAAAAAATGTGATTTAAATTTTCCGCATGTTCTTTTCTTTTAAGTAACAGGATTTTGTATGCGGGATATTAAAATCCCATAGTAGACAGTAGACGGGGCTTTTTCTTTTTGCAGTAATTATTTTTTAAACATTGCACTACAGAAAACATGTTTTTAGGAATTTACCGCTTTTTTAACATTATATATTTTAAATGTATTATATGTGTAATTCTAATACCGCGTCCTGTACCAAACATTTTATGTTATTAAAAACTTTGTTACAGTTTGGTCACACAATTGGAAGTAGACCTGTTCAGTAGTGTGTAAACTTACTTACTGATACATTTCTAATATTTCTACCTCACTATACCAAGTGTGTTATTAAAATAGAACACGTTTGGTGCGGTGTGATTGCGACATCATAATTAAACACGTATAGTGCAGTGAAAACTTTTAGTGGCTAAAAAAATTGAATGTTAAAAAAGCTTTCAATTACTAAAAATGCATTTCACACTCACTGTGGATTTACTATGCCCCGAATAGGGCCAACTCATCCTGTTTCCGTGCGTCCCTTTCAGGAGTTAGGAAGCAGTGGTCTTAAGACCACTGCTCCTTAACTTCTCCACCACATTTTAGGTGATGGACTGAAATCATCCCGATCCGATCGGGATGATTGACACCCCCTGCTGCTAGTGGCTTATTGGCCGCGAAAGTGCAGGGGGTGGTATTGCACAAGCATTTCACAATAAACGCTTGTGCAATGTTTAATGCCGACAGTGTATGCTGTCAGCATTTAGCGATGTCGGGCAGACATGATTCGCTACAGCGAATTATGTCCTCCCAGCACTTGTTAAATCTACCCCTAGGTCTCTACTTTGCTCAAACCCGACACACTAAATTTGTTTGCACTTGTAATATGTGATCAAGTTAGCACAGGTGCCATATTGCATAAATTGCTATATTCTAACAGGACACAAGGCCAATGATTAAAAAAGAGAGAGAAATCTATATCAGCCTATAAACATGAACTCACTGAAAGCTTGTATTTATCTTTAAATACCTACTGATAAAACAAACCAGTCCAAACAACCTCCCTATTAGACCCATCAAAGCATCATCATGAAAATAATTAATAAAGCCCCCAAAGACCACTGGCTTTTGTGAAGCGTTAATCAAACTTCTTCAATCCACAGTCTACGATTGGGTAGATTGACACTCCCTGCTAGCGGCCGATTGGCTGCAAATCTGCAGAGGGCGGAATTGCACAAACAGTTCACTAGAACTGCTTGTGCAATGCTGAATGCCGACAGCGTATTCTGCAGCGTATCATGTCTGCCAGACTTTGTTAAATCGGCCCCTTAGTGTGCAAGAAGTCATGTTCCCTATAAAAAAAAATGTCACAAGGGCACAATCTCGTTTGAACATCTTTTATACAGATACAATTTTGCAATAGATCTAGTTTATGCTTTACAGTTTCAGTACTGTTAAAATCGAGTTGAAGATATCATAAGTCCATAAGTGCATGTAATGAAACCCATAGTGGTCATATTTAACCATCAACAAATGTAAAAATTGTTACTAACAATAATTCTGAAAAAGGAATTATCATTGAGCAATTATGCCCAGTGTGCCTGTACAATTGGCATTCAGCTGGCTAACATTAGTGAGGATGGAAACAGATTGCAATAGGTTCCTTCTGATCACATGAATGTGCAATCTTGTTTTAAAGGCTTTTTATGAAAATGCCAGTAATAATATTGACATTCATGAGTGTGACTTATAAAAAAAAGCGTAAAGGGACATGAAACACAATTTTTTTCTTTCATGATTCAGATAGAGTATGCAAATTTACTTCTTTTATCAAATTTTCTTTGTTCTCTTGGTATCATTTGTTAAAAATAAGAAACCCAGGAGCGTGCATCTGTCTGGAGCACTATATGGTAGCAGTTTTGCAAGAATGTTAACCATTTGCAAGAGCAGTAGATGGCAGCACTATTTCCTGCCATGTTGTTCTGCAGACTAGGGATGGGCGAATGTTTTGCAACATTCAAAAATTAAAACCAATTTTAACACATTCGTTCGCTCGTTTTGAATTTTGAATGTTTCAACTTTGTTTTATGTGATAGCATTTCTAATACTTTCTTTAAATGTAATATTCGAGTTATGCAATATTCGATTTCTAAAAATTTGAATCTATATATTTGTAATAGTATTTCTAATGCTCTCTTTAAATGTAATATTCAAATTGGAAATATTCAAATTGATAAATTTGTACCTATTATGTATCAATTTACTAAATTCCCTATCACAAGAACTAATGAACTTCTGAATAGTATTTGTTAAATCGAATGTACGTAACATTCGAAATTTCAAATGTGGATATTCGATTTCATTATGAACATTCGAAAACTAAAGTAACATTCGATTACCGAATTTTAATGGTTTTCATTCTTCTCAACATTCGATTGTCCAAAACGAATGTCCACAGGACTATTTGTTCTACTAAAACAAATTACACTTTCAGCACATTCGCCCATCCCTACTCCAGACACCTACCTACATATCTCTTCAACAAAGAATAATATGGGAACAAAGCTAATTTGATAGTAGAAGTAAATTGGAAACATTTTTAACTGTATGCTCTGTCTGACTCACAAAAACAAAATTTTGGATTTCATATTCCTTTAAGATGGAATGTCTGAGTGTTTGAATCAGACATTTAATTTGTCAAATAAAATGAAAAACATTTGAACTTTTCTAGATACTTTTTATAAAGTATCAGTCCATCTTGATACTCCCTAATCACATCTCCTGTCACTGTTATTGGAAATTGTTTTTGAATTTTGTGCAGTTCAAATCTAATTGCTCACAGACTGCTATTTATATTTAGTGTTTTTGCTTTAATAGTGAAAAGCATAGGATTAAAGGGATAGTAAAATCCAAATGAAACTTTCATGATTCAGATAGGGCATGTAATTTTAAACAACTTTCTTATTTACTTTGATCAAATTTGCTTTGTATTCTTGGTATTCTTAGTTGAAAGCTAAACCTAGGTAGGCTCATATGCTAATTTCTAAGCCTTAGAAGGCCGCCTCTTATCTGAATGCATTTGACAGTTTTCCACAGCTAGAGGGTGTTAGTTCATGTATTTCATATAGATAACATTGTGCTCACGCACATGGAGTTTTTTTAAGAGTCAGCACTATTTGCCTGAAATGCAAGATCTGATATAAGGAGGCCAATTGCAGAAGCTTAGATACAAGGTAATCACAGCGGTAAAAAGTATATTTCTATAACAGTGTTGGTTATGCAAACTGGGGAATTATAAATAAAAAGATTATCTATCTTTTTAAACAATAACATTTTTGGTGTTTACTATCCCTTTAAAAGGAACTTTAAAAGGAACTGATTTTCCTTCTAAAAATATACACACACTAATTTATTAACTGTTTTACATAAAACCTACATTTAAAAAAGCATTTTTGTGTTTCATATCCCTTTAACAGAAAGAGAATGTTCCACACCATTTTTAGATATTGGTGTCCTGATCTTACTTTTCCTGGAGATCAGCTGTACAGGATATCACTCACATACTCTATACATATACATACTGTATGTAAATGAGCCTATACATATAAAAATGTGTGCCCTGCCCACTGCAGATGACCTATACAATAGTAATGAATAGACTTTTAATGAATCAATACCATGTTAAAGGGACAGTCTTGCCAAAATTAAACTTTCATGATTCAGATAGGGCATACAATTTTAAACAACTTTCCAATGTACTTTTATCATTACATTTGCTTTGTTCTCTTGGTATTCTTAGTTTAAAGCTAAACCTAGGTAGGCTTTAAAGGCTGCCTCTTATCTGAATGCATTTGACACTTTTTCAAAGCTAGATGGCTTTAGTTCATGTGTGCCATATAGATAACAGTGTGCTCATGCCCGTGGAGTTACTTAAGAGTTAACACTGATTGGCTAAAATGCAAAACTGTCAAATGCACTGAGATAATGGGCAGTTTGCAGAGGCTTAGGGGATCACAGAGGTAAAAAGTTTATTAATACAACTTTGTTGGTTATGCAGAATTGGGGAATGGGTAATAAAGGGATTATCTATCTTTTTAACCCCTTAATGACAACAGTACTTTTCCATTTTCTGTCCGTTTGTGACAAAGGCTATTTTTACAATTTTGCAGTGTTTGTGTTTAGCTGTAATTTTCCTCTTACTCATTTACTGTACCCACACATATTATATACCGTTTTTCTCGCCATTAAATGGACTTTCTAAAGATACCATTATTTTTATCATATATTGTAATTTACTATAAAAAAAATTATAAAATATGAGGAAAAAATGAAAAAAAAAACCACTTTTTCTAACTTTTAGCCCCAAAATCTGTTACACATCTGCAACCACCAAAAAACACCCATGCTAAATAGTTTCTAAATTTTGTCCTGAGTTTAGAAATACCCAATGTTTACATGTTCTTTGCTTTTTGTGCAAGTTATAGGGCTATAAATACAAGTAGCACTTTGCTATTTCCAAACCACTTTTTTTCAAAATTAGCGCTAGTTACATTGGGACACTGATATCTTTCAGGAATCCCTGAATATCCCTTGACATGTATATATTTTTTTTTTTAGAAGACATCACAAAGTATGGATCTAGGCCCATTTTAGTATATTTCATGCCACCATTTCACCGCCAAATGCGATCAAATACAAAAAATCATTCACTTTTTCACAATTTTTTTCACAAACTTTAGGTTTCTCACTGAAATTATTTACAAACAGCTTGTGTAATTATGGCATAAATGGTTGTAAATGCTTCTCTGGGATCCCCTTTGTTCAGAAATAGCAGACATATATGGCTTTGGCGTTGCTTTTTGGTAATTAGAAGGCTGTTAAATGCCGCTGCGCACCACACGTGTATTATGAACAGCAGTGCAGGGGTTAATCAGGGAGCTTGTAGGGAATGTGTAGGGTTAATTTTATCTTTAGTGTAGTGTAGTAGACAACCCAAAGTATTGATCTAGGCCCATTTTGGTATATTTCATGCCACCATTTCACCGCCAAATGCGATCAAATAAAAATAAATTGTTTCCTTTTTCACAAACTTTAGGTTTCTCACTGAAATTATTTACAAACAGCTTGTGCAATTATGGCACAAATGGTTGTAAATGCTTTTCTGGGATCCCCTTTGTTCAGAAATAGCAGACATATGTGGTTTTGGTGTTGCTTTTGATAATTAGAAGGCCGCTAAATGCCGCTGTGCATCACACGTGTATTATGGCTAGCAGTGATGGGGTTAATTAGGTAACTTGTAGTGAGTTTGCAGGGTTAATTTTAGCTTTAGTGTAGAGATCAGCCTCCCAACTGAAACATCAGACCCCCTGATCCCCCCAAACAGCCCTCTTCCCTCCCCCACCCCACAATTGAAAGTCTGCCAGTACTAATATAAAAGATATATTTGTTTTTTGTGTGGTTTTTAATAGCATATTTACATATGCTGCTTTGTAGAATCCCCCCTTAACCCCCAATATCATGGATCCCCCATCAAACAGTTCTCTAACCCTCCCCCTCTAGCCTAATGGGCGCCATCTTGGGTACTGGCAGCTGTCTGCCAGTACCCAGTTAAGTAAAAAAAAAAGATTCTTTAATTTTAAGCTACTTTCTGTAGTGTAGCTACCCCCCACACACCCCACCCCCCTCCCAGAACCCTTCGATTACTTTATAAATATAATTTCTCCCCCCTTTTCTCCCAATGTATTATTTTACTTTTCTGTAGGGTAGCGGTTCGCTCCCGCCCCGTGCACGCGCCCCCCCCCCGCCGCCCCCGTGCGCGTGTCCATGCGTGCCCCCGGGTACTCCCGCCTCCGATCCCGCCCCCCTCCACATGATCACGGGCCCATTGCAGGCCGCCCACCCACCTCCCTGTTTCGCTCCCACCCACCAACGATGCTCCGGTGCAGAGAGGGCCACAGAGTGGCTCTCTCTGCATCAGAGGCTTGTAAAGGGGTATTGCATGATGCCTCCATATCGAGGCATCACTGCAATACCCTCAGAGCTGCTGGAAGCGATCGCAATCGCTTCCAGCACTCTGTTAGACAACTGACGTACCAGGTACGTCTATTGTCATTAACTGCTTGTTAATGCATGACGTACCTGGTACGTCAGTTGTCATTAAGGGGTTAAGCAATACAATTTTTAGAGTAGACTGATTGCCCCACTAAAATGTCTCCTAAGACCATTTCAGAGTTTCTTGCACATGTGAAAGATAATAGACTGTTTCTAAATGTTCCTGGAATACACACAAATATGTGCAAAATGCCATTTCGGTGCTTTATCAAGTGCTCATAAGAGCTCAGGAGTGTGCACGTGTCTTTAGTACTCTATGGCAGCAGTGTTTTTCAACATTATTAGCAGATTTGTTATACAATGTTGCAAAACACTGCTGCCATAGAGGACTAAAGACACGTGTACACTCTTGAGCTCCTATGAGCCTACATAATTTTACTCTTCAATAAAAGATACCAAGAGAGCTAAGCAAATTTGATAGCAGAAGTAAATTGGAAAGTTGTTTAAATTCCATGCTCTATCTGAATCATCATGAATCAATCAATTATGAAAGTTTAATTTTGTCCCTTTAACTATATATATATTTGGTGGATTACTGTGTTGAAAAACCTGTCATGAATGTTCTATTTATCTTTTTTCAAAGCGGATACCACAAAACTAATGACTACCATATAACCCCTTTCACTGTGATTTGAGTTACCCCCTAAGCATCATTACATAAGCATAGTGTGTATGTTACATCATTGGTGAACTAATGCTGTGAAATCTTACGTATTTGGATGTTCCAATATGAGAATGAAACATTTAAATTCATGCCGTAAGCCTAAGAAGAAATGTAGATAGAGCACACACTTGAAAAAAAATTATGGGTCTTAAAGTGAAGGTCCATTTTGATGAATTAGTGCCTGGTTTTTAATAAACCTATTAAAAACAAGGGCCCTTTAATTCATCAAGATTGACATTTCACTGTTTTCTTCAAAAACATATATTTTAATCCTGGCAGCCGCTCCAGCACTTCCTCTGCCCATCGCAAGCAGTCTTCGCGGGTCCAAAATTACGAGTCCGGCTTCCTCCAATCACAGCGTTGCATCAGGCCAAGATTCCCCCGGGGGGAGCTGTGATTGGAGGAAGCCAGATTCGTCATTTCTGACGTCTGCAGAGGCTTCTGACGGCCGGGGGAATCGCTGGAGCGGCATTCAGGATTAAAAGGTAAGTTTTTTAAGAAAACAGTGAAATGTTAATTTTGATTAATTAAAGTGCCCTTGTCTTTAATAGGTTTATTAAAAACCGGGCATTAATTCATCAAAATGGACCTTCACTTTAAATTGCTTTTTTTTCACTTTAACTGGCAAATACATTGTTTTCCAGTGAAAGCAACTCTGATCCCCCCCACAATTTTATTGGTGGGAGTTAGGTTTGCTTACACTGCTTCTGGACATGTAAATGAGCAGGAGGGGGTCTTCAGTGAGTTCCCTCATATGTGTGTCCCTGCATGTATGTCTGTCTATCTATCTATCTATCTATCTATCTATCTATCTTTCATCTATCTATCTATCTATCTATCTATCTATCTATCTATCTATCTATCTATCTATCTATCTATCTATCTATCTATCTATCTATCTATCTATCTATCATCTGTGTGTATGTGAATCTGCATATATGTGTGTATCCATTTGTGTATGTGTACCTGCATGTGTGTGTGTGTATCTATCTATCTATCTATCTATCTATCTATCTATCTATCTATCTATCTATCTATCTATCTATCTATCTATCCCTGTGTTTGTGTGTGTATATATTGTATCTATCCCTGTGTGTATCTGCTTGTATGTGTGTTTGTTTCTATCCCTGTGTGTGTATGTGTGTGTGTGTATATATATATCTATCCCTGTGTGTATCTGCTTGTATGTGTGTTTGTTTCTATCCCTGTGTGTGTGTATGTGTGTATGTGTATATACTGTATCTATCCCTGTGTGTATCTGCTTGTATGTGTGTTTGTTTCTATCCCTGTGTGTGTATGTGTGTGTATTCCTGTGTCTGAATGCATGTATGTCTATCTATCTATCTATCTATCTATCTATCTATCTATCTATCTATCTACCTACAGGGAGTGCAGAATTATTAGGCAAATGAGTATTTTGACCACATCATCCTCTTTATGCATTTTGTCTTACTCCAAGCTGTATAGGCTCGAAAGCCTACTACCAATTAAGCATATTAGGTGATGTGCATCTCTGTAATGAGAAGGGGTGTGGTCTAATGACATCAACACCCTATATCAGGTGTGCATAATTATTAGGCAACTTCCTTTTCTTTGGCAAAATGGGTCAAAAGAAGGACTTGACAGGCTCAGAAAAGTCAAAAATAGTGAGATATCTTGCAGAGGGATGCAGCACTCTTAAAATTGCAAAGCTTCTGAAGCGTGATCATCGAACAATCAAGCGTTTCATTCAAAATAGTCAACAGGGTCGCAAGAAGCGTGTGGAAAAACCAAGGCGCAAAATAACTGCCCATGAACTGAGAAAAGTCAAGCGTGCAGCTGCCAAGATGTCACTTGCCACCAGTTTGGCCATATTTCAGAGCTGCAACATCACTGGAGTGCCCAAAAGCACAAGATGTGCAATACTCAGAGACATGGCCAAGGTAAGAAAGGCTGAAAGACGACCACCACTGAACAAGACACACAAGCTGAAACGTCAAGACTGGGCCAAGAAATATCTCAAGACTGATTTTTCTAAGGTTTTATGGACTGATGAAATGAGAGTGAGTCTTGATGGGCCAGATGGATGGGCCTGTGGCTGGATTGGTAAAGGGCAGAGAGCTCCAGTCCGACTCAGACGCCAGCAAGGTGGAGGTGGAGTACTGGTTTGGGCTGGTATCATCAAAGATGAGCTTGTGGGGCCTTTTCGGGTTGAGGATGGAGTCAAGCTCAACTCCCAGTCCTACTGCCAGTTTCTGGAAGACACCTTCTTCAAGCAGTGGTACAGGAAGAAGTCTGCATTCTTCAAGAAAAACATGATTTTCATGCAGGACAATGCTCCATCACACGCGTCCAAGTACTCCACAGCGTGGCTGGCAAGAAAGGGTATAACAGAAGAAAATCTAATGACATGGCCTCCTTGTTCACCTGATCTGAACCCCATTGAGAACCTGTGGTCCATCATCAAATGTGAGATTTACAAGGAGGGAAAACAGTACACCTCTCTGAACAGTGTCTGGGAGGCTGTGGTTGCTGCTGAACGCAATGTTGATGGTGAACAGATCAAAACACTGACAGAATCCATGGATGGCAGGCTTTTGAGTGTTCTTGCAAAGAAAGGTGGCTATATTGGTCACTGATTTGTTTTTGTTTTGTTTTTGAATGTCAGAAATGTATATTTGTGAATGTTGAGATGTTATATTGGTTTCACTGGTAAAAATAAATAATTGAAATGGGTATATATTTGTTTTTTGTTAAGTTGCCTAATAATTATGCACAGTAATAGTCACCTGCACACACAGATATCCCCCTAAAATAGCTATAACTAAAAACAAACTAAAAACTACTTCCAAAACTATTCAGCTTTGATATTAATGAGTTTTTTGGGTTCATTGAGAACATGGTTGTTGTTCAATAATAAAATTAATCCTCAAAAATACAACTTGCCTAATAATTCTGCACTCCCTGTATCTATCTGTGTGTATGTGAATCTGCATATATGTGTGTATCCATTTGTGTATGTGTACCTGCATGTATGTGTGTGTATCTATCTATCTATCTATCTATCTATCTATCTATCTATCTATCTATCTATCTATCTATCCCTGTGTGTGTATATATATAAATCCCTGTGTGTATCTGCTTGTATGTGTGTTTGTTTCTATCCCTGTGTGTGTGTATTTCTGTGTGTCTGAATGCATGTACAGTATGTATGTGTATACGTCTGTTTAGAAAATCATTATGTGTATGAGTGTGTCTGGGTCTAGCCCTGCATATATGTGTATATGTGTGTGTCTGTCTGTGTCTAGACCTGCGTGCATGTGTGCATTCCATCTTTTTGTGATTGTATGTACATTCTTCCTTATGTGTGTTTGTGTGTGCATTGTGTGCCCTTACCTATGTTTGTCAGAACTGTGTGTCCAGCCTCTGCCTGCTGTCATATGGCCTGTGTAATTTATATTTGCATTGTATTTACACTTTTATTATACATTTTAAAATGTTCTATGATTATGAATTTTAGATTGTAGTTTTAACATGACAGAGAGAAGAGCTATAGAGAACTGGGGCTTTAACTAGGAGCAGTAATGCAATGTAAAAGAAGATGCAATAATTGCATCAGACTTAGGGTTGCCATATGGCCACTTTAAGGTAGGACACTATATATGTCAGGGGCTGTTTAAAGAAATGTTTGCATAATGTTCCCTTAAAGCAGCAATATGACAACTCTAATCAGACTGTCCCTTTATATAAAAAAGAAGACTATGCTGGGTGTTACTTCATTTGTATGTAGCTAAAACGTTTTAGAAATTACAGGTACTTCTAGAATTTAAGGAAATAATTAACACATTATTAGAACTAAATGAATGTTTTTAAAATCACACTTTGTGAGAGTGTTAAAGAGCCATCTATTCCTAAAATGTACATTAAATGAAACAGGCGGAGGTTATCTGTCATTTTCTAGGTTTGCTCAGTGTTCATGAATGCACACAGTAAACTGTTCTATCTGCTGTAACCTAAGGCCTTCACTCTCTGTAAAGCCATTTTCTCATTGCAGAAGACTGACAAACAGGTCACTATTGCTGAAATGTTAAACACTTTCTAAGATTCATCTCTTTGCAAGTGTCAACGAAGCCTGACTACTGTCATTCAATTGGAAAACTCAAGTCTAAGAGACAAGGATTTGCAACAACCCTCTCATCTGTATCCTGCCCCTCTTTACTTTCCTATTGCAGAATCAGTGCTAATGTTACTTCAGCACTGACTAGAGCTGTGTGGCTAATCTTTCAGTGGAAGCCAATAGCACATTTAATTGATTTCATTTATAATGAATTGAATTAATTAAGGCTTTCTGTGTTAATTGCACAATTGTTTCATTCAATTGGGCACTGGTGTATATGTAGAACAAAGTCTGCAGGGATCTGCAACATTTTCTATTATAATATAACTAAAGAGGATGCATTTATCCCTGTGTAATCTTGTACCTATCATGTGCCGCAGTCATGTTTACAAACCTTGTGAGCCTGTCTCTTGCATGTCTTTAATTACTTTACTTAGACCCTGAGGGCTCAATGTAAACCACCTGTATTGGTACAAACATACCAACAAGTATTTGAATATAAATGTTTCTCAAGTTGATCTAATTATTATTATTTTGTAAATGTTTCCTCTTGCTGTTCAATCATTATTAATAGGAATCTGTACAGTCATCTCCCTCAGTTGGTATGCTTAGCATCATTTGTATTGCTAATAAATAAGTGCAATGCATACATCATTGTTAGACATCTTAGGGCTAGATTACAAGTGGAGCTCTATCTTTAGTGATATTGGGTTTTCGTGGCCAATTATGCGTAAGTAAAATTTTGCTGGTATTACAAGTTGAAAGTAAATGTGAACACGTGAGCACAATCGCAATTTACACTAGAATGGTTACCACGACTTCAAAGCTCTCTGGTTATTAGTAACTAGACTGTACTGATGTTTTCTTATAGTACACACCTGCTAAACTGTCACACAAGTATATGGACGTATTATGGCTTAGGCCAACAAAGCTGGTGCCTAGGTCAGCAGATTTGGGAGGGGCAGCACATCTGCCCTATCCTCTCTCTAAAAGCCAGCACACAGTACAGTGAGCGATAAAGTGCAGACTTTTACATAGAAGACAAGGCATGTGCGCTGATTAAGGTCGCTCTTCACAGGCAGTGATTATTTAAACCGTTGCTTCATTTAGAGCCTCAAGCATTTTTGCAGTAAAAGTGTTCTTGGTGAGAAAATTGCTCGGGATATGCTTACAAGGTGAGGCTGGAGGAGAAGACCCTGTGCTGATATGCTGCCTCCCCTTATCAGCTGTGGTGGATCTGCAAGTGCAGTACTTATTGCAGGTCTTAGTAACTAACAGACTGGATGTGTCTGTGCACTGCTTAGATCAGCTTGTGATGTCTAATCATAAACTCTCAGCGCTAATGTATGATAGCTACTAATAGTTAGCTTTCTCTGCATTCATGAACCCACTGAGTAAATAGTAAACGGACACTTAAAAAGTTTCATTATTTGAATGATGGTAAATACTGTATGTTGTTGCATGTGAAGGGCAGTGATTGTTTCATAGTGTATTCTTTTTTCCCTCCCTTCCTCTTCTCTCTCTTCTTTCCCTTTCTCCCTTCCTTCGCTCAACTCCCTCCCTTGCTCCCTTCTTTCCCTCCCTCTTTTCTCCTCTCCCTTTCCACTTTTCTCTTCTCTATCTCTCTCTCTCCTCTCTGCCTCCCTTCATTCTTTCCTTTCCCTCCCTTTGCTCCCCTCCCCTCCCCTTCTTTTCTCTCCCTTCTCTCAGGGAGAAAATGGTATGAGATGCATGCAATTCAACCCACCTGTAGGCAAGTGTTTTGCTAGCCCATTTTCTTTTGAATTGTTATGGAAAAAACCAACAACATTTTACACACTGACTCAAACAAATATTAAGGGGGAAAAAATGAAAAAAAAACTTTTTTGGGGGGGAGGGGCAGCAGAATTTTGAGTGCCTAGGGCAGCACAAAACCTAAATCTGCCACTGATATATATATATATATATATATATATATATATTACACTTTCATTTGGAATTGCTTAACCAGCCTCCTGAGGATATAATGTAACAGATTCATTTATAATGTAGCATGCTGCAGATTATTTGAACTAACATTGACTGCTGGGATTTTTTTTCTAACATCGCATACAAGTACGACTAAATATTAACGGCATTTAACAAAACAGCTAATGTTGGACACTGTCTGATTAACTAACAAATGAAAAACTTTGATGGACTTCCAGTTTAGGTGATTTTCAATATTGGATATACATGCAACCTCATCTGCTTTATGTGTTTAAAATACATCCATAACTTCTATTGTCTTTGTTTCTACACAATGACATGGACTTACCCCATACTTATGCTCCTGCTCTGCTCTTTTTTTAAGATAAACTGTATAAGCATACTGCACTTTCTTATATTGTATATTTTGTCAGATTGACTGTATTGTGAATCACAATAATCTTCGGTGTTGTACTTACACTTATTCTTGTCATATGCCTGAGCTTCTAGAATAAAAAAATAATTAAAAAAATAAATAATTAAAAACTTCCACAAGCATGTGTGCTAAGCTATTAACTACTAATGCGCTGAATTTATTGTGATATTATTTGTATGTTACCAGCTTATGTATGTTCTACTGTTTGGCATTACAGGTGCTACTAACCTTAATTTGATTTGCTGCATAACTAATAGCTACATTATATAAAGGTTTATTCAGGGAGCTCCCTATAAAGTATATCTATCCATGTGTATTGTGTATAGTATGAATTGTTTGATATAATTGTTTAATTTTTGTGGTAGTTCAAACCATTACTAATAAATAATAATTTGAATCAAATGATTATAGTGCTGGGTAGGTTATTCTGCCACTAGGGTGATAAAGGCAGATCCGGATGACAGGATGGAAGGGAGGAGCAATTGACACCACAGGGAAGGACTGGGGGGTGAAAGTAAGGGCAAGAGGTGGGGTTAGGAGAAGGGGGGTTAAATACCCAGAACAGGAAGTCAGGTGCCCTCTTTTTACCTGGACAGCACGGCAGGCTAAGTTCCCGCCCTCCCTCCCTACGAGAAGGCAGTTGGAGGGGTTCGAGTCGCAGCAATGGCGGGGTGCTTGTGGTAACCTCTAGAGGCTTACGCCTGGGAGGAATTGTAGTACCCTCCCAGTTGGTTGAAAGGGGAGGAGTTATGGAAGATGTGATACTCCCACCCCCCCTTCAGGACG